>NC_091456.1:42705528-43039694 GCF_027789765.1 Dendropsophus ebraccatus
GTATTCACATTGCAGTTTATGTTTGTGATAGCTCTCAGGAACACGTTTGTGTCCTTCACTATGGCAGGTGCTTGTTTCAATAAAGGTCTCAACAGCCAGTCCAAGTACTTAGACAACTGTTCAGACAATGACCCTATGGACGACACTAGTGAGCGCCCGAGGGTTGGTAGTATGTTTTTATGCAATTTTGGAATATTGTACCAGATAGGGTTTTCTACATATTCTGGTATTCGTTAATTGGCTCTAGTCTGTGACAATATCCCTTTTTCAACATATTTTCTTAACCCCTTAAGGACAGAGCCAATTTCCATTTTTGCGCTTTCGTTTTTTCCTCCTTGTGCTTAAAAGGCCATAGCAGTTGCAGTTTTTCACCTAGAGACCCACATGAGCCCTTATTTTTTGCGCCACTAATTGTACTTTGCAATGACAGGTTTAATTTTTGCATAAAGTATGCTGCGAAACCAGAAAAAATTAAATGTGTCATAAAATTAAAAAAAAATATATTTTTTTTTATTTGGGGAGGTTTCGTGTTTCGCCCTAGGGTAAAAATGACTTGTTATACATGTTCCTCAAGTTAGTATGATTACAACGATATGTAACTCGTGTAACTTTTATTTTATTTGATAGCTTTTAAAAAATTAAAACCTTTTTAACCCCTTAACGACATCGGGCGTAAGTATACGCCCCCGCAGGGTGGGCTTTAACGCAAACGGGCGCATACTTACGCCCGATGTTTCACTGATCGCTGTGTGTTCACACACAGCTGTCGGGGAAGATGGCCTGCTATAATGTATAGCAGGCCATCTCTGCTCGTCGGCACGGGGGGTGATTAACCCCTCCCGTGCCGACGATCGCTGCTATATGCTGATCAATACAGATCAGCATATAGCAGCTAAAAACAGCTTTCCGGGTCATCGGTGACCCGGTGACCCGGAAAGCAATGGCGATTGATGCTGTCCGAGATAGCACCAATCGCCATTAGTGTACTGGGGAAAGATGGTGCCGATGCCACCCCCACAATCGCCGTGATAGGCCGGCCAGTACCTGCCGGCCCATCATGGCGATCAAACTGTAAAAAAACTGTTTTGTCGGATTCTACACCCCTCAGCTAGGTAGCTGAGGGGTGCAGAACAGGTGTGTGTGGTGCAGGTGTACCATACTCACCTGATCTGGGCGTCCGGAGCGAAGATCTGCAGTCCGCGCCGTCCTCGCGTCTTTTTCGCTTCACTTCCGGGTTCGGTCGTCCAGCGTCGGAAATCTTCGGAAACGTTCAGGTCCTCGGGTTCGGCGGGTCTCGGCAATCTCCGGCAGCGTCGCTCTACTGCCCCCTAGCGGCTGATCAGTGAATATCATTCACTGATCAGTTGCTTTGGGTTAAAAAGATTTTTTTTTTTTTTCCCCATTTTGTTTTTTCTTTTTTTGCGCCCTAACGCCGCTGAGTGCTGATCACCATCGCACGTAAGTGCGCCGCTGATCAGCAACTCCTCCTTTTTGGCGTAGGGGCGTTTTTCCCTGCTATATCCTACCGCCACTGTCTGCTGATAAGTGCCGCACATAAGTGCGGCATTTATCAGCAGCTCCTTTCTTGGCGTAGGGATATTTTTTCTTACTGTCAAAAAAAAACGTAAAAAACACTACACTACACCACACTACATGGAATAAAGTTTTACACTACACTACATTACACATTTACATACCCCATATACTAATCCCCGTATAAAGATGGCCCCCAGGGTGTTTTTGGCGTTGGACGCATACGCTATTATTGCCTCCAACACCGAAACAGCCAGTGAGGATGAATGGGGGGATCCTTCTTTCCTCCATTCATCCTCATCATCCTCATCATCCAGTGACGTGTCTGGGGGGTAGCGTAGCGTACGCTGCCCCCCAGACACATCTTTTCCGCCAGTACCGTCCCAATAAGAGATACCTCAGGGTACACTTACAGATCCAGGGTACGTGCACACTGCGGAATGGCAAAGGATAACCCTTTGTGCATTCCGCAGCTGGCACCCGCCGGCGGACTGATGCAGGTGCGTGTCTCCACCCGTGTCATAGACTCCATTCTATGCACGGGCAGATTCCGTCGTCCATCCAAAGAATGAACACGTTCATTCTTTTGACAGAGGGCGGAATCCGCCCGTGCATATAATGGAGTGTGACACGAGCGGAGACGCGCGCCTCCATCAGTCCGCCGGCGGGTGCCAGCTGCGGAATGCACAAAGGGTTATCCTTCGCCATTCCGCAGTGTGCACGTACCCTTAGAGTATATGAAGGAAGGGACACCCGAATCCAGCCCCCAGATGCCCCCCCCCATCCTCCGAGTTAGTGGGGAGATTGTTCGGGAACTAATCTTCCGTCTGCTGGATAAAGGTTACCACCCGTACGGGGATAACTTTTATACCAGCACCCCCTCTTCCGGTCCCTCGCTGCCCGAGCTACTGTAGCTTGCGGCACGATCCGAAAATATCAGAAGCAGTAATAAAGCCCTAATATTTAGCAGCCATGGAGCAGACTTAGCGCTTCTGGATATGAAGGACCCCGTATCGCACCAGGACAACATTTTCCAGGTGACGTCCCCCCAGAAGAAGTGCAGAGTGTGGCGTAACAGGGGGATCAGGAAGGACACCATTTTCCAGTGTGACACCTGTCCTGATCCCCCCGACCTCTGCATACTGGATCGCTTCAAGGCGCACCACACGTCATCGGAGTTCTACATTATCTAAATTCTGTCCCTATTCCTATTCCTATTCCTATTTCAGGGGTCACGTTGATCCGGGGATTATTCTAATTGCCATTATGGAGTCAGGAAGGAATTTTTTCCCTGTGATGAGGCTACTGTCGTCTGCCTCACAAGGGTTTTTTGCCTTCCTCTGGATCAACACAGGTTGAATTTGATGGACACCTGTCATTTTCAACCTTATAAACTAATAATTGGCCTAATACCCCCAAATAAATTAATAATTGTCCCTTTTCCCCAGCTAAATAGGTATGGCCGCCATTCCCATTAGAGGATACCATGATGCAATTACAAAGCCTCTGTGCGGCCAGGACAGTAGAAACCCCCCACAAGTGACCCCATTCTGGAAACTACACCCCATAAGGAATCTAACGAGGGGGCAGTGGGGATATGGCCCCTTGGTGACGGCCACATTTGGGCCGTGAAAATGAAAAAATTTTATTTTTTATTTTCATGGCACATGTTCCACTTATGTGCCCGTCACCAGTGGGGTCCATATGCTCACTGTACCCCTTTTTGGATTCCTTATGGGGTGTAGTTTCCATAATGGGGTCACTTGTGGGGGGTTTCTACTGTCCCGGCAGCACAGGAGCTTTTTAATTGCGACATGGCCTCCATCCTCCATTCCAGCCCCTAAATGGCGCTCTGTCCCTTTGGTGGCTTGCCCTCTGGGCATATGGCACATTATATCCACATGTGGGGTATTTTCGTACTCGTACCCTACACGTTTTGTGTTCACTTTCTTTTTTAACCCCTTGTGGAAAAGGAAAAAATCAAGGCTAGACCAACATTTAGTGTAAAAAATGTTTAATTTTTACACTAAATCATTGATCTTGTCTTATTTTTTTAATTTTCACAAGGGGTTAAAAGATGAAAAAAACACTAAATGGGTAGAGCAATTTCCCCTTAGTACGGAAATACCCCACATGTGGACATAAAGCGCCATGCGGTTGAAGGGTAAGCCTCCAAAGGGAAGGAGCGCCATTTGGCTTTTTGAGGCTGGATTTGGCTGGAATGGATTTCAAGGGGCCATGTTGCATTTAAAAGGCCCCTGTGTTGCCAAGACAGTTGAACCCTCCACAAGTGACCCCATTATGGAAACTACACCCCTCAGGGAATGTAACTCCATAAATACCCCACATGTGGACATAAAGCGCCATGTGGGCGCAGGGCAAGCCTCCGAAGGGAAAGAGCGCCATTTGGATTTTGCAGGCTGGATTTGGCCAGAATGGATGATGAACGCCGTGTCGCATTTACAAAGCCCTCGTGCTGCCAAAACACTGGAAACCCCCCACAAGTGACCCCATTCTGGAAACTACACCCCTCAAGGAATCTAACAAGGGGTGCAGTGAGGATATGGACCCCTTGATGACGGCCACATTTGTGCCGTGAAAGTGAAAAAATGAAATTTTTCCCTTTCACGTCACATTGTTCCACATTTGTGCCCGTCACCAGTGGGGTCCATATGCTTACTGAACCCCTTGTTAGATTCCTTGAGGGGTGTAGTTTCCAGAATGGGGTCACTTGTGGGGGGTTTCCAGTGTTTTGGCAGCACGAGGGCTCTGTAAATGCGACATGACCCTTGAAATCCATTCCAGTAAAATCCAGCTTGCAATCCAGCAAGGCCAATTGGCGCTCCTTCCCTTTGGAGGCTCGTCCTGCGCCCGCTTGGCACTTTATGTCCATGTGTGGGGTATTTCTGTACTTGGGAGAAACTGCGCTACATGTTTTGTGTTTTTTTTTTTTTTATTTTTTATCCCCTTGTAAATAATGAAAATGAAGGCTAGAACAACATTTTAGTGTAAAAAATAGAATTTTTCCTTTTTTACACCACATTGTTCTGAAAATCTGTGAAGCACCTGTGGGGTCCAAATGCTCACCGCACTCCTTGTTACATTCCTTGAGGGGTGCAGTTTTCTAAATGGTGTCACTTTAGGGGTGTTTTTTAGGTTTTGGCACCCCAGAGCCTCTGCCAACCTGAAGTGGTACGGTCAAAAATCACCAAATATAACGGAGGCGTTGAAATTCACTAGGCGCTCCCTTATATCTGAGGCTTGTGGTTGCGTCAAATTATTTTCTATAAACTGCAGAAACGGGACAATAATTATTGGGGTGCATTTCTCTGGTAATAGGTTTATCATTATGAAAGATATTCGATTACAATAAAATCTCTGCAAATTTAAATTTTAAAATTTCTTACACACTTCGCTTTTATTTCTGTGACTCCCCTAAAGGGTTAAAAAACTTTCTGGATGTGCTTTTGCAGAGTTTGGGGGGTGCAGTTTCTGAAATGGGGTGCTTTGTGGGGCTTTCTAACATACAGGCCCCTCAAATACACTTTGAACCTGAACAGGTCCCTAAAAATATCTGATTTTGAAATTTTACAGAAAATTTGGAAAATTGCTGCTAATGTTTTAAGCTTCCTATTGTCTAAAAAAAAATGAAACATAGTTTAATAAATACATAACATAAAGTAGATATAATATAATTTATGTGGCATAACCATTTTCTGTATAAGCAGAAAGGTTTCAAAGTTGGAAAAATGCATTTTTTCACAATTTTTCACGTTATTTTGGTGTTTTTCATAAAGATTTGTTATGAGTATCGACTCCATTTTACCAGAAATGTAAAGTACAATATGTCACGAGAAAACAGTCTCAGAATCAGCCGGATAGGTAAAAGCATCCCGAAGTTATTAATGAATAAAGTGACACTGGTCATATTCATAAAATTTGTCTCCGTCCTTAAGGCTCTGTCCTTAAGGGGTTAAAAATTAAATCTTCTTTAAAATGACTCTATTACCAGGCTTATAGCGCTTTTACCCTTTGGTCTATGAGGCCGTGTGAGGTGTCATTTTTTTGTGCCATGATCTGATCTTTATATCGGTACCTTGTTTGCATATATCTGACTTTTTGATCATTTTTTATTACAATTTTTCTGGATTTGATGCGACCGAAAATGCACAATTTGGCACTTTGGAATTTTTTTGGTGCTTACGTCGTTTACCGCGCGAGATCAGGAATGAAATAAATTAATAGCTCGGGTGATTACACATGCAGAGATATCAAATATGTTTATTTATTTATTTTTATTTATAAAATGGGGAAAGGGGATGATTCAGACTTATTAGGGGAGGGGATTTTTTAGTAATATAAATTTTTTTTTTTTTTTTTTTACACACATACTAGAAGCCCTCCTGGGGGACTTCTAGTGTCACTACTCTGATCTCTCATTGAGATCTATGCAGTTGAAGATGTGAGGCAAATGATTTTATTGTATTTATTGTATGATAATAGATCAATGAGATAGGCATTCATAGATCAATGAGATAGGCATTCATAGATCAATGAGATAGGCATTCTTTTGCTTTCGGCTGTATTATAATAGATCAATAAGATATTCATTCAGCTGCTGCAGCTGAGGGCAATAGAATGCCGAGCCGGGATAAGCGCCATTACGGTGCACACCCCGGCCCGGACCAGATGCGGAGATCATTTCATGGGGGGGGGGGTGATCCCCCCACTAGACCACCATGGGGGGGTGATCCCCCCACTAGAACACCATGGACCACAAAAAGAAAACTTTTAAATGCAGCTGCATTTAGAAGGTTAATTAGCGGGCACGGAGATCGGACCATGCCCACTAATTACCACGGTTCCAGGCTACAGATAGCACCCGGGATGGCGGCATTTCATAGGGGGGTCGCCGTGCACCCCGCCTCTTCACACCCTTAATGACGCCACATACATTTACGCCCTGTGTTGTTAAGGGGTTAATTATGAAATTTAATTTTAATTTTCATAATAGGGTTATTTTTTGGTAGGTTTTAGTGTTATTAAAGGACAAGTGCCATGAAAACCTTTTTCCCAGTAATTGAAGCACATTACAAAGTTATATAACTCTGTAATGTGCTTCAATCACCTATCTGCCTCCCTTCCCTGTCTTTTCCCCCCTCCACCCCCCACCAGGAAGTGTCCTGACTCACACAGACCTAATTACTGTTGTCACCAGGCAGCTCCTTCTTGTGAGGATGAGTCATCAGCAGGAGGGCTGCTCTAGGTCCTGTTACACAAGCCTCCCCCTCCCCAGTCCAAGTGATGGCTTGCAGTTGTTCAGCCAATGGGAGCTGAGCAAGCTGAGTCACCTGACAAGGCAGGGTAAGGGGGGGGGGGGGGCTGCTGTAACAGGTGACGCTGACTACAGTAATTAGGTCTGTGTGAGTTAGAACACTTCCTGGTGGGGGGTGGAGGGGGGAAAAGACAGGGAAGGGAGGCAGATAGATGATTGAAGCACATTATGGTGTGTTTACACGAAACGATAATTGACTTGATCGTACAATTAACAATGTTGGTGTAACCATTTTTTTTTCATAACGATCAGCGTTTATACGGTACGATATATCGTACGGAAAATTCGTTTTGCGATCGTTTTGCGATCCTTAAGCCTATCTCACACATTGGTTAAATCGGCAAACGACTGTTCACACGGAACGATCTGCAAATTTTTTGCGAACGACGAATGTCGATTTGATAACATGTTGAAAGATCAAAATGAACGATTTCTCGTTCGTCGTTACACGTACAATTATCGTTCGAATTTGATCGTTATCGCGCAAATTCGCACGATAATCGTTACGTGTAAACGCACCATTACAGAGTTATATAACTTTGTAATGTGCTTCAATTACTAGGAAAAAGTTTTTCATGGCACTTATTCCCCCCATCGACTCTTGTTATAATAAGATCCTTTCTGGATTCCAGCCACGCCAAAGCTTTTTTCTCCCTCTCTGTTAAATTGAACTGTGCTGTCGGATACAAAAGAGCTTTTGCATCTTTTAAGATTTCTTTCTTAAAAACATCTGTACCGCTGGTGAAAAAGTGGATTTACCACCTCCTGTGAATATGTTCCGACTTTCCTTGTCTACAACTTCAATGTGAGGACAGAAGCAATTTCTGCACTGTTTTCAGCCCCTGCAAGAAAGAAAACTAGTTTTTCAGGAACCGCAGGTGTGTCACCTTCCAGAGGGTTCAGAATCCGATTCTGTAGTCCAGAAGTTGGTAGAATGTTTCTTTTTGCCTTGTTTATTTTGATAATATTTTAAACCTGTTTCCTTTCTTTGGAATTTTTTATGGTAATTATTTGTGTAGGAAAAAGCTTTTCCTGTTTCATAGTCCTGTTTATCTCTTAAAAATTTGCTTTTTTTAATAGTCCTTTACTTCATTCTGCAGTCTTCTTAAAGGGGTTGGCCATTTTATAGTAAAATTGCTCAGTGTTCAGTATTAGTAACTGTACTCACGGTATATACTGACAGCAGCTCCCTGTGTACCTCATAGAGCTAATATCAGACTCCCCTCCTCCAGGCTGAGCTGCACTGCTCTGTCGTGTTTTGGTCCATAAGATTGCTTACATGGAGAAGCATGTGACCATGCCCCGCCCCCCCAGTATGCACCACTGAGCCTGTATATGTCTATGGAGGACACAGGGGACAGGACATGGTCACATGCTCCTCCATGGCGGCCATTTTATGGACAGAAACAAAACAGAGCAGGGAAGCCCAGCCTGGAGGAGGGGAGTCTGATTATAGCTCTATGAGGTACACAGGGAGCTGCTGTCAGTATATACAGTGTGTACACTTACTAATACTTTGTACTGACCTATTTTACTATAAAGTGGCCAACCCCTTTAATTTATTGTCAAGTTTCTTTTGGATTTTATAAAACTGCTGTTCCGTCATCCTTGTACGCAGTTCAGTTTTGGATTTACAGAGTTCCTCATACTTGAGTTTGTTTTGTTTAAGTATCAGATCAATTAACCCCTTAAGGACAGAGCCTGAAATGGCCTTAATGACAGAGACAAATTTTATGAATATGACCAGTGTCACTTTATTCATTAATAACTTCGGGATGCTTTTACCTATCCGGCTGATTCTGAGATTGTTTTCTCGTGACATATTGTACTTTACATTTCTGGTAAATTGGAGTCGATACTCATAACGAATCTTTATGAAAAAACCCCAAATAATGTGAAAAAATGTGAAAAACTGCATTTTTCCAACTTTGAAACTTTTTTGCGTATACAGAAAATGGTTATACCACATAAATTATATATTAAAAAGCATTAGCAACATGTCTACTTTATGTTGGCGGCATTTATTAAACGATCTTTCATTTTTTTTAGACAATAGGAAGCTTAAAACATTAGCAGCAAATTTCCAAATTTTCAGTAAAATTTCAAAATCAGATATTTTTAGGGACCTGTTCAGGTTTAAAGTGTATTTGAGGGGCCTGTATGTTAGAAAGCCCCACAAAGCACCCCATTTCAGAAACTGCACCCCCCACACTCTGCAAAAGCATATCCAGAAAGTGTTTTAACCCTTTAGGGGAGTCACAGAAATAAAAGCTAAGTGTGTAAGAAATTTGAAAATTTTTATTTTCTGTGCAGAGATTTTATTGTAATCCAATATTTTTCATAATTATAAACCTATTACCAGAGAAATGCACCCCAATAATTATTGCCCCGTTTCTGCAGTTTATAGAAATACCCCATATGTGGCCCTATTGCGCTATTTGACGCAACCACAAGCCTCAGATACAAAGGTGCGCCTAGTGAATTTCAACGCCTCCGTTATATTTGGTCATTTCTGACTGTACCACTTCAGGTTGGCAGAGGCTCTGGGGTGCCAAAACCTAAAAAACACCCCTAAAGGGACACCATTTAGAAAACTACACCCCTCAAGGAATGTAACAAGGGGTGCGGTGAGCATCTGGACCCCACAGGTGCTTCACAGATTTTCCGAACAATATGGCGTGAAAAAAGAAAAATTTATTTTTTACACTAAAACGTTGTTCTAGCCTTTAATTTTTCATTTTCTTAAAGGGATAAGAGGAAAAAAAGACACAAAATGTGTAGCACAGTTTCTCCCGAGTACGGAAATACCCCACATGTGGTGATAAAGTGCCAAGGGGGCGCAGGACGAGCCTCCAAAGGGAAGGAGCGCCAATTGGCTTTTGGAAGCTGAATTTCACTGGAAAGGATTTCAAGGGCCATGTCGCATTTACAGAGCCCTCGTGCTGCCAAGACACTGGAAACCCCCCACAAGTGACCACATTCTGGAAACTACACCCCGCAAGGAATCTAACAAGGGGCACAGTGAGCATATGGAACCCACTGGTGACGGGCACAAATGTGGAACAATGTGACATAAAAGTAAAAAATTTCATTTTTTCACTTTCATGGCACAAATGTGCCCGTCATCAAGGGGTCCATATCCTCACTGCACCCCTTGTTAGATTCCTTGAGGGGTGCAGTTTCCAAAATGGGGTCACTTGTGGGGGGTTTCCAGTGTTTTGGCAGCACGAGGGCTCTGTAACCCCCCACATGGCGCTTTATGTCCACATGTGGGGTATTTACGGACTCGGGGGAAATTGCTCTACACATAGTGTTTTTTTCTCTTTTAACCCCTTGTGAAAATGATAAATTCAAGGCTAAACCAACATTATAGTGTAAAAAAGGTAATATTTCATTTTCACGCCACATTGTTCCACATTTGTGCCCGTTACCAGTGGGGTCCATATGCTCACTACACCCCTTGTTACATTCCTTGAGGGGTGTAGTTTCCATAATGGGGTCACTTGTGGGGGGGTTCAACTGTCTTGGCAACACAGGGGCCTTTTAAATGCAACATGGCCCCTCGAAATCCATTCCATCCAAATCCAGCCTTCAAAAACCAAATGGCGCTCCTTCCCTTTGGAGGCTTACCCTGCACCCGCATGGCGCTTTATGTCCACATATGGGGTATTTCCGTACTCAGGGGAAATTGCTCTACACATTTATTGTTTTTTTTTTATCTTTTAACCCCTTGTGAAAATGAAAAAATCATGACAAGATTAATGATTTAGAGTAAAAATTTTTACAAAAATTACACTAAATGTTGGTCTAGCCTTGATTTTTTCCATTTCCACAAGGGGTTAAAAAAGAAAATGAACACAAAACGTGTAGGGTAGTTTCCTCTGAGTACGAAAATACCCCACATGTGGGTATAATGTGCCATATGGGTACAGGGCAAGCCACCAAAGGGACAGAGCGCCATTTAGAGGCTGGAATGGAGGATGGAGGCCATGTCGCAATTACAAAGCTCCCGTGCTGCCAGGTCAGTAGAAGCCCCCCACAAGTGACCCCATTATGGAAACTACACCCCATAAGGAATCTAACAAGGGGTGCAGTGAGCATATGGACCCCACTGGTGACAGTCACTTACGTAGAACATGTGCCGAGAAAATAAAAAATACAATTTTTTTCATTTTCACGTCCTAAATGTGGCCGTCACCAGGGGGCCATATCCCCGCTTCCCCCCCTGGTTAGATTCCTTATCGGGTGTAGTTTCCAGAATGGGGTCACTTGTGGGGGTTTTCTTCTGTCCCGGCAGCACAGAGGCTCTGTAATTGCATCATGGCATCCTCTAATGGGAATGGCGGCCATACCTACTTAGCTGGGAAAAGGGACAATTCTAATTTATTTGGGGGTATTAGGCCA
Organism: Dendropsophus ebraccatus; assembly: GCF_027789765.1. Classification (NCBI taxonomy): domain Eukaryota; kingdom Metazoa; phylum Chordata; class Amphibia; order Anura; family Hylidae; genus Dendropsophus; species Dendropsophus ebraccatus. The sequence continues at coordinate 42,716,801 of NC_091456.1, forward strand.
ATTATTAGTTTATAAGGTTGGAAATGACAGGTGTCCATCAAATTCAACCTGTGTTGATCCAAAGAAAGGCAAAAAACCCTCGTGAGGCAGACGACAGTAGCCTCATCACAGGGGAAAAATTCCTTCCCGACTCCATAATGGCGATCAGAATAATCCCTGGATCAATGTGACCCCTGAAATAGGAATAAGGGACAGAATTTAGAAAATGTAGAACCCCAATGACGTGTGGTGCGCCTTGAAGCGATCCAGTATGCAGAGGTCGGGGGGATCAGGACAGGCATCACACTGGAAAATGGTGTCCTTCCTGATCCCCCTGTTACCCCACACTCTGCACTTCTTCTGGGGTCTCCCTTTCTCCAGTGTGGGGGACGTCACCTGGAAAATGTTGTCCTGGTGCAATACGGGGTCCTTCATATCCAGAAGCGCTGGGTCCGCTCCATGGCTGCTAAATATTAGGGCTTTATTACTGCTTCTAATATGTTCGTATCGTGCCGCAAGCTACAGTAGCTCGGGCAGCGAGGGACCAGAAGAGGGGGTGCTGGTATAAAAGTTATCCCCGTACAGGTGGTAACCTTTATCCAGCAGTGGGAAGATCAGTTCCCGGACGATCTTTCCACTTGTTCCGAGGATGGGGGGGGGGGGGGGCATCTGGGGGCTGGATTCGGGTGTCCCTTCCTACATACACTCTAAGGGTACGTGCACACTGCGGAATCGCGACAGATAACCCTTCGTGCATTCCGCAGTTGGCATCCGCCGGCTGACTGATGCAGGCGCGCGTCTCCGTCCGTGTCATAGACTCCATTCTATGCACGGGCGGATTCCGCTCTCCGTCCAACGTGTTCATTCTTTGGATGGACAACGGAATCCGCCCGTGCATAGAATGGAGTCTATGACACGGGTAGCGACATGCACCCGCATCAGTCCGCCGGCGGGTGCCAGCTGCGGAATGCACAAAGGGTTATCCTTCGCCATTCCGCAGTGTGCACGTACCCTATATCTGTAAGAGTACCCTGAGGTACGCTCACACAGTTTGTAGAATTTCACACCATACCGTGATCTCTTATTGGGACGGTACTGGCGGAAAAGACGTGTCTGGGGGGCAGCGTACGCTACGCTACCCCCAGACACGTCACTGGATGATGAGGATGAAGATGAATGGAGGAAAGAAGGATCCCCCCATTCATCCTCACTGGCTGTTTCGGTGTTGGAGGCAATAATAACGTATCCCTCTGACGCCGAAAACACCCTGGGGGCCATCTTTATACGGGGATTGGTATATGGGGTATGTAGTGGTGTAGTGTCAAACTTTATTCAATGTAGTGTGGTGTAATGTAGTGTTTTTTACGTGTTTTTTTGACAGTAAGTATAAAAAAAAAAACTACGCCAACAAAGGAGTTGCTGATAAATGCCGCACTTATGTGCGGCACTTATAAGCAGACCGTGGCAGTAGAATATAGAAAAAAAACACTCTACGCCAAAAAGGAGGAGTTGCTGATTAGCAGCGCACTTTCGGTGATAGGGTGCGGAAAATAGAAAAAAAAAAAATTGGAAAAAAGAAAAACTTTTTCTACATTCTGAACATCCCTGTAGCTGCTGATAAGTGTATTACACATATCAGCCGCTAGGGGGCAGCAGAGCGCATAATCCGGAAAATGACGAGGCTGGAGCCGAAAATAGCCGAAAGAAGACGACGGGGACCGCCGTAAAGATCCGAAGACGCGCCGGAAAGACGGAGGACGCCGCGAACCCGGAAGACGCCGATCAGGACCCCGGGACAGGTGAGTAATGTACAAATACCTGCTCTGGACCCCTCGGCTACCTAGCTGAGGGGTCCAGGGCAGGTATTTTTTATTTTGTGGGACTCTGATCTCCGTGCCACCGGCCCGATCGCCGTGAACGGCCGGCCGCCCGTTCACGGTGATCGAGCCGGTGGCACGGTGACCACCATTACTTTTTACAGTAATGGCGGTCAGTGCCGTCCTCGGACAGCACCGACCGCCATTTTTTTTTCGGGTCATCGGGTCACTGATGACCCGGAAAGGTTCCGATCGCCGCTATTGGCTGATCTGAATTGATCAGCCTATAGTGGCGATCGTAAGCACGGGGGGTGTTAACCACCCCCCGTGCCGAGAAGCTAAGATGGCCTGCTATGATTTATAGCAGGCCATCTTCCCCGATCGCTGTGTGCGAACACACAGCGATCGGGGAAACATCGGGCGTAAATTTACGCCCTGATGCGCCAAGTACCAGGGCGCGAGGGCGTAAATGTTCGCCCAATGTCGTTAAGGGGTTAAATCCATAGAATGGCGTTGGTGCAGATCAATCTACTGCTTCATAAAATCGCCACTTTCTGTGACTTGTGCTGCTTCCTTGAAGCTTCTCAAACCTCTAGGAGTGCGGTTACATTGTGCATATGATTTCAATGAATTAATTGTCCAAAACATCTTTAATTCTTTATCCGCCTAAGTATGGATTTTATATTCTAAACTTTTTGTACTAAGTGCTTGTACAGTATCTTGTTTGTTGCAATGTATACAAAAGGTACTGGCGTCTACTCGCACTTCATTTAAAGCGACTCTGTACCCACAATTTGACCCCCCAAACCACTTGTAGCTGCTTCGGATAGCTGCTTTTAATTCAAGATCTGTCCCGCGGTCCGTTCGGCAGGTGATGCAGTTATTGTCCTAAAAAACTACTTTATAACTGGCAGCCCTGTTCCCAACAGCTGTGGCCTAGATTGTGTATACATTACGCTGGCACAACCTCTCTGTCCCTCCTCCCCACCCTCATCATCCTTAGGAATGCTCCAGGCAGATTGTCTCCTATTCTTCAGCTGTGTAAGCATGGCACATGGGCTGGATTGTTAAGGCACCTGTGCAATGTTCAGGGGGGGCGGCCGGGGCTGCGGGGGGGCGATCGGGCGGCCGGGGCTGCGGGCGGCTGGCTGGAGCATATACTTCACCTGGTCCCCGCTCCGGCTTGCTGAAGACATCGGGAACCGCCGGAGCCGGGATCAGGTGAAGTATCAGCTCCGGCGGCCGGGGGGTTAATGGGGAGGGCTGCAGACAAACTCGCAGCAGGGATGTACATCCCTGCTGCGTGTTTGTCTGCCATTAAAAGCATAGGGCCGGGATCTGCAGCGAGTCTTGCTGCAAAAACGCAGCATGGAGACTCGCTGCAGACCCGCCAAGTGGGTTTGTAACCTTAAACTCTCCTGTGAAAATTTTAACTCGCATGTAAAAATCGCACCAAACACGCATCAAAATTGCACCAAACACGCAGCGAGAATACTCATACATTGACCTTATAGCAATCAGTATCACTGTGGATTTATGTGCGAGAAACTCACAGCGATAAATACGGTACATGTGAAGGCACCCTAAAAGTTTTTTTTTTAGGACGATAACTGCATCACCTGCCAAACGGGGGGTGGGGGGGTGGGGGGGTCAGATTGTGGGTACAGAGTCGCTTTAAAGTGTCACTGAAATTTTAACTTTCAAATTCTAAATCAACAGTGGATGTGATATAAAGCAAGTTTGCAATATACATTCATTATTTTTGTGGTTGTTTTTTTGTTGTTATCATGCTGTAAATCAAAGCAGATCTTTACAAAAAAACTGACTAAACACAGGAATTCCGGCCAGTACAGAGAGTCACCGTGCAATGTGTCCATCTGTGAGTGGTTAGATGACCTAGGAAACACAGGACTTCCTTCTTCTGACTTTTTAAATAAAAACTGTCATAAAACAGGAAGTGCTGTGTTTTCCATGATAACTAAAAAAAACAAAACAAAAAAAAAACTTGCTTTATATCACATCTACTGTTGATTTATATCTTGAAAGTTATAACGACAGTGACACTTTAATGCAAACTCTGTTCTTTCCTCCTGTATTGGAGGTAAGTCTGTTAATTTTATGGGTCTCAGGAGCTCCGAAGCAGAATGTGAAATGTGGTAACTGTACTGGGTGTTTCCTTCTGGTTCCTTCCTGCCCGGCAAATCCATAGTTTTGGGAGGGACCACCTACAACATAAAAGAATTCATCTGTTGTCCCACACGTAATGTAGTGTATACAGTCACATGAGAATGTGGTGGCTACTACATAGGAAAAACTATCCATCCACTGAACAGACGTTTTTATGAACATATCTAGAACTGAAGAAGGAGCTCCAAGACTGATTGCCCATGTTAATAACACTGAAGAAACACCGGTGTTCGAAAATTTATAGGACTGAAGAAAATAAAGAAAAGTTCTGAGAGTAACACTAATTTCCTAGTTTACTGCAGGAAGAAGCCAAATGAAACCTCGCTACTAACGCCCATTATTGACTCTTTTTATTTAGTTGAAGATTATGAGGCAAATGATTTTATTGTATTTATTGTATTATAATAATTGTGTTCATGTCTTCCGCATGTGTGGCCGCAACGTGGATATTTAGCTTCGGACATGCATGCGTTAACAGCATCTGTAGATGTGCGCTGACGTGTGCAAAACAGCTGTCACGCTGCCTCGAGGTACTGGAAATGGCGCTTTCAGAACTTTCAATAAAGGATAGAGTTTTATGGTGAGTGCCCTCTAGGTTTTTTCTATTTTTCAACGCTTGAAGATATATACATTACTTAAAGGAGAAGTGAGCACCCCGTGTCAATTTTCATTACTAACGCCTATTCCAAAAAGTCATGGAAAAGAGACACTTGAGTTAAAATATCAGTAGTGCCGATCACTGTATCTTTTTATGAGTTATGAGTTATACGGAATAGTGATACTGGTATACAGCTAGTAATAGTCAGTATTCCAGTCCTCTCCTGTGCTTGGCTTCAATACTGTGTGTATGACTTTGGTCTAGATTAGGGCCACCCCCTCCTGTTTTATTATGGTGATGTCACTACCCGACTCCCAGAGCTGTGTGGGCTGTGGCTGCTGGAGAGGATGATGGCGGAGGGATGCTCAGTGTCCCTCCATTGCCCCTCAGTGTCCCTCAGTGTCCCCCTGCCATCATCCTCTCCAGCAGCCAAAGCCTGCACAGCTCTGGGAGTCGGGTCGTGACATCACCTTGTTATCCAGGAAGTGAAGCCTTGATGCAGTAATAAGTGCAGGGAAAAAAGCACTTTAAAAGCATTTCCCGTAATAAGTCTATATTGGTGATTTGTATAATTTTTGGGGGGCAACACAATACTTTAATAAAAATTTGATGGCCTGTAAAAAATTCAAACCATTGAATATTCATACAAACCATTCAAACCATACAAATATATGTTTGTTAAAATCACTCCATTCCCAGGCTTATAACGCTTTTATACTTTGGTCTATGGGGCGGTGTTAGGTGTCATTTTTTGCGCCATGATGTGTTCTTTCTATCGGTACCTTGATTGCACATATACGACTTTTTGATCGCTTTTTATTACATTTTTTCAGGATTTGATGCGACCAAAAATGCGCAATTTTGCACTTTGGGATTTTTTGTGCTTACGCCATTTACCGTGCGAGATCAGTAATGTGATTAATTAATAGTTCGGGCAATTACGCACAGGGCGATACCAAACATGTTTATTTATTTACTTTTATTAAAAACATGGCAAAAGGGGGGTGATTCTGACTTTTATTAGGGGAGGGGGCTTTTTACTAATAATAACATTTTTTTTTTTTTTTTAAATTTCTAGAAGCCCCCCTGGGGGACTTCTAGTAAATATACTTTGATCTCTCATTGAGATCTTTGCTGTATAGTTATACAGCAAAGATCAATAAGATTGGCACTCAGATGCTTTCAGCTGCTGCAGCCGAAAAAATCCGAGTGCCGAGCCGGGATCAGCGCCATTTTGGCAGAGACCCCCGCTGGCACCAGTCACAGAGCGATCTCTGCCACTAGACACCAGGGAAGTGCTGCGTCCCATAATCGGATGCAGCTGTCATCTTTGACAGCTGCATCTGATTGCTGTATTAGCGGGTACGGCGATCGGACAGTGCCCACTAATACCCGCGGTCCTGGACTACAAGCGGCACCCGGGACCGCAGCGGTTCAGATCGGGGTCGCCACGCGGCCCCGCTCTGAACACCTCTTGCGGGCACATGACGTACGGGTACGTCATGCGTCCTTAAGAGGTTAAACCAAGGTACCACTGTATATATACAAAAAGGATAGTGGAGCACTGCATCAGTCAGTGTTATAGTGCCAGCAGATTGCCCTCTTGCACCCGGGCCCAAGCGACATTAGCTGCGCCCCTGGTTGTAGGAGTAATGCCAGGAGATGTTGAATGAGTAATGCCAGGAGGTGCTGCAGGAGTAATACAAGGAGGTGTTGCAGGAGTATTGCCAGGAAGTGTTTAGGAGTATAAACATTAGTGATGAGGGAGCATGCTAGTCCAAGCTTGGTACTCGATCGAGTAATAGGGTACTCAATGGTACTCGTTACTCGGACGAGCATCTTGCGATACTCGAGAAAATCTCATCATCCGTTTCCTGTAAGTTTGGGCGCAATTTCTCAGCAAATAAACATGTAGGAGACTCTTTGGTGCATCCTACGATCACATAGGACTCATACATGTCGATAACAGCGATTGGTTGGCCAGATCAGATGACCCAGCCGGCAGTACTCACTTCAGCTGTGTGCTGGAAGAGATTAGGGACAGAGCTGCTGCTTCTCAGGGAGAGTGTCAGTGTAGGATTTAGCGTTCCAGTAGGCAGGGAATACTAGCAATACAAATAAACAAACAGCCCTTTTCAGGGCTTCAAATAGTTTTTTTAATAGTATTACTACAGACTGCTGGCTGGGACTTGCAGTGCTGCTACCACGATTTTAGCAGCACACTGTGGTGATCGGCTGCTGGCAGAAAGAGGACATTAAGTGTTGCATACAGACCCCTAAGAAGTGCTCAGTGTACTCTTTTGATTTTGTGTCTGGTGGTCTTGCTGTACTACATTTTATTGCTGGGATTTGTAGTACACCTGCATAGAACTTCACTGCTCATTGGACGGGGTGTCAGAGAGTGTGTATAGGTCCATCCACTACCAGATTGTATAGCACAGCCCTCCAAAACTAGTGGGTACTACATTGTATTGCTGGGATTTGTAGTACACCTGCATAGAACTTCACTGCTCATTGTAAGGGGGTGTATAGGTGCAGCCACTACTGGATTGTATCCCACAGACCCCCAAAACTAGTGGGACCCCAAGTATTTTTCCTGATTTCTGTATTTCATACACAAGGTCTATCTAAGTTCACAACTGCTTGCACAGAGTAAAGGTGGTGTCACGGAGTGTGTATAGGTGCAGCCACTACTGGATTGTATCCCACAGACTTACGGGGTCTAATGGTAGACCGATATTGAAACCGCAGCAGTGTGAACAGGTGATCACGTGGATAGCGGATAATGTGTCCAGTAACTTATCCACCACCCAGTCTTTCATGCAGTCCACCCACGTTACCCAAGGGAGTGGAACCCTTGCTCTATTAGCTCAGCCTCCTTCCCCACAGCCTGGCCCCTCCCAGGAAAAGAAGGGATACAGATCCACCACCACCACCATCATGCTCCCAGGAACTCTTTTCTGGGCCCTTCCCTGAGTCTGAGCAGATTTATTGCAAATTTATTACAAAATCGTAACAAAGACTGCACAGTGTTTTGCTCATTCTGGAAAGATGAAGCTCAGTGATAAACAACTCTGAAAATTGTCCGAAGGTTCCGGCAATATCTTTCTCCTTAAGGCTGGGTTCACACTACGTATATTTCAGTCAGTATTGTGGTCCTCATATAGCAACCAAAACCAGGAGTGGATTAAAAACACAGAAAGGCTCTGTTCACACAATGTTGAAATTGAGTGGATGGCCGCCATATAACAGTAAATAACGGCCATTATTTCAATATAACAGCCGTTGTTCTAAAATAACAGCAAATATTTGCCATTAAATGGCAGCCATCCACTCAATTTCAACATTGTGTGAACAGAGCCTTTCTGTGTTTTAATCCACTCCTGGTTTTGGTTGCAATATGAGGACCACAATACTGACTGAAATATACTGACTGAAATATACATATACTGACTGAAATATACGTAGTGTGAACGCAGCCTAAGAGTGGATTATTGGTTTTGTCTGCCCATTCCCTGCCACAGGGGCCTGCAGATCCTCGCACTGTAAGGAGATACATACTCCTCTGGCTGTGAAGGGGCAGAACATGGCAGAAAATTGCCTTTCAAAAACAGGGGAAATAAAATGAAGGAAGATGACCCATCTTTCCAAGTGAAATACGAGAAAGATCTTCAAAAATGCACAAACGTGTTTCTTTTATTACCAAATAGTGCTACAATGAATATTGCAAACTTTGCTGTCTAATGCTGTGTTTGTTTCTCTCACTCTTTTAAGAATTTCTTACAATTTTTAAATCGAGTGGTATACTTTGTCAGTATTCTGTTCTTAAAGTGACACTGTCACCCCCTTTGTGCATTCTGACATCTCTACACAGGTTTAAAGGGTAAATTTAGCGTTTTTCATACCTCATTTCATATTTTATCAACTGCAGACTGTATTTAGTGGGCGTGGCCTCGTGGCATTAGCACCACTTAGCACCGTTGCCCCACCCCCTTGACGCCCATTGGTTGGCCGACGTAAAGGGGGTGGAGTCTAGACCTTTCGGCCAGCCTGTTTCAATGGCTGTCGAGGGGGCGGGGCCAGCTGTGGTGTTGTGGGCGGAGCTAAGTGGCGCTAATGCTGCGAGGCCCCACCCAATTAACACAGTCTGCAGTTGATAAAAGATGACTTTTTACTTGAACAAGCACCATGACGTATGATATAAAATAAGGTATGAAAACCGCTAAATATATCCTTTACACCTGTGTAGAGATGTCAGAATGCAAAAAGGAGGTGAGAGTGTCACTTTAAGTGTGTGTCTGTATACAGACCTGTGTGTGTCTGCTGGCATGAAATGATAACAAAACAAAAGAGGAAAAAGGAAAAAAAAATCTGACCCTGCTCAAACTAAAGAAACAAATAACAATTCTAGTTTAGTACGGCAGGACCTCAAGTTATGATCCCTTTGCATAAGACAATTGCCAGATCCTCAAGGAATTAAAACCAGGATGCCAGAGCCACATCACTACAGTTAAAGTCAAATTAAAAATAAAAAAAGCGGTGGGGGGAGAGGTGCAGGGAATGTTACTCCAACTGCTACAGTCAAAATCAAATTGAAAATCAAAACAGCGGTGGGGGGAGTGGTGCAGGGCATGTTACTCCAACTGCTACAGTCAAAGTCAAATTGAAAATCAAAACAGTGGGCCTTCACTGGCATCCATGTTGACTACTGCTGCGCCTGCCCTTGCCTCCATGTTTGCTACTGCTGGGCCTTATCTGGCATCCATGTTGACTACTGCTGGGCCTTAACTGGCATCCATGTTGACTACTGCTGTACCTGCCCTTGTACTTTGTAATGGTGCCTTTTCATCTACCATAAAATGAATGACGTAACCCCCCAAATATCAATAGCCATTTATGGGGTGAAATTGGGGGGAAAGACTGCAATTCCTCAAATTTTGGGGGTTTCCGTGTTTACGTAATGGATGTAGACAAATGAAAAAATGAACAAAGAGGGGCGCTTATGGTGTAGTAAGTTAAGTTGATTGGTATCTATTTACAGAAAGCAAGACAACTCACCTTCTGATGTTGTGCGAGCGATAGGCACAACACTAGCAGAGCTTGAAATTGATATAGAGTCCGCAGCCTGGCATCCAGCATATGGAGGACAGATCCGTCACGATACCATCACTCCCAAATCATAGAGGAGAAGACTGAAAGCAAAACTCGGATAGCCTTGGCGCTGGACACGGACCACACTCTCCAGTTCTTTGTAGATTTACTTTATTTTGAGCAACGCGTTTCGGCGGCGTGCTGCCGCCTTTATCAAGCTCCTACCATATTAACAACAACAGTCCTTTTTATACTGGTGGTTTCTCCTAAACCACGCCCCAAAGAAAGGGGGCGGGGAAGGAGTCCGGTTTCCCTTGCAACAGGTTGGTCGTTACAAAGGCTTTAAACATATAAAATCCATTGCTTCTCGAACATACAGACAAATACAAATGTCAATACAAATAAATTTAGTCCACTTACAAACTCCAATAGTAGCCCTGGGTAACTGGACGCCAGCGATCAATGTGAGCCGCTGCACGCCGCGACGTCACGTCCGCCGACGTCAGAAGACGCGTCACCTGGCTGTTAACCCATCGTGCAGCGGCTCACATTGATCGCTGGCGTCCAGTTACCCAGGGCTACTATTGGAGTTTGTAAGTGGACTAAATTTATTTGTATTGACATTTGTATTTGTCTGTATGTTCGAGAAGCAATGGATTTTATATGTTTAAAGCCTTTGTAACGACCAACCTGTTGCAAGGGAAACCGGACTCCTTCCCCGCCCCCTTTCTTTGGGGCGTGGTTTAGGAGAAACCACCGGTATAAAAAGGACTGTTGTTGTTAATATGGTAGGAGCTTGATAAAGGCGGCAGCACGCCGCCGAAACGCGTTGCTCAAAATAAAGTAAATCTACAAAGAACTGGAGAGTGTGGTCCGTGTCCAGCGCCAAGGCTATCCGAGTTTTGCTTTCAGTCTTCTCCTCCGTGTTTACGTAATGCACTTTATGGTAAAAATGACATTTTAACTAAATACAGCGATATGCAGTTTATATAGCTTTTCTAATGTTTTACGGTTTTTATTAACAGTAAAGCTTATTTTTTGCAAATAGGTGTATGTAAAACGGTCCTATTGTGACTCTTCTAACGCTTTTATATTTTCACCTACGGGGCTGAATGGGCCATCATTTTTTGCGCCACAATCTCTTGTTTTTATTACTATCTCATTTGTTTCGATGGGATGTATTGATCACTTTTTATAAATTTTTTTAATATATAAAATGTAATAAAAAATCTGCAGTCCTGGCATTTTTTGTTCACGCTTATTTTTATAGATTGGACGATTACGCACATTACAATATATTATATGTTTGTTTATTTTATTATTTTTATGTGTATTATTTACAAAATGGGAAAGGGGGGGGTGATATTAACTTTTATTGGGGGAGGGGCTATGGTGTGTTTTTAAAAATATTTATTCATTTTTTTTTACACTTTTGATGCATTTAATTACTTACACTGATCCCTGCTATGCCATAGCATAGCAAGGATCAGCGTTATCGAGTGAAGACCTGACTGCAAGGAGGTAAGCTACAGCCACGCTGCGAGGGTCCCGATCGGTAAGTGACAGGAGCTGCTCCTGTAACTTACACTTAAACGAGCGGTTGCGGTGCAATTGCGGTGTTTAAGGGGTTAATGGCAGGCTGCTGATGATTGCAGACGGTCCATACCTGCCAGGAAGCGCACCCCCCCCCGCCCCGACAGAGTGTACTTTTATGCCCTTTTGAGTTAAGGCCCATGCTGCCGGGGACCTAAACGTACACCCCTGGGCATTAAGGGGTTAATGTAGGAACAGAAAATATTTATTTTGACAAGTCCTACAAGTATACTAGAAATATCACTTTAAGCATCAACTTCCTAGATTCCTAGCCTAAATTTAATAAGACCACAACTGCACCTGGCATTAAGCAACGTGTTAAATCTCTAAAGTTTCGTTTTTGCAGTATTATATATCATTGTGTCACTTACTTCGCAGTGTGCAAGCGGAAAGACTGATTTTTGGAACTGGAACACAGCTTTATGTCCTGCCAAGTAAGTGAAAATTTCAGTTATTTGTATTCATCATTTGCATTCAATTCATTTTCAATTTATATTTTTTTTTAGCCACGTGCAACAAATAAAGTGATGTTTAGCCGCTAATACTGCAGCATCGGTTGGGTGAACATGTCAGACACAGACGGCCGATGTTCATACACTGTGTGAACATGACCTAAGATAGTAAAATAGGTATAAAAAAACAGCTGTACAGTGGTACCTTGGTTTAAGAGTAACTTGGTTTAAGAGTGTTTTGGTTTAAGAGCTCACAGTTTTTTCAAAATTGTGACTTGGTTTAAGAGCATTGCTTTGGTTTAGGAGCTCCCTGTACTGGGTGGGAGCGCGAGTGGAGGAGGGGCATGGTCTGTATAGTGTGGTCTACAGCCCTGTACTCTGACCCAGGAAGTCTCCCTCACCTTCCAAATCATAGCAGATCCACTTCAGGCTGGGGCTTACATCAGGGGACAGGACTGTGGAGGTAATCTCTCCATAGCTGTAACCCTTCTCTCCCTGGACAGAGAGTGCTGCATGTATGTGCCCACATCTGCCCTGCTCATTCCTTCATGCTCCCTGCAGTCTCTGTCCGCCCTTGTGTTTCCCATCCTCTCCATTCCTGTACAGTAACTTATAATATCACATATTCTGCTGTTTCTGAATGTTTGTTTTATCTGTTTTACATGTTATTCAGAATAATATATTATTATTTTTGGGGTGTGGAACCAATTGTCTGCATTTCTATGATTTCTTATGGGAAAATTTGCTTTGGTATAAAAGTGGATTTGGATTACAAGCGCGGTCCGGGAACTAATTATGCTCGTAATCCAAGGCACCAGTGTATTTGTAATCTAATAATATGCATGTGTGTAAAGTATATAGACAAAAGCTTTCTATAAAGACCTCTGAAAATAATTGTCATGACGTAATGAATCTTACTCAATGATTGTCAGGCAGCAATTTGATGTCTGTCTCAAAAGACGTCCGTTATTCAATACACTGTGTGCAAATTACCTTTGTTAATCCATAGACTAAATGCTCCTACAACTTTTTTCTTTTAAAGGACAGACGCCTTTTTTTTTTTTTTTAACTTAGTGTGAACATAGCCAATGACATTTAAAATAGCCAATGACATTTAAAATAGCACCTGATTAGATTCCAAATACAGTTGTGTTTTTTACTTTTGCATTTTGCTGTGTGTGAACGTATCCCTACAATAAAAAAAAATGGAAAAACAGAACAAGATAAAGGCTATGTTCTCACTGGGGTATGTGCCATCCTGTATCAAGGACAGGAGGCAGCCATCTATTGATAATGACGGCCGCTAATTACGATCATGATCATTATTGACGGCCATCAATATTAAAAGACGGCTGCCTTTTCCCGCTATGATCCCGTAGTGGGAACACAGCCAAAGGGAAGTATACATACTTTTCATTAGAGGTTCTGTTTCATTAGAGTTACTGTTCTCATACTGTAAAATAAAAGCAAAATGTAAACGTAAAATTAGTAAAATAAAAAGCATCTTTAATTTTAGGCTATGTTCACACACAGTATTTCAGCCAGTATTTTGGTCAGTATTTTTTCAACCAAAACCAGAAGGTTAAAAACGCACAAACTGTACATATCTTTCCATTAAAATGTTACCCTCTCAACTCTACTCCTGGTTTTGAAATACTGACCGAAATATAACATAGCCTCAATGTGCTACAATAAAGTCTATGGAAAAATGTTAGTCTGTGTTCACATTTTAACAAATTTCTTTTTTTACAATGTGTGCAGATACACACCCAGCATTTTTATTAAAACAAAACAAAAAAAAGCCCAAAAAGAACATACTGGCTATGTTCACACAAGGTCAAAAAAACAGAAGAGGCGGCCCCCTTTGCTATTTAAAAAGACGTCCGTTTTTGCCGCAATTTAATTGACTTCAATGCAATGCATTTAAGTCAATGGGATGACGGACGTCATCCCATTGATGCACACAATGTTTTAAATAATGGACGTTGACTTCTCGGAAGTCAAAATAATGATCATGACAATTATTTTCAGACATCTTTTGCAAACAGCAGACGTTATTTTTTAGTTGTTCACTCACAGTTTTTCTTTTTTCACCGTCCTTTCTCTGTTTTTACTATTAAATTCAATGGACTTTTCAATCCAAAGGGCAATAAGTAACCCAAACGAGAATACTATACCAACAGCCGCAGAGGGGCGGCCAGACAGCTAAATGACATTCGTGATTTTAGACTCAAAATGACGAACGTCATATTAAATAGAGTGGAAAAAGCGTTGTGTGAAGATAGCCACTCACTTCATTGCATATGTTTACCATTTGGGGCATTTTTTATCCCTTTAGGCTATGTTCACACAGTGTTCTTTTTGAGTAAAGAGCAGATGCTGATTGCAATGGAATCAGCGTCCGTTCTTTACTGCAGGGGTGGCATTGCATTAAAGTCAATGTAATGCCGCCCGCAGTGTTTTTACACATCGTGTCCGTGGTATAGCAGTGGCATAGTAGGAACTAGAGATTAGCGAAGTCGAGCATGCTCGAGTCCATCCGAACCCGAACTTTCGGCATTTGATTAGCGGTGGCTGCTGAAGTTGGATAAAGCCCTAAGGATATGTGGAAAACATGGATATAGTCATTGGCTGTATCCATGTTTTCCAGACAACCTTAGAGCTTTATCCAACTTCAGCAGCCGCCACTAATCAAAACCCGAACCCGGTTCGTTCATCTCTAGTAGGGACAGGACATTGGAGGCTTCAGTAAGGCCTCTGGTGTCCATGGCAACCATCCAGACTTTAGCAAAGTTTGAGCAAAAATTATGAAACGTCATCGACGCCACTTCTGCAATGAACCTAGCAGCTGCAGACAAATCTATGAATTATTGAATTTGATCTAGGCACAATGGGTCAGAATTATTAACTGCGCCTCCTTGGCTTACACCACACAAGAAAGCTGCAGATTTTTGTGCAAACCACCTGGCGTAAGCCCGCTTGCCTGATGGACACGTCTGACATCAGCCAGCCAGTTGGTCTGTTTCTTCAGCTGGCTCCAGTAATATAAATGCTGGAATGTAAACTTTTAAAAAGTTTGGTTAGGCTGGTTTGTGAAATTTCAGATCGAAGATTCAGTTTGGCCCAATTAAATTCTAAACTAACCAGTGTTTTACAATTCAATATCCCCGCAACACACGTTTAGGTAGTTAAATACTGTTTCTAAGTACTCTGGAGCTCTTTTTGAGCAAAAGTTTATATGGCATTGAAAAAATGTAGGGGATATGTTGGTTTTGAAGAGAACTTGGAGGCCAGGTGTTGAGAGGACATCAGAGGCGGAGTAGGGGGAGGAGCCTAGCAGCTGCGCTGCTGAAGAAGAGCCAAGACGACCTAAGGGGGTGGGGCATAACATCATCTGTCAAATGGGCCAGGGGTTGGCCTGCTGCAAGAGGGGCAAACTCAGGTGGTGGTGTAATTCTATGAGGAGAAAAACAGACCTGCTAGTGGCTGTGCCCGATTCTGTCTTTTCCGGCAATATTTATTTACCTCCCCAGTGGTTCAAAACACGGCACGCTGCTGCATTTGTAACCATCACAATAAGGCCAAGTGGGAAGCTGTAAATAACCAAACACCATTTTTTTTGGAAAGGAAAACCATTCCAGCTGTCATGTCAGGGAGGTATAGTAACCGGTAACTGAGCCTGGTCCTCTGTCCCTGCCTACATGATGTACTGCCCTAGGAACAGACCGCAACTGGGGAACGGTCCCTACATTGCTATGTGCTGGGGCTGTCGGGGGAGAATAGTCCTCATCAGCAACAACTGGGAATGGAGTCACAGATTAGATTGAAAAGAGACATCAGATACAAACCAAAGGTCAAAACCAAGGGAGCAATATAATACAAAATCAGACCCAATAGACAGAATGGTATAAACAAGCCAAGGTCAGAAACACAGACAGGAGCAGAGTATCGCATCAAGAGACAAGCCGAGGAAATAGAAGCAGGGGGTCAGGTACACAGATATAGCAGATAACAGGGAACACTAGGGTACAACAGTAGTGTAAAACGGACAAACTATCACAGGCATCTACTGACTGCAGGTGCCTGTTTAAATATTCCGGCGTATTTTGGCTAACCCTCCCCCGTGATCGGCTGAACTGATCTGCCCCCGGCTGCTGATTGGCTTCCTGACTGCAGTGTCAGCAAACCAGGCAGGACTAGGAGACCTGCCCTGTCACCACAGCAAGAAAGTCATGGTCACCGCTGAAACACAGGCAGGTAAGTTCCTGACATCTGCTCTGTACGATTACGTGGAAGCGAATGTGTCAAGGTACACAGTAAGGTGCAGTGCCATGGCTGACATGCAGAGTAGCAACTACTGGCAGGGTCAATATATGAGTTTTACGACCCACTGTTCGGCCTTGCGACGATAGGCCGTCATGGAGAAGAAGAGCCGCAACTTGACCGGAAACCTTGACCTCCTAGCACATCTGTGCATGATATTTCTTGCCCTTTATGGGTTAGCTCCTAGGGAGGTTCTATTGCTGAATGGTCTACTTTGACTGTTTAATCTGATGTTTATTATTTTTCTGTCCCAGTAGGAAAAGAGGAAACTGATAACCCTTTGTGTGTTGCTGAAGGGACGCTATTGGAAAAGTAAGATTCCTTGGGTGATGATAGCTTTAAGGCTGTTCACTCAATGAGTCTAAAATAATGTTGTTTAGCATAGTTTGGCATTCCAATGGTGGCCGTTGGTTCATTATTTAAATTCAGGTTACAGATCGCTGCTTTTTAACACCCTTTTGGTTGTGGCTGTTTTTTGAAAAAGTTAAATTTAATTTTGCTTAAAAGGCATTGAAATGAAGGCCTGAAAATAAAACAGTGATTGAACAAGTCAAAATATTGGCTGCTGCACTCAAAATAACGGCCATGACTAATTGTCCTGAACATTGGGGTGGGGGTGGGTGGATTGTGTTTACGCCGTTCACCCTATTGTAAAACTGACTTTTTATCTATGTTCCTCAAGTTGGTGCAATTACAGCAATATGAAACTTGCATTAATTTTATTTTATTTGACGGCTTTTAAAAAATTCAAATCTTTTAAAAAAAACTAAAATTGCTTATAAAGCTTTTATTCTTTGGCCTATGGGGCTGTACTTTCTACCTTGCTTGCAAATATGCGACTTTTTGATCACTTTTTATTATAATTTTTCTGGATTTGATGCAACCACAAATACGCAATTTTTATATTTTTTTATTTATTTATTAAATCGGAAAAAGGAAGTGATTCAAACTTTTATTGGGGGAGGGGATTTTTTTTTAAATTAATATATACATTTTTTTAACATTCACGTTAATAAGAAGTCCCCTTCTAATACAACTACACTGATCCCTCATAGAGATCAGTGAAGCGCACTGATCCATTAGAGTCATTAGATCCATTAGATCAGTGCTCTATTACTCTGATCTGCAGCGGACCAGAGTAATCGATTTCCAAGCCAGGATCAGCGTTATTCCAGTGCTGAGTCCCGGCCTGGCCAGAACAACGGATGCCCCCTTCGCATCATGGGTGGGGTGATCCCTCGACTAGACCACTGCGGAGGTGCACTGAGGGGCATTTAAATGCAGCAGTCATATCTGACCGCTGCATTGAAATGTTATTAGCGGGCATGGCGATTACCCGCACCCACTTATAGCAGTGGTCCCGGGCTGCAGAAAGCAGTCGGGATTGCAGCGGTTCAGAGCGGGGTCGCGGCCCCTTTTTGAACTCCCCTTACGGCGCCATGACATACGAGGTATTTCATGGGTCGTTAAGTGGTTAAACAGACTGCAAAAACCCAGTGTGAACCCAGCCTAAAACCTTTTGGTGTATTTGTACCCCTGTCGCTTGTTTTTATTGTAAAATATGTCTCAAATTCCTCAAAAAACGGTGGCGTCTAAATGCTTATTGCACCTCTAGATAGAATCTTTCAGAGGTCCAGTTTCCCAAATGAGGTCACATCTGGGAAGGGGGGGGGGGGGTCCTCTCTACTAGTACAATGGGGGGCGCTGCAAACGCACATAGTCCCCAAAAATAGTTCCAACAAAATCTGTGGTAAATATAACAAAGGGCATCCTTTGTGCCCTGCTGTGAGCTGTGATGCTTTGTGATCCCTCCCTTCCCTCCCTGTGCTGTGTGATCTTCCTCCCAGCCCATCCCATGCTGCCAGGGGTCAGCGGTTCTTATCTGCCACCATGATGCACGCAAACTGGCAGCAGAGGGAGAGAGGGAGATCGCAAAGTACGGGGCAGCAGACAGATCACAGAGCACGGGGAAGAATGGAGGGAAGGAGAACGTAATGATTCCACTACATAGACTTCTACATATGCCCCTGCAGTTTTTCTAGAGAAATTGAAGACTGCCTGATCTACTAAATTGAAGGAAATAGCACTACATATTTGTGCTGTCAGTTGTCCTGTTTACACATTAAGATGTGCGGCCGATAAATTTTAAAGTTTGCTCAAAAGACACAATCAGCCGAGGATAAACGGCCCATGTAAAAAGCCCTTGCGTATCATTTCTGAATAGATCTTTTGCTTTTGTGTTTTTCTAGAAGAGAGACCGATCACAGCTCCTCAAGTATTTGGGATGAAGACCAAAGGAGACGTCTCCGCCATCGCCTGCCTGGCAAAAGATTTCTATCCTAAGGATGTGGAAATTTATCTGAGTAACATAAAACAAGAAAATGTTAGTACATTCTTGTCTAAGGAGGGATTGTACAGTGCGGTCAGTGTTCAGAACGTGGAGACAAATGATTTTACATGTGAAGTCAAGCATAAGCAGAGCAGGATTACAACTTCCAAAGGTGAAAAAAAATATATAATTTCTGATTTTCCAAAATAACTTATTGTTGTATTAATTCCTGTTCTGATAAACACTAGAGGAAGTTCAGGCCTAGTCAACATTTCAGCTTTAGGCTATGTTCACACAACGTCTTTCTATGCAAAACAATGGCCATTTTTTAAAAATTATAGCCGTTATTTTACAATGACGGTCATCAATAGTGTTCATGATCATTATTTACGGCTGCCATGATCAAACAATGGCTATTATTTTGCCTAAAAAAGACATTGGGTGAGATTTATCAAACATGGTGTAAAGTGAAACTGGCCCAGTTGCCCTAGCACCCAATCAGATTCCACCTTTCATTCCTCACAGACTCTTTGGAAAATGAAAAGTGGAATCTGGTTGGTTGCTAGGGGCAACTGAGACAGTTTCACTTTACACCATGTTTGATAAATCTCCCACTATGTTCTCAAACAGTAAAATAACAGCAAAATACATCAGTAAAACAGGTATAAAATGGGTCGTGTTTCGAATCGAATGTGCTACATCAATGTCTAAGGAAAAATGTCTGTTTACACATTGTAAAAAAAAAATAAAATTCCATAGATCAATTATCTAAATAGGAAACATCCGAACATTGATTAGCATTTCCATCGGCATTTGATTAGCGGTGGCTGCTGAAGTTGGATAATGCCCTAAGGCTAAGTGGGAAACATGGATATAGTCATTGGCTGTATCCATGTTTTCCAGACAACCTTAGAGCTTTATCCAAGTTCAGCAGCCCCAGCTAATCAAATGCCGAACGATCGGGTTTGGATGGACTCAAACCCGAACCCGGTTCGCTCATCTCTAGTTACAACCAACACTCTATCCCATCTGTCAAACAGTAGGAAGGTCTTGCTGCTCACTTGCGGTTCCACTTATTCCACTTCAGTGGTGCTCAGCATATACTGGTGGTATATGGTGGTATACTGGTGCTCAACTGTCCTCTAGTCTCCATTCCGTGACTGAGCTGATGAAATAAAGTTTTTTGGAATTGGAACTCAGTGAGTGGTGCATCTTTACACACTACATGTGTTTTTCCATAGATTTGACCTATTTTACAGTTGTATTTAGCTTTTATCTTACTGTGTGTGAACATAGCCCTAATGTTAACAACCATGTAAAGATGAGATATTATGCCACAATTCACATGTTGGAAAATAGAATGGGCACAAGAATAGGCCAAGTGCCCTGGAAACCTGAGGTGCAGTATCTGCTTTAACAGTTTTTACCAATTTGTTTTAAAATCAGCTGAAGAGGAAGAAGAATCTACAGACGACCAATGTGTGAGGACAGACAACACCGGAGGTCAGTGATTCATTATACATGGTAACAGGGCCGATTCTGGGGTTTCTGCCGCCTGAGGCAAACCTCAGGTGGCCGCCCCGAGTGATGGCCGGCATGCCGAGTGATGGCCGGGCACTCACCACAGCCTGGAGGTCCGTGACAGCTGCAGGGTGACATCGCGGGACCTGACGGGATGTGGAGAGCGCGGGCGACGGGACAGGTGAGCGGCCGCTGTCATTTTTGTTAAGTGATACTTAACAAAAATGACAGCAGGGGGGACATAGTGCCGCCCCTCTGCCGGACCGCAAAATCTGCCGCTTAAGGCGGAAGGCTCATTCCGCCTCATGACAGAAGCGGGCCTGCGTGGTAAGCTTAGTAAATAAAGCTGCCAAATTTTACTATTAAAGTACATACTAAATAGTCTAGCAGTTCTAACAGCCTGATGTTCTGACTGACGTCCTGCCTGACATTCTTACCTTCATCTCTTGCTAAAATCTGTTAAAGTGGAATGAAGTCATCAGGACGCCACAGATTCCACTTGGTAAAGCTTCACACATAGTATTTCTGTCAGTCTTTTTTTCAACCAATACCAGGAGAGGAACTGACAGGGCAAAATTATAATGGAAAGATTTGCACATTTTCTCTGTTTTCAACCCACTCCTGGTTTTGATTAAAGAAAAAAGTGCTGTTAATTCTATTTCTAGTATATTATGACAGGTACATTCGATATACAATATACAGCACAAAGTTTAACCAAGCAACAATAGCATACACAAAGCAAATACAGAACAAACCAATTTCAGCTTGAGGCTATGTTCCCACAACAAAAATGGCTGTTGTTTGATAATGACAGCCAATATTATTAATCATGATAATTATGTACGGCCATTATTTTACCTAAAAAGACGTAGTGGGAAGACAGGGTTTTCTGTGGCCGCTATTCATTGAATAGCGGCCACAGAAAACTGACATGTCAGTTTCTCGTGGCGCTGCTAGGGAACCCATCCGGAGTGTATACTATGTGTATACACTCTGGCCGGGATAACCTCAGCCTGCAGCACAACGTTAGTTCCGTTGTCATCACGGCTGTTGCAACAACGGCCCTGATTACCTCGGAACTTACGCTGTGTGAACATGGCCTTAGGCTTAGTATTTTGCAACCAAAACCAGAAGTGGATTGAAAACACAGAAAGGCTATGTTCACATACTGTTGAAATTGAGTCGATTGTCGTCATTTAATGGCAAATAAGTCATTGTTTTAAAATAACAGCAATTATTTACCGTTAAATGACGGCCATCGACTCAATTTCAACAGTGTGTGAACAGTGCCTTTCTGTGTTTTCAATCCATTCCTGGTTTTGGTTGCATAATACTGACCAAAATACTGACTGAAATACTGAGCAAAAATACTGTGTGTGAATACAGCCTAAACATAAAAATGAACATCTAAACTAAAAAGGTAACTTACTCCACTTTTTAACAAAGTAATGCCAGGTTTATATTGATCCTTCACAGTTCTTAAATTGTTCTTATATTCACTAAACACTTTTCTGTCTTTCAGCTCAGAGCACTGAACATATCAATCTGCTCTCTTTAAGTGTGCTGGGCATGAGGGCATTGTTTGCCAAAACCCTGGCATTCAACCTTCTGCTGAGTGCAAAGCTCTTCATAACGTAAGGTGAGAACCCCGTCATATGAGTAACAAACCATTTACATCAAGAAACAAACAGCAGTCCATGACCAGTTGCAGCAACTAGAGCAGTTTTATAAATGAGACGTGAAAAAAGTAGTAAAGTATCTAGAAAAATCTCTTATAGAAGACATATCAGAGTTTAAAAAATTGATGGCTTATCCAGCTCTGGGGCATAGACAATGAATGCCAGAAGAAGTTGTCTCCCTTCATTGTGTAATGTTGGTGCTGGGTTACTACCGCATTGCTTCTAATATGCAGTAAATGGATTTGAGCCACCCTTTGCCCCATCATCTCTAACAATAAGGACCCATTCTGGGTTGTGGATGACTAGTTGTTTAATTTTTTTTTTTACTTTAGCATCGTTCACATGCCATCTCAGAGGCCACACTGTCACGGGTGATAAACCAGATCATGGCTATATTACTTATAATTCATTTTATTATTTTGGGCATTTTGTGGAAACAGAACTGACTATAAAAATAGTTATCACTGTAATAACTAAACAATTATAATAAAAAACAATACCCGGGTCAGAAATATAGTAAATGGCAAATGTGATATCATTTGTAATTTCTATGTTATGTCCATGTAATATCAGATCACTGATTACTAAGGCACCTTTCACACTGTGTCTCATGTGTATATTCACATTTGTACTACGAAAGCACTATAGGCTCATAGGTTACCTCAATATAGTGCATACTGTATTCAGTATGTTCCGTTTCTACATCAGCCAAGACATATAAAGACATTATTGTCAAGCTGTTGTGGTGTCCCACGACGGGTGTTGCTAGTGTATAAACCCCTCGCAAAAGCCTGTACTCCAAGTAAAAGTGGTAATGAAGTAGTACCTAAGTTTTGCCACTAGATGTTGCTAGTATGTATGTCTTGTACCTATGTATTGCACAGCTGTAGTACTCAAGGGGTTATTGTTTTGTGATCTGTGCACCAATGAGAGCTCTTTTCTCTTCTTCACCTATCTCCATTCTCCTTCTTCGTCTTCTTCTGCACTCTCTTCTCCACCACTCACAGCAGGTATTACATACCCTGTAAGAGGTTGTCACATGGGGAGAGGAAGTGTAGTCAAACACTTAGTCTGGTTCCCGTGAGTCCAGTGTAGTCTAGTCTACAGACACACATGGGAAGCACAGACACTATTTTCTTGAAAGCAGCACTTCTACACACTGTGCAGTGCTAAACACTCTGAGAGAGGACAAAGTCAGTGATCATCCCAGCACACACTGTGAACAAGTCTAAAGGTGCAAGATAGTATTCTAAAGCAAGAGGAACTGATCTGGATAGAGGTGTAATCAGAAAACTCTAACCACTCTGCTCAACCCAGGTAACAGAGTCTGGGGCTTGTGTCACCCTCATAGGACGGGTCACCCGACACTAGGGGCAATAGGTGGTGCAAAGAACATGGGCACAAGTATTCTCTCTACTCTCAAGTATTTTACTTATTCTTATTCTAAAGTTTCGGCAGAGCACATTACTACTTTGGCTGGGACTCTCACAACATCCTCCTCTCTACTCCTCTGCACTTACTCTACTTCTAAGCACACAACCAAGCCAGCACGGCTATACTACTTTTTAAGCTCTCAGCACAAGTCTTGTCAGTCAAGTCCAAAGTATTTTGGACAAGTCACAAGTCTACTGTATACTACTGTATCAAGTCTTTCTAAAGTAAAGAGAAGTTTATTCATGGTAACAGGACTGAGTGATTATTACTTGAACACTGACACAGTAGTTACACCTTCTTTGGGTCATCTCCCCTTTCTGTGGGTGGAGGTAACAATAGTCTGGGTGGGTCACAACTCCACTCCAGACCACTTTGATAAGTACCCAAGGGACCTCCTCACAGCCCGGCAGGTCACAGACCACAGGGGAAAGGGTATAGCTCGCCACTTTGAAAGCAGGTGTGCCTCCCTACATGTGTGCCTACCTGGCACTGGCGTCACAACAGTACAACATTTGGCTGAGCTATACTTTGACCAACCACCACAGTAGTGGCGTCACACAGTACCACCTAGCAAGTGACCGGTTAAGCCTCACAGCGGTGCGCCACACTGGTACCATCCTGGATAATTTGGGAGCCCTATGCTCTTTTGATGGGTTCCTTTTATGCGTTTTATGTGGACGGACCACCATTCAACACCAAAAGACAGCCGTCTTTTCATAATTACAACAGCAAATAATGATCACGATCATTATTGGTGGCCATCTTTTGGTATTACATGATGGCTGTCCAAAAAATATCCGTCATTTCGACATTGTGAGAACATAGCCTTAAATAGAAATATAGATGTGCTATATATAACCTATAGGATACAACTTGAGAGTTTTGAGAATGCAGTTGTTGCGTTCACCATACTTTACATGATTTTCTCTTCTTACAGAAAGCAGCATGGCAAGTGGAGATTTATTGTACCTGGGCTGTAATCTCCATTACTATAACCATCTTCATTTTTGAGCTAACGGAGAAACAAAATAATCGGCTTCTTCTGGACTCTACTGAATGTTAAAAGCAGCTCCTCCTATATATTATATCTAGAATGATATTCAATGTGTCATTTATTTTGCTTAGGCCAAATTCACA
Source organism: Dendropsophus ebraccatus (assembly GCF_027789765.1). Lineage (NCBI taxonomy): Eukaryota > Metazoa > Chordata > Amphibia > Anura > Hylidae > Dendropsophus > Dendropsophus ebraccatus. The sequence continues at coordinate 42,740,941 of NC_091456.1, forward strand.
CACACCAGATCCACAGCGGATTTCACGCTGCAAATTCGCAGTAAAATTCACTGCGGATCCCTTGCCTGTCATTTTCAATGAGAATACATACTTGCAGCAGGATTGACATCCCTCTGCGAGTATGTAAGTGACAGTGCCCTTAACCCCCAAAGGCTGGAGCATACTGTATTTGCTCCATGCTCCAGCCTGCTTTAGGGGCTCCCGGCATCTGGACGTCCCGCTCAGCTAATCGGAACCCCCGAAACAAGCCGGGGAGTGGAGGTTAAGGGGGCTTTTAGTTACATACATTGACATCCCGCTGCGAGTATGGAATTACATTGAAAATTACAGGTAAGCGAACCGCAAATTTGCAGCGTGAAATCCGCAGTGGATCCAGCGTGTGTGAATCTAGCCTCATAATAAGAAATATACTATATTACTCTTTCTTCATTGGAACGATTTATCAGAACTAACAGGAAAACTTATCTTGATTTTAGACACCAATAAGAGCTCAGCTTTCATTGCTTAGGCTATGTACACAAGTAAAGCAACAACGGCCGTTCCCCTGTGATCAGCTGCTGTTTAACGCTACCTATGTATGTAGCGCTATACAATTCTGCCCGTTGGTAGCGTTAAATAATGGCCATTTACAGGGAATAACCATTGCTTATACAGCCTGTGAACATGGCCTTAAACTAAACTGGAAAAATGGAAGCTGCACAGTGGTCACTAGTGGTCACTGAGTTTTTCAGGTGTCGGTATACAGTACTGTCAAGCAGGGCTTACCATTAATTGCCATGTTTCATCTATACTTGCTTTGAAACTACAGCAAATAGCGGTAAACTGTGAACAGAATGCAACACATACAAGCACAATACTATAGTCCCACTATAGGATGATAGCGAGGAAAAGCGACGGACGCAAATAATGTTCATGATCATTACTATGATCCCGTAGTGAGAACACAGCCTTAGGGTATGTTCACACGTTTTTTTTAGCCAAAAATATGGCCATATTTTGATCATTACGGTAATAATAATAATTATTATTATTATTTCCCTGCTTATATACTTATCATTGTGAGAACATACCCTTAATCATTTTGATAAATAATATCCATTTAGAATCAACTTCATGTATTTCTTCTAAGATTGTATTACAAATGTATAAAGCTGCAGAGCAATCTCTTCATTACAGTTTGTTCTGCAATGCTTATAATACATGATAGTCAGGATTTAAAAATCTAAAATGGATTTAAAACAAAAAAATAAAAGGGAAGAAATAAAGAATGATTATTCAGTTGACTTCATACAGTTTCTGGCTATGTTAATACAATGTCTCTTTTAGGTGTGCATAGCGGAGTTTAAGGGATTAATGACAGGCAGCTGCGTGAAGAGCTTAAAGTGTCACTGTCGTTTAATTTGTGTGTTTTTTTGCAGAAATCAATAGTACAGGCGATTTTAAGAAACTTTGTGATTGGGTTCATAAGCGGAAAAATACATTTTTATCATGAAAAAGCAGTTTAAAGCTCTCCCCCCTGTCTTCATGGTTCTCTTATGGAGAGGGGAGGGGTTGAGGGAGATGAGGCACCAAAACAGGACAAAAAATAGTTAATTTACAGCTGCATCACCGGGCTATCTCTTCTGAAGTCAGCACTGAGCTCTCTGATATCTGAATTCTGGCCTTCACACAGCTCCGCTATGTAATCCTTTGTTCTCTGCTCTCTGCTGCCGACTAATCTCCCTCCTCCCCCCTCCCCTCTCCCCTCTCCATAGGTTACACAGGGTCAGACTGATGTAAAATAGTCCAGATTTCCTGATAATGAGTAGTAGATAAGGGGGGGGGAACCTGGGGAAAGGCTTTTTGAATGTAGATAATGGCATATTTGCCTAATAAACCCAATACCAAAGTTTCTTATAATCGCCTCTACTATTGATTTCTGCAAAACAAACAAACAAAAAAAACAACACTGACACTTTAACCCCTTAACGACAAAGGAGGGGCACGTGGTGTGCACATCTTCTCCCCACATACACGGTTAGTGGGTATAGGTCACTTATATAATGTAATATTGTATGTGATTTTATATTCTGTATTTCAAATATAGATTTCTATCCAACATGTTTTTTTTTGGTATATGTTGCTCCCCTGTGGTCACTGTCTGAGGATAAATTCGTTTTTCCTTTACCTTTTTGTGTAATGGAGTTTTATATTCTCTGTACATTGTTTAAAAAAAAAAAAATTGAAAAAAAAAAATGGTCAGAATAAGGGCTACCCATAGAATATATGGGCTGGCTTTCTCCAATAAAAAGCATACCGATGCTCTTAATCTAGAAAAAGCAGATGGCAAGAAGGGCATACATGTATCAAAGTTGTCGGTGTTTCAGAGGCTCCATTATTAAACAGAATCCCAGCAAATCCTTGTCCCAGATATTGCCTTGCATATCCCCTCCTAGATTGTACCACCACCTGCAGAAGAGGAGCCAACATGATGAGCCGCTGCTGGACCAGAGGTAAATTCCACACTACCGGCGGAAGTCCAGGTGTCCATGAGGATAAAAACACATGAGACTTTAATGCGCATAACCCCCATTCTGGTCCAGTACTCTCCACTATACCATTAGACCTGAGGACTCTTAAGTGGGTTGTCCATAAGGCTGAGAAGGCAAGAATTATTTGATTGATCTCCACTGTGGGTGAATTCTCCCTAAGTTATGTTCCCTCAGTCCCTAAATGTGTGTCTCAGATGTGAATACGAGCGCTCTGAGAACCAATGACACAGAACACACAGGGTGCTGTATCAGAAGGATTCCGCTTTATTGGTGTGCAAACAAGTTTTATAACACAGCACTCATGACGCTCATGATGGCTTTATGTCAGATAATCAGGGTTCGATACATGATCAGAGAAGCAGGATGTGACTATTAGCTCTTCTGACAAGCCGCGGATGTCTCTTTTTGATCAAAATCAACTGCTACTCCTCCCTGGCCTGATGCAAAGATCATGTCACGAAAACCCAGAAGCATCTCACAAAAACAACTTATTAGAAATATTCTGAAAACAAGATGGAGGTTATGGTTACATACATAAAATGGAGTCTGTACGTCCACACTGCAAACACTATAATGTTAAAATTAAAGGAGAAGTCCGGCGAAAATTATTTTTTTATATGTTATTACTTATGGAAAGTTATACAATTTTCTAATGTACATTAATTATGGGAAATGCTCATATACTGCTATTTCCCTTAATTTAGTGTATCAGGAAGTGTTAGAATTATCTCTGAAGCAGTGACGTCACGACCAACGGTGTAATTCCTATGGAGTGTCCAGCAGGGGGCGCTCTATATATAGAAGTCAATGAGTACCATTGACTTCTATATATAGTGCGCCCCTGCTGGACACTCCATAGGAATTACAGTGTATGTAATGTAATGTAATGCACTGTACTGTTGTGACTTTATGAATACATTTATGGAATACTTTGGGGAGCAAGTGTCCTTGCTCCCCAAAGTATCCCATAAATGTATTCAATGAATACATTTGCAGGGCACCGAGCAGGGAGGGAGAGAGGTGCCATCTACCTCCCCCCTCCCTGCTCGGTGCTGGGAACATATACAAAGCACTACTCCCCCATTATCTGCAGATAATGGGGGAGTAGTACCTTTTGCTATCCCTATCACCGCCCGCGCCGCCGCTCACACAGGGGCTGCTATTCATGCCCCCCGCCGCTCCCCCTCCTCCTCCTCCTCCTCCTCCCGGCATCAAACTTACGATCGCGCTGCTGATTCCCCGCCGCCCGCGCCGCTCCTCACTACCCGCCTGCTCGCTCGCCCGCCCCGTTCCTGGCCACCGCTCTCTGCTCATGCCGGCTGCGTCAGCCCGCCCCCACCCCGGCCGGGAGTACGGCGCTTCCTGGTGTCCCCGGCCGGGGTGGGGGCGGGCTGACGCGGCCGGCATGAGCATTTCCCATAATTAATGTACATTAGAAAATTGTATAACTTTCCATAAGTAATAACATATAAAAAAATAATTTTCGCCGGACTTCTCCTTTAATTAAATTCTCCAGGTGGAAATAAGATCTATTAAAATAAATGTATAGTTTTTTTTTATAGCCACCTATGTTGGTTGGCAGCAGTAAGGGGTGACACAGGCCCCGCTGCCACCAAAGTCTGTGTTAGGAACTGCAACTACAGAGTAATCTATATCATAAAAATGAAAGTCTGTCTGTCCGTCTGTCCCCTATAGACTTCCAAATGCCTGAACCATTTGACCCCAAATTTGGCCCACAGATACATTGGGTGCCCGGGAAGGTTAGAGCGAAGGTCCCGTCCCCTCCAGATGTACAGGAGGGGAGGGGTAAGAGCAACCCATAGAGATAAATGGGAAAATCTCCACACTGCACACACAGGTGATATAATTAGTGCTGAAGCTGACCAGCAGAAACGTCAGTTGAAAGCCTTAGCAACCAATAGGATTACTACTTTCATTTTCAAAGGGAGCTGGAATCTGATTGGTTGCTAGGGCAGCTGCCTCACAACATCCACAGAAATAAATACAGTAAGGGCGCCTTCACACCTACCGAATTCACAGCGAAATCCACTGCAGATCCAGTGTCATTCAACCCTATGATACTACATACTCACAGCGAGATTGACATCCTGCTGCGAGTATGTAAATTAACCCTCTTGGCGGCCGGAGCGTAACTTACACTGACAGAGGCGCCCATCATCCCGCCCGTACAGGCCGCTGTTAGATCGTGCAGGCTCCCTCCAGTGTGCTGAGCGCTGTGCTGCTGCTGCTGCCGGGCACAACTCTCTCCTCACGGCTCTCTCCTCACGGCTCTGGACGCTGCACACACCGCTCCAGCTTGCTTCAGGGGGGACGTCCAGAGCCGTGAGGAGAGAGCCATGCCCAGCAGCAGCACAGCGCTGAACACACTGGAGGGGAGACTGCACCATCTAACAGCGGCCTGTGTGGACGGGATGATGGATGCCTTTGTCACTGTAAGTTACGCTCCGGCTGCCGAGGGGGTTAATTTACATATTCGCACCGGGATGTCAATGGAATGACACTGGATCCTCAGTGGATTTCGTTCTGAATTCGCAGCGTGAAATCCGCTGCGGATTGGTAGGTGTGAAGGTACCCTAACAGTGTACAGTGTATATACATTGTATACAGTAAGGGGCTTACCTGTTGGGTGGAGGTGTTGGGGAATGTATACAGTAAGGGGGTGTTAGGGAATGTATACATCATGAGGGCTACCTGGGAGGGGGGTATACAGCATGGGGGCTACTTGAAGGGGGGGAGTGTATACAGCATGGGGGGCTACCTGAAGGGGGAGTGTATACAGAATGGTGGCAACCTGCAGGGGGGGGGGGTGTATACAGCATGGGGGATACCTGCAGGGGCAGGGCCGTCTTAACAGCATTATGGGCCCCTGGGCAGAGGTGCGAATTGCCCCCCCCCAACCGCCGCCATCAAATCCCCCACATCTTTGTATATAGTGCCCCCCATAGTAGCCAATCCCCCCATATAGTGCCCCCCATAGTAGCCAGTGCCCCCATAGTAGCCAATCCCCCCATAGTAGCCAGTGCCCCATAGTAGCTAGTGCCCCCCATAGTAGCCAGTGCCCCCATAGTAGCCAGTGCCCCCCATAGTAGCCAGTGCCCCCATAGTAGCCAGTGCCCCCCATAGTAGCCAGTGCCCCCCATAGTAGCCAGTTCCCCCCATAGTAGCCAGTACCCCCATAGTAGACAGTGCCCCCCATAGTAGACAGTGCCCCCCATAGTAGACAGTGCCCCCCATAGTAGCCAGTACCCCTATAGTAGCCGCTTAGCTGAGCCGATCAGAAGCCCAGGAAAGTGCTGCTCATTGCACTTTCCTGGGCTTCTGATCAGCTCAGCTAAGAGGCGATAGAAGGGGCGGGAGGAGGGGGTCGCTCAGGGCCGCTCACTATACATATGCATAGTGAGCGGCAATACAGGGGGCGGGCGGGACGGCTTCCTTGCGGTGCTCAGCACTGCTTGGGAGCCGCCTTCGCTTTATAGGACGCACTTAGTTTTATAAGTGCGTCTTATAAAGCAAAAAATACAGGTATATCCCAGAGGGTAGGGGCCCCCTAGGACGCAAGGGCCCCCGGGCAGCCGCCTACCCTGCCCAATGGGTAAGACGGCCCTGTGCAGGGGGGAGTGTATACAGCATGGGGGCTACATGCAGAGGGGAGTTTGTACAGCATGGGGGCTACCTGAAGGGGGGAGTGTATACGGTATGGGTGCTATCTGCAAGGGGGGCAGTGTATACAACAGTGCTTCCCAACCTTTTCCCTCTCGGGGCACCCCTTGGGAAAAAAAATTAGCTCGGGACACCCCTACTAAATAATGTTCTACAAAATAAGCAAACTGTCACAGGTGACGTCTTCTTTGATCTGAGGCGTCCCTTTTTCTTTCCATCCAGTCCAGTCCTCCATGATGATTTCTTCCAGCTACGTTTCATCTTTTCAGAACCTGCGACACAAACAATTTAGGTTCTGCAAATTTCTAGCAACTTCCTTTCCTTTCTCCCTCCTGTAGGCTCCAAAAGTAACTGTGCTGTTTGGTGTTATGTGCAGTAAAGTGAGTAGGAATGTGGGATGTCCCCTGTATGTAGGATCCCCTCCTGTGCCCCCATGAGCTAATAATGCCACCAGAGGTTCCCCCATGAACTAATAATGCCCTCAGAGGTGCCCCCATGAGCTAATAATGCCCCCTGAGGTGCCCCTATGAGCTAATAATGCCCCCAGAGGTTCCCCCATGAACTAATAATGACCCCAGAGGTGCCCCCATGAACTAATAATGCCCCCAGAGGTGACCCCATGAGCTAATAATGCCCCCAGAGGTGCCCCCATGATCTAATAATGCCCCCCAGAGGTGCCCCCATGAGCTAATAATGCCCCCAGAGGTTCCCCCATTAACTAATAATGCCCTCATGAGCTAATAATTCCCCCAGAGGTGCCCCCATGAGCTAATAATGCCCCCAGAGGTGCCCCCATGAACTAATAATGCCCCCAGAGGTGCCCCCATGAACTAATCCACGCTGTGTGGCTGCAGGAAGCAGCTCTCCTCTTCTTCTGGCCCCATCTTGCAAGCCGCAGGGACGGGACCTCCGGCAGGGGTGATGACGTCACATCATCACGCCTGCCGGAGAGGTCACGTCCCAGCGTCCCATAGGCTGCTGGTATGAAGTGCAGGGGGGTTACCTGCAGGGGGGGGTGTATACAGTACGGGGGCTACTTGCAGGGGGGGAGTGTATACAGTATGGGGGCAACCTACAAGAAGAGGGGAAGTGTATACAGTACGGGGGCTACCTGCAAGGGGGGGGAGTGTATACAGTATGGGGGCTACCTGTGGGGGTGGAGTGTATACAGTATAGAGACTACCTGCAAAGGGGGGGGGGTGTATTGTGTATGGGGCTACCTGCAAGTGGGGGAATGTATACAGTACGGGGGCTACCTGCAGGGGGGGGGTGTATACAGTATTAGAAACTTTGAAACCTCTTCTGTGTTGTCCTCACCAAGGATGAAAGGTAGTGCCGAAGAGGGCCAGATTATGATGATGTAGGATTGTGTATGCACTTATTATAAGCTGCAGGTTTTCTGCACACACACCTTACTTATCGTCTGCAGTCGGTGGGGGGGACCCTGAACTACACATTACAGGTATGCAGGACCTCCACCAACTATACACTACAGATATACAGGACCTCCACCCATTATATACTACAGGTATACAGGACCTCTACTAATACTGTCAATGTTGTATATAACCAGGCTCAGCATAACACTACCAATGTTGTATATAACACTGCTGATGTTGTATATAACCAGGCTGTATATAACACTGCCAATGTTGTATATAACCAGGCTCAGTATAACACTGTTAATGTTATATACTAGGCTGTATATTGTATAACACTGCCAATGTTGCGTATAACCAGGCTGTCTATTACACAGACAATGTTGCATATAATCAGGCTGTATATAACACTAACAATGTTGTATATAACCAGGCTCTGTATATAAAACTGACAATGTTGTATATAATCAGGCTCTGTATACAGTCTGATCACATGATGACATCTCAGTTTGGCTATTAGGTATTTAGGATGTTTAGTTTATTTCTAACCTACAATTTACATAAACAGTGCAGAACTGTCGGGGTATATAGTGTATGGAGGGGTATATAGGGCTCCTGGCAATTTCCCCTTAAACAAAAAAACACAAGGGCATAGTTTTGCCTCCTGGGCGACCTTGGAACAAATCTAATTAACACACTGACACTTTATACCTGGGCAACGCCGGGTACATTTTCTAGTATAACTTTATTGACCACTTTTTGCACAATGACGTAGAATTGCGTCATGGTGATGGTAAGGGGGTATGGAAGGGTGGTCACAACATGATCGCTCTGACCCCCCCAGCTGCTATCAGTAGCTTGGGCCATTGATAGTAGCCGTCAAAGAGTGATCCTCCATGATGGTTACTTAACCATTTAAATAGTGTTCAAATGCCTTAATTGGTGGTCCAGTGGGGTTATCAGCTCACAGTGATGCAATTGGGGCGAGCCGTTCTGTTATACTTTCTAAAAGTGGCCTCTTTTTTTTTTTTGTCCCAGTGTATTCCTTTGTTCGGCAATTGCTTTAGATTGCCATTAGCTGTCTAAAGCAATCGAGTGCAGATTCCATGGATCAGTGCAGTACATTTGCACTTCCTATCTCTAACTGTCCCTTCCTACCACTTTTTCTTTCCTTTCCTTTTACCCCTATCCATTAGTTAGGTCTCCCCTTTGAAGACATTTATGTTCTCCTCTTTGTAATAAACTCTTGAAAGCTCCTCAATCGATTATTGGGTTACTCCATAACCAGATTCTACAGACCTCAAACAGTGGGAATGATGGTGAGCATGATGGAGGAATGATCTGGAACGTAAACTGAAATGAGAAGAAAGCCTTGCTAGTCACTATGAATGAGAGAGGAGAGCCATGCTGGGAAATGAGATAGCCAAGGTGAGGAAGACTGAGAGGGGAGTCATAATGGTAACTAGGAATGAGCGATATTGGGAACGATTAATACCGATTTAATAGTTAAAAAAGAGGTTTGGGGATGACATTGTATGATAGTAATGAGAAGGAAGCCATTCTGGGGACTAAGAATCAGAGAAGAGACATGGTGAGGAATGAGCTAGAGAGAGCCATGTTATCTGGGAATTACAACCCCATTCTGTGCAAATTTGCAGGCCTGACTGACAGGATCCACTATATTATATATATATATATATATATATATATATATATATATATATATATATATATATATACTCTCACACACATACACATGGGTAAAGTCAGTTATGAGATGACTGTTGCATTGAGGCTTTTAGTTAGAGGAAACCAGATGGCTAGATAGCAGTGGAGGAATCACCACATACACCAAAGATTATAATGTATAAAAGACGTTATTACATGGTTTCCGCTGATCGAATATCATAACTGAGTTGTGGTTCAGAAGTGCTGTGTGAATATGAGAAATACTGGTCTACAACAACGTGTGGTAGCTGGTTACTTAAAGAACTACACTTTAGGGAAATATTGCTAATCTTACCACTGCAGAACATTGGGGGAGATTTATCAAACTGGTTGTAGGGTGCATTCACACCTACCGGATCCGCAGCGGATGTCACGCTGCAGATTTGCAGCAAGATCCGCTGCGGATCCAGTCCCATTCATTCCTATAGAGCACATACTCGCAGCTGGATTGACATGCCACTGTGTGTATGTGCTTTAACCCCCCCCCCTGCCCGCAGCCCGCCGTTGAGAGCTGAGAGTACGGCAGCACTGGTTGGCTGAGCGGGACCGGAGCCAGGCGCCTCATATGCAGCCGCGTCGCCAGAGCAGGTAATGTATGCTCTCTGTGGCAGGCTGCGGGGGGTTAAAGCACATACAGCGGGATGTCAATCCCGCTGCGAGTATGTGCTCTATAGGAATGAATGGGACTGAATCCGCAGCAGATTTTGCTGCGAATCCGCAGCATGAAATTCGTTGTGGATCCGGTAGGTGTTAACGCACCCGTAAAGTATAATTGTTTTAGTTTGTCTTAGCAACCAATCAGATTCCACTTTTCATTCCTCACAGACTCTTTGAAAAATGAAAGGTGATTGGTTGCTAGGAGCAACTAAGACAATTCTACTTTACACTAGTTTGATAAATCTCCCCTATAGTTTTTTATGGACTACACAATACTTTAAAGTCAAAGCTATAGCCTGAGAGTTGTTATGAGACTGTTTGTATTGTTATGGAGCAGTTGTGACTTCTTAAAGGGAATCTGTCAGGTACCAGGTACAAAGCTGCAGACACTTAGGCAGATAAAACAAATGATGCCCTGGCCTTTACTGGTAGCCATTTGCAAACTTATAAAATTGCATTTTCCCTTGGAAGCTGAATAACCACAGAAATAAATCTCAACTACCACATGCATTCATCTTCCAGCCACAGCACACACACGCCCTGTCATGACTGAAAGTTGGGGGAGGGGGAGGTATGCATGCTGCAGCTCAGCATCACTGCTGTGCCACTTCAGCTTCTCCAGTCTGGAGAGCAAAAGGGTATTTTTATGACGATTTGCTACTGCTCTTGACAGTTTCTGTCATGGACAGAGGTGGCAGCAGAGAGCAGTGTGTCAGACTGGTAAGAATACACCACTTCCTGCAGGACATACAGCCAGTGGCGGATTAAATGTACTCTGGGCCCCGGGCTGTCCACCCAACCTGGGCCCCCCCCCCAGTCAATTCGCCCACATTATAATCTGCTACTGCGTCCCCCCCCCCCCCCCACTGTCCCCAATAAACACTGCCTGCCTCCCCTCCCTGCTGGCCCCAATAAACATAATGTTTGGTCCCTTGCTGCTACCCCCAGTAAGCATTGCCCACCCCACCTCCACTGCCCCCAATAAACATATCGCCACCTCACCTGGTCCCCTGATGTTGCCCCCCCCAAGGTCACAGCAGCACAGAGGATGTCAGGAGAGGAGGGTGCTGATCTTATAGGAGAGGTCCAAGCAGCACAGAGGATGTCAGGAGAAGAGGGTGCTGATCTTATAGGAGAGGACCGAGCAGCACAATGGATGTCAGGAGAGGAGGGTGTTGATCTATAGGGGAGGTCCCAGCAGCACAGAGGATGTCAGGAGAGAAGGGTGCTAATCCTATAGGAGATAGTCCCCCTTTATAGATGGTCTCCCTCTTTCCCCCTCTATAGATGGTCCCCCCTCTTTCCCCCCTTATAGATGGTCCCCCTCTTTCCCCCCTTATAGATGGTCCCCCTCTTTCCCCCTCTATAGATGGTCCCCCTCTTTCCCCCTTTATAGATGGTCCCCCTCTTTCCCTCTTTATAGATGGTCCCCCTCTTTCCCTCTTTATAGCTGGTCCCCCTCTTTCCCCCCTTATAGATGGTCCCCCTCTTCTCCCCCCTTATAGATGGTCCCCCTCTTTCCCCCTCTATAGATGGTCCCCCTCTTTCCCCCCTTATAGATGGTCCCCCTCTTTCCCCCTCTATAGATGGTCCCCCTCTTTCCCCCTTTATAGATAAACCCCCTCTTTCCCTCTTTATAGCTGGTCCCCCTCTTTCCCCCTCTATAGATGGTCCCCCTCTTTCCCCCTCTATAGATGGTCCCCCTCTTTCCCCCCTTATAGATGGTCCCCCTCTTTCCCCCTCTATAGATGGTCCCCCTCTTTCCCCCTTTATAGATAAACCCCCTCTTTCCCTCTTTATAGCTGGTCCCCCTCTTTCCCCCTCTATAGATGGTCCCCCTCTTTCACCCTCTATAGATGGTCCCCCTCTTTCACCCCTTATAGATGGTCCCCCTCTTCCCTCTCCCCCCTTATAGCTGGTCCTCTTTTCCCCCCTTATAGCTGGTCCCCCTCTTCCCTCTTTCCCCCCTTATAGCTGGTCCTCCTTTCCCCCCTTATAGCTGGTCCCCCTCTTCCCTCTCCCCCCTTATAGCTGGTCCTCCTTTCCCGCCTTATAGATGGTCCCCCTCTCCCTCCTCCCTTATAGATGGTCCCCCTCTCCCCCCTTATAGATAGTCCCCCTCTCCCCCCTCCCTTATAGATGGTCCCCCTCTCCCCTCTCCCCCCTCCCTTTATAGATGGTCCCCCTCTTCCCCCCCTTTATAGCTGCCCCCCCTTTCCCCCCCTTTATAGATGCCCCCCCAGTGAGTAAATAACACAAAAATAACAAAATACAACTCACCTGCCGTCCGTTTCCCCGTCGATCTTCTCTCCTTCTGCAGTCTCCTTCTGATGCGCGGCTGCCGGGGGTGTCCCGTCCTCTCCCCGGCAGCGCGCGCATCACACAGCTCCTAGTGCCGCCTGGGCCCTGACTTCCGGTACGTGCGCTCCCAGTACCGGAAGTCAGGGCCCCAGTCGGCACTAGGAGCTGTGTGATGCGCGCGCTGCCGGGGAGAGGACGGGACACCCCCGGCAGCCGCGCATCAGACGGAGGCAGCCGGAGACTCTTGTGACCGCAAGCGAAACAATGCTTGCGGTCACAAGAGTGCAGTGGCGGGGGGAAGGGGGCCTCCCGGGCGGCATTATAATGTGGGCTGCAAGGCATGGGCCCCCCCGGAGCCTCGGGCCCCGGGCGGCCGCCCAAACCGCCTACATTATAATCCACCATTGCATACAGCAGCTAATAAGTACTGGAATACTTGAGATTTTTTATAGAAGTAAATTACAGATCTCTGCCACTTTCTGGCACCAGTTGATTTGAAAAAAAATAATAAAAAAAAAAAAAAATATATATATATATATATATATATATATATATATATATATATATATATATATATTTTTTTTTTTTTTTTTTTTTTTTTTTTTTTTTTGCTGAACTACCCCTTTAAAGGGACAGTGTCATGTTTTTGAAATTTTTTAAATGAATAGTACTAAGAACAAATAAGTGTTGGATTTTTTTTATTTTTTTTAACATAGTGCTTGAGTAGTATTCATAACATTTAGTTTTGCACAGGGGGCTGCCATGTTTATAGTGTCTGTGTGTGACGTCATTTCACGACACACACACAGACACTATACGGCACCTCCAGATCATTGAAGTGAACCGACGGAGTCCGTCTGGTTCACTTGCACTGGAGGCTCCGTCACTGTGTGCTGCGCATGCGCACAGGCATGCTCAGCACATAGCATCCTGAAACTGTGGGAGGGCTGCATGCCATGTTTGTGAAGCCCGCACCTTTATGAAAGTAAAGTGTGCGGGCTTCAACATCACAAGCCAAACACCAGCTCCCCCTCCCTCCTCCTCCTTCCCGCGCGCCGCAGATAAGACCCTTCACACATGAATAGTGACCGCCCCCTCCCCCGTGCAGCCCTAGCTGGGAGAAGATCTGTCAGTGAAGGTCCTTACCTCCCAGCCGGCAGGAAGATCGTCAGGAGGAGAATGAGAGGCAGGAGAGAGACACTGAGCTCCACAGGAGAGGATGTAAGGAGCTGACAGGGCTCTCCGCCCCTCCCCCACACTGTGCCTTACGATGTTACTGCTCCTAGTCCTACTACTACTACTACACCCATCCCCCCTACCCCCTACTGCTACCACTACACTACACTACTTCATCCAGCCTCCTACTGCTACCACTACTACTCCCAGCCTCCTACTGTTACCACTACTACTACTACACCCAGCCTCCCACCCCCTACTGCTACCACTACACCCAGCCTCCTACTGCTACCACTACTACACCCAGCCTCCTACTGCTACCACTACTACTACTACACCCATCCTCCCACCCCCTACTGCTACCACTACACCCAGCCTCCTACTGCTACCACTACTACACCCAGCCTCCTACTGCTACCACTACTACACCCAGCCTCCTACTGCTACCACTACTACACCCAGCCTCCCACCCCCTACTGCTACCACTACACCCAGCCTCCTACTGCTACCACTACTACTACTACACCCAGCCTCCCACCCCCTACTGCTACCACTACACCCAGCCTCCTACTGCTACCACTACTACACCCAGCCTCCCACCCCCTACTGCTACCACTACACCCAGCCTCCTACTGCTACCACTACTACTACTACACCCAGCCTCCCACCCCCTACTGCTACCACTACACCCAGCCTCCTACTGCTACCACTATTACACCCAGCCTCTCACCCCCTACTGCTACCACTACACCCAGCCTCCTACTGCTACCACTACTACACCCAGCCTCCTACTGCTACCACTACTACTACTACACCCAGCCTCCCACCCCCTACTGCTACCACTACACCCAGCCTCCTACTGCTACCACTACTACACCCAGCCTCCTACTGCTACCACTACTACTACTACACCCAGCCTCCCACCCCCTACTGCTACCACTACACCCAGCCTCCTACTGCTACCACTACTACACCCAGCCTCCCACCCCCTACTGCTACCACTACACCCAGCCTCCTACTGCTACCACTACTACACCCAGCCTCCTACTGCTACCACTACTACACCCAGCCTCCTACTGTTACTACTACTACACCCAGCCTCCTACTGCTACCACTACTACACCCAGCCTCCTACTGTTACTACTACTACACCCAGCCTCCTACTGCTACCACTACTACTACACCCAGCCTCCTACTGCTACCACTACTACTACTACACCCATCCTCCCACCCCCTACTGCTACCACTCTACCCAGCCTCCTACTGCTACCACTACTACACCCAACCTCCTACTGCTGCTACTACACCCAGCCCCCTACTGCTACCACTACTACTCCCAGCCTCCTACTGCTACCACTACTACTACTACTACACCCATCCTCCCACCCCCTACTGCTACCACTACACCCAGCCTCCTACTGCTACCACTACTACACCCAGCCTCCTACTGCTACCACTACTACTACTACACCCAGCCTCCTACTGCTACCACTACTATTACTACACCCAGCCTCCCACCCCCTACTGCTACCACTACACCCAGCCTCCTACTGCTACCACTACTACACCCAGCCTCCTACTGTTACTACTACTACACCCAGCCTCCTACTGCTACCACTACACCCAGCCTCCTACTGCTACCACTACTACTACTACACCCATCCTCCCACCCCCTACTGCTACCACTACACCCAGCCTCCTACTGCTACCACTACTACACCCAGCCCCCTACTGCTGCCACTACACCCAGCCCCCTACTGCTATTACTACACCCAGCCCCCTACTGCTGCCACTACACCTAGCCCCCTACTGCTACTACTACACCCAGCCCCCTACTGCTACTACTACACCCAGCCCCCTACTGCTACTACTACACCTAGCCCCCTACTGCTACTACTACACCCATCCTCCTACTGCTACTACTTCACCCAGCCTCCTACTGCTACCACTACTACACCCAGCCTCCTACTACTACCACTACACCCAGCCCCCTGCTGCTACCATTACACCCAGCCCCCTACTGCTACCACTACTACACCCAGCCTCCTACTGCTACCACTACTACACCCAGCCCCCTACTGCTACCACTACTACACCCAGCCTCCTACTGCTACCACTACTACACCCAGCCTCCTACTACTACCACTACACCCAGCCCCCTACTGCTACCACTACTACACCCAGCCTCCTACTGCTACCACTACTACACCCAGCCTCCTACTACTACCACTACACCCAGCCCCCTGCTGCTACCACTACACCCAGCCCCCTACTGCTACCACTACACCCAGCCCCCTACTACTACTAATGTATGAGAGTGCATGTACGAGCTGCCTGTGTGAGAGTGCATGTACGAGCTGCCTGTGTGAGAGTGCATGTACGAGCTGCCTGTGTGAGAGTGCATGTACTAGCTGCCTGTGTGAGAGTGCATGTACGAGCTGCCTGTATGAGTGTACATTAAGGATGACCAAATGTACAGCAGTAGCGAAACCCTTCGCTATGCTCGGCCGTCAGCCGGCTGCATTTGAGCTCCGCTCCAGGTGTTTGGAAAAGCTGGATACAGTCCTGGGAGAAGTTCTCCAGAGCTGTAACCAGATTTTCCAGACACTTGGAGCGGAGCTCAAATGCAGCCGGCTGACGGCCGAGCATAGCGAAGGGTTTCGCTACTGCTGTACATTTGCTGATCCCAAGTGTACAGGCATGAGCTGTCTGTATGAGTGTAACAACAATACTATGTGCATGTGGGGGATGGGCGGTGAGAAGTGCGGGAGGAGAGTGTGGGCAGGCGACCTGTATGTGGTTCTGCAGCAGATTGAGGTGTATTATGAAAGGCTAGGGACATACTTGTATCTTTCCTGCTGTGCAGACAACAACAAAATGGCGCTGCCCAACAGTACACATAATATCACCTTTCCCCTCTTTGTTTGCCTGTGAAAAGAGGAGGGAGGTGCTGATGTCACAGCAGTTGAGCAGGGACTGCCTCTTTTTTTCAGCAGCCGGCTTTCAGGCTGCTTTTACCAGCAGTTTCCTGGTGGAGCTCCCCCTGATGGCCATCACTGGGAAATATGGAAAATTAGATTGTTAATTTTTCATATTTCCTTACATGAAAAAAAAAAAAGAAAAACATATAAATTAACAAAAAAAATAACAAATTCAGTTTTAACACTTTCAATTTTTTTTTTTTACTTTGCGACACATTCCCTTTAAGTCCATGCCCCATTTCTTCCCTAATAGTACGGCAACATACGTCCCGGCAATATTGCACTGCTATTAATGGAGAAATTGGGGCAAAGTTTCAACCAGGTTCAGAATATATTCCGAATGCTAAGATGGAGACAGAGCAGAATTGTGTAATAGGAACCACACAGAGCCAGAGAAAGACTTTCTGGCCATTTAGTTACCACAATTGCCTATCTAGACTAGAAGTGATTCTTTTAGAAGTAATTCTATGGGAAATCTGGGCTGTCATACTACATACCAAAAAACCCACAACAAACACTAGAAATAGGGCAGGCTGCGGTTATCAAAAGGCATAGCATGTTGTAAAAATAGAAAAGCAAATGTGAACAACATCTTATGTAAGACACCAGCTTTAATAAAGGAATTCCCTAGTTAGAATAGTCTTCATGAATCCCCCTATAGTCATTATAGTCATACCTACAAATGCTTGTGAACATATAAATATATATATTGTAGGGATCTTCCCGGGGGATGGTGTGTTTGGACACAGTTCAGACAGCAAACTTGGACTTATAAAAACAGCTGGGTGTTTATTAGCTGCATAAACAGTCCTCAACAGAAATGTAGCAATACCATGCTTTTCAGAACAAAACAAAACAAAAAGGTCCTTGCCCGTCTGGGCACTTACTAACACAGGTCTCCTATCTGACTCTTCAGTAGGCAGTATCACCGGGTATGAATAGGCCCCAGCGGCGGCAGTATTCGTTGCTCCCAGGAGATACAGCATGCAAGCTGTTCACCCCTGGCTGAGAGCAATCCCTTTCAGACTGACCAGAGCTTTTGCCTTCTCAGGCTGATTGGGATCAGAGCTCACCTGATCCCAAAACCCACACTGGATCGAGGGGGAGGGAATGGCAGGTCCCACTACCAACCTACCCACCATTCCAGTAAATCCGGCCCGGAAAATTTAAAGAACAACTCAGCAGCATATCACTGCTGAGTGACAGGTCTCTTCCAGATTTACCATCTCCCCATAAGCAGTAGTCTGGGTGAGATGTACCTCCCCTCGAGCACTTCTCCTGTGACATGTCCACATATCCCCCCCCTCTTTTTCAGACCGGAGGGCTGAGCATTCTGTCCCCACAGACAGTGTACCCTTGATAGGGCGTCAGCATTTGCCTGTAACTTTCCTGGCCTGTGTTCCACTGTAAAATTAAAGTTTTGGAGGGATAGAAACCATCTAGTCACCCTCGCATTTTTCTCCTTGTTCAGCTTCATCCATGTTAGGGGGGCATGGTCTGTAACTAACTTGAATTTTCTACCCAGCAAGTAGTACCTTAGGAACTCTAGGGCCCATTTCACTGCCAGACATTCTCGCTCAACAATGGCGTAGTTTTTTTCGGCCGGGGATAGCTTCCTGCTTAAGTACATCACCGGGTGTTCCTCGCCATTCACGACCTGCGAGAGGACGGCACCTAACCCTTTATTAGAGGCATCTGTCTGGACCAGAAATTCTTGCCTAAAGTCAGGGGTAACTAGCACAGGTTGTTGACACAAGGCAGATTTAAGGCTTTGAAAAGCCTTCTCGGCCTCTGGAGTCCATGTCACCATTGCGGACTTCGCACCCTTTGTCAGGTCAGTTAGTGGGGCTGCAACTGTGGCAAAGTTTGGCACAAACCTACGGTAATAGCCCGTAATACCCAGGAAAGCTCTGACCTGTTTCTTTGTGAGGGGTTTGGGCCAATTCTGTATTGCCTCAATTTTATTTAGTTGTGGTTTCACTAACCCCCTCCCAATAATGTATCCCAGGTATTTGGCCTCCTCTAAGGCTAGTGCACACTTCTCTGCATTGATGGTTAACCCCGCACCACTTATGGCCTCTAACACCGCCTGGACCTTACAGAGGTGACTTTCCCAATCAGGGCTAAAAATGACCACATCATCGAGGTAGGCAGCAGAGTAATCCCGATGTGGTCGCAGGATCAAGTCCATCAACCCACTGAAAAGTGGCAGGGGCTCCATGTAACCCGAATGGCATCACTACGTATTGGAAGAGCCCATCAGGGGTGGAGAATGCAGTCTTCTCTCTAGCCTCAGGAGTGAGGGGGATCTGCCAGTAGCCCTTTGTGAGATCGAGGGTGGTTATGTACCTGGCACTACCCATTCTCTCAATCAACTCATCCACCCTGGGCATGGGGTACGCATCGAACTTGGAGATCTCATTTAACTTTCTAAAGTCATTACAGAACCTCCAAGTTCCATTGGGCTTTGGGATTAACACAATCGGGCTGGACCACTCGCTCTGGGACACCTCAATGACTCCTAGGTCAAGCATACGTTTTACCTCGGCTGACACCGCCTCCCTCCGTGCTTCTGGTATCCTATAGGGCTTAAGGTTTACTCTGCTTCTAGGCTCAGTTTCAATGTGATGGTGAATGAGATGCGTACGCCCTGGAAGGTCAGAAAACTTGTCTTTATTTTTCTGCAAAAACTCTTTAGTCTCCTGCTTCTGTGACACTGATAGAGTATCACCAATCTTGACCGGAGGGATTGGTTGTGACAAATGATTAACAAAGTTTGTCGCCACCAAGGATTCCCTGTCTTTCCAGGGTTTGATCAAGTTTATGTGATAAACTTGAAAAGGCTTCCTTCTACCTGGTTGGTGCACCTTGTAGTTTACCTCACTGACCTTCTCTACAATTTCATAGGGACCCTGCCACTTTGCTAAGAATTTACTTTCTACAGTGGGAACAAGAATGAGTACCCGGTCACCTGTGCTAAATGTCCTGATTCTTGCAGAACGATTGTAAATTCTGCTTTGGCTCTCTTGCGCCTTCTGGAGGTGTTCCCTTACTAGGGGCATTACAGTGGCTATACGGTCCTGCATTTGTGCTACATGCTCTATAACACTCTTGTATGGGGTGGACTCACTTTCCCATGTCTTTTTCGCTATATCCAACAAACCCCTAGGGTGACGACCATAGACCAACTCGAAGGGAGAGAACCCTGTGGATGCTTGGGGCACTTCCCTAATAGCAAACATCAGGTAAGGTAGTAAGTGATCCCAATCCCGACCATCTTTTTCCACTACTTTCTTTAACATATGTTTTAGGGTTTTATTAAACCTCTCCACTAATCCATCTGTCTGGGGATGATATACAGAGGTACGAAGGTGTGAGATTTTAAACAGTTTGCATACATCCTGCATCACCTTTGACATAAACGGAGTACCTTGGTCTGTCAAGATTTCTTTGGGGATCCCCACCCTGGAAAACATATAAAACAACTCACGGGCAATTGTTTTAGAGGCAGTGTTTCTTAGGGGTACAGCCTCAGGATAGCGGGTTGCGTAGTCTAAGACCACCAAAATGTACTTTTGTCCCCTTGCCGACTTTACAATGGGACCCACCAAGTCCATTGCAATGCGGTCAAAAGGTACCTCTATGATGGGGAGCGAAACCAAAGGACTGCGGAATTGCGACACTGGGGCGCTAAGCTGACATGTGGGGCACGACTCACAGTATTTTTTTATGTCAGCATAAATCGCAGGCCAATAAAACCTCTGGAAGACTCTCTCCTGTGTTTTATCTGTCCCCAAGTGGCCCCCAAGGACATGATTATGGGCCATGTCGAGTACCTGACGCCGGTACGACTTAGGCACCAGAAGCTGTTCCACAACCTCATCATTAATCTTAGTGACTCTATAGAAGAGATCATTAGTCATAGAAAAATGTGGAAACTTTTTCTCAGCTTCTGGTTCCTGAGGTACCCCATTCATAACAGTGACCTGCTCTCTCGCATTTTTGAGAGTGGGGTCCTGTAATTGTGCAGTACCAAAATTATCCCTAGACACCTCTAAGTCTGGAACATTCTGCTCAGTGGGAGGAGACTCTTCCTCACCAGCCAGGACCTGCAAAGGAAAAGCATCATATTCCTCCTGTACATTTTTATCATTTACCGTGGGTAATGCAATAGACTTAGGGGTCTCCTAACTCCTTTCAGGGGATTGTTGTTTTCCCCATAGAGCCCAGAACAATGGAAAATCACGCCCCAATATCACATTATGCATAAGGTTTTTAACCACACCCACTTCATATTGTACAGTGCCTAGTTCAGTCCCGACATTAGCCAGTACTATAGGGTAAACCTTTGTATCACCATGTATGCACACAACGCTCATATGTCTTTTTGGCACAAAGTCCCCAGCCACCAGGCTGGCATGCACCAAGGTGACAAGGCTTCCTGAGTCCAACAACGCCTTAACAGGGAAGTCATTGACCGTAATGTTGCAGACTTGTGGTTCAGTCTCTAGTCCCGTGACTGCAACAAAAGACGGCTCTGCAAATAGCGACTGACGCCGGCTAGCGTCACACTCCATGGGCTCAGTGGTAAGAGGGCAATGGGCAGACATATGTCCCGTCTCATGGCATCTCCAGCACTGGATAGGGCCTGGTCTCCTTGGCAGGGAGTCCTTTTTAGGGCCACTTAGCCACCTGGGACCACCACCAGTCTTTTGCCCCTGAGACGCCTCCTGAGCGCTCTTCCCTCTATCAGCACCCCTCCACACTCCCCCAATAGATGGAAGTCTCTTACCAGCTGACGGCACAGATCTGGCACTCCGGGGAGGTGATGGTGCTGCAGGAACATCACGGAGGTAGTCCTCGGTCGCCTGGAACCTCTCCACAAGGCTGACGAGTTCGTCGGCACTCCTAGGGTCGCCTTGTCCTACCCAGCGTTGTAGATCAGCAGGAAGGGCACGGAGGTAGCGGTCCATCACGACCCTCTCTAGGATCTGGGCAGGAGTAGAGGTGTCTGGCTCCAACCACTTTCTTGCCAAATGGATCAGGTCGTACATCTGGGACCTCGCTGATTTGTCCAGACTGTAGCTCCAGTTGCGGACCCTCCGGGCACGGACAGCAGCAGTAACTCCTAGTCGGGCAAGTATCTCCGCTCTTAGCCGAGGATAGTCTTTGACCTCTTGCTCACTGAGGTCATAATAGGCCTTTTGAGGTTCGCCTGTTAAATAGGGCGCAATCACTTCTGCCCACTCAGTGGAGGGTAACTTCTCTCGCTCAGCCACCCGCTCAAAGACAGTTAAGTAGGCCTCAACATCGTCATCAGCAGTCATCTTTTGCAGCGCTCGCTGCACGGCTCTTTTCACAGACAAGGTCTCTGGCGCGGCTGCGGCCACCAGCTGGGGATTAGCACCTGCAGACGCCTCCTGCTTTGCGATTAGGTGCTCAATAAGTTTCTGTTGTTGAGCCATCGCTTGCTGATGTGCAGCCATTGTCTGTTCATGGCGCAGGTTAGCGGCTGCCTGATCCTGTTTAGCGGCTGCCTGAGCCTGTTGTTGTGCGGCCAATGCCTGTTGTTGCTGCAAACTCACTTGTATTAACTGCTTCATCATCTCCTCCATGTTGCTTGGCTGCTTTTGGAGTGAAGCAGCAGCCTTCACCCAGGACATACGCAGCTGTAGCCAAGTTGATGCACACCGTTGCCCCTAGCAACCGTTTTGCCCGCTCCACAGCACCAATTGTAGGGATCTTCCCGGGGGATGGTGTGTTTGGACACAGTTCAGACAGCAAACTTGGACTTATAAAAACAGCTGGGTGTTTATTAGCTGCATAAACAGTCCTCAACAGAAATGTAGCAATACCATGCTTTTCAGAACAAAACAAAACAAAAAGGTCCTTGCCCGTCTGGGCACTTACTAACACAGGTCTCCTATCTGACTCTTCAGTAGGCAGTATCACAAGGTATGAATAGGCCCCAGCGGCGGCAGTATTCGTTGCTCCCAGGAGATACAGCATGCAAGCTGTTCACCCCTGGCTGAGAGCAATCCCTTTCAGACTGACCAGAGCTTTTGCCTTCTCAGGCTGATTGGGATCAGAGCTCACCTGATCCCAAAACCCACACTGGATCGAGGGGGAGGGAATGGCAGGTCCCACTACCAACCTACCCACCATTCCAGTAAATCCGGCCCGGAAAATTTAAAGAACAACTCAGCAGCATATCACTGCTGAGTGACAGGTCTCTTCCAGATTTACCATCTCCCCATAAGCAGTAGTCTGGGTGAGATGTACCTCCCCTCGAGCACTTCTCCTGTGACATGTCCACAATATATATATATATATATATATATATATATATATATATATAAAAAGAATATATTATATTATATAGGAAATACGGCCGTTGTTATTACAGCGTGTGAACATAGCCAAAAAATAAACATAAAGGTGGAAATTTATCAAGGGCTTTGTGCTTATTTCTAGGTGAATAATTGGATTTGTTTCCCATTTTTGATCATAGATCTCAGTGTTCGTCGGGTGAATATTTTTTTTAGATGCAACTTTTTTGAATATTTACCCAAAAGCACATATAATCTTGGATTAGCGCCCAATTTATCATATGGGACTTTTTAAAAAGTCGCACAAAAAGGTGCAGGCCTACCTCTGGTCAGTACCAGGTGACTATGCTTGCGCAATGTTTGCGACTTTTTCGGCAACTTTTTACTTATATGCATTCACTACAGTGCTACATTTTAATAAATCAGTCACAAGATATTGGAACAAAATATACCCCAATCCTCACTAGAATAGTCACACACATTAGAATCCTTAGTAAATGTCCCCCAAAGTATATATAATAGAGTAGGAAATGTTTGGTGGAAATAGATGCAATATATTACTTTTAGAGATGAGCGAACCGGTATTCGCTCGGCATTTGATGATCGGCATTTGATTAGCTGGGGCTGCTGAACTTGGATAAAGCTCTAAGGTTGTCTGGAAAACATGGATACAGCCAATGACTATATCCATGATTTCCACATAGCCTTAGGGCTTTATCCAACTTCAGCAGCCACCGCTAATCAAATGCCGAACGTTCGGGTTCGGATTGACCCGAGCATGCTCGAGGTTCGCTCATCTCTAATTACTTTATTTGTATTCCAGCACCCCCTGCTGGCAAGTATTGGCACAACTAGAAAAAGTATTTAAAATAGAGTAAGAAATAATTGGTGGAAATCAATGCAATATATTACTTTATTTGTATTCCAGCACCCCCTGCTGGCAAGTATTGGCACAACTATAAAAAGTAGAAAAGGACCACATTTTTAAAAGGGTAAAGGGTCATTAAAGGGGTATTCCACAAAAAACATCTTTGCATCATTCAATAGAAATAAACTAGCATTATATACTAGCAGTAGGATGTAATTACAGCCTCTGTGTTCCCTATAAAGTATATGTAGCAGTGTTAGAACATGGACCTTGATCAGATGCATTTACAAATTCTGACACTAGATGTCAGCCAAGTAGACAGTTCCCTGTATTCCCTTATGTCCAGCACATAGATTACATTACAAATAACAGAAGAGGATAAATCTAATGAAACAGTAAAAGTGAATCACCGTTACCGTTTAACACTACAAACAGCGCCCGGATGACGAGCTAAAGCGCTGCCTTATCATGTGTTCTGTGTCTTCTATAGTAACGTTAGCTGCTGAAACTAAGACTTTTATTCCGACGCGTGAGACAGGCAGGGAGGTGGGAAGTCATCTAGGCCGTGACTAGTCACGGCTCTCTACCTGTCAGCGCAGTCTGCAGGATGAGTGACAGGTAAAGGGGCCAGTTAGAAGCAGGAGCGGAGAGACATGGGGGACCAGAATCTGCTGGCAAAGCTCTGGAACCGCACAGAGGACGTGATTACATCCTACTGCTAGTATATAAAGCTACTTTATTGCTATTGAATGATGCAAAGACATTTTTCAGCGGAATACCCCTTTAAAAAGATTTAGTTTTTTTCTACTTTTTATAGTTGTACCAATACTTTCCAGCAGGGGGTGCTGGGATACAAATAAACTAATACAATGCATCTATTTTACCAAACATTGCTTACCCTATTATATATACATTGGGGGAGATTTATCAAACATGGTGTAAAGTGAAACTGGCTCAGTTGCCCCTAGCAACCAATCAGATTCCACCTTTGATTCCTCACAGACTCTTTGAAAAATGAAAGGTGGAATCTGATTGGTTGCTAGGGGCAACTGAGCCAGTTTCACTTTACACCATGTTTGATAAATCTCCCTCATTATGTTTATTTTTAGGCTATGTTCATACGCTGTAATAACAACGGCTGTATCTCCTATATACTATTATATATACACCTATATATGAAAGTTCACAAGCATTTGCAGTTATGACTATAATGACTAAAGTGGAATCCATGAAGACTATTCTAACTAGGGAATTCCTTTATAAAAACTGGTGTCTTACCTAAGATGTTTACATTTTCTTTTCTATTTTTACAACATGCTATGCCTTAAAACTTTAAAACCACAGCCTGGCCTATTTCTAGTGTTTGTTGTGGGTTTTTAGTATGTAGTATGACAGTCGAGGTTTCCCATAGAATCACTTCTAAAAGAATGTTCCTAGGATAGGATAGAAAAAGGCAATTGTGGCAACTAAATGGCCAGAAAGTCTTTTTCTGTCTCTGTGTGGTTCCTATTACACAACCCCGCTGCATTTCCATCTTGGCATTCGGAATACGTTCTGAACAGAGCGGGGCCATGCGGGTGCAGGGTGTGTGTGTGTGTGTGTGGGTTGTTGGGTTAGGGGGATATAATACCTGTCCCCATGGCCTCGCAGCGCTGCCTCACTTCTCAAGGACCCCCACCAGTCATGCAGTGTCCCATGTCCACTGCTGCTGAATGTATGTGTAGGGCGGCACACACTAACTTTTATCCCAGTTCACAAGAGGGTTTGATCTGTTGACAAGGTGTAACACCTGGAACTGCTGGGTTATTACACAGACATAGGCAGATACTGTAGGTATTAAAACAAATTACGCTTTTATCTTTGCTGATAACCATTTGCAGAGATTTCAAACGCCATTTTTCCTTAGAAGCTGAAGTGGCTCAGGAATGATGCTGAGCGGCAGCATGCATACCTCCTCCCCCACCTCTAAGTCAAGACAGGGAGTGTGTGTTGTGGCTGGAAGAGTCATGCATGTCTTAGCTGAGCCTTATTTCTGTGGTACTTCAGCTTCAGCAAGGGAAAATGCAACTTTATAACATTGCAAATGGCCACCAGCAAAGACAAAGGCATCATTAGTTTTATATCCCTAAGTGTCTGCAGCTGATTGGACCTGACAGGTTCCTTTTAACCTCTCGCCTCTGCAGCCTGTTTTGTCTTTAATTCCCAGGGCCTATTTTTCAAATCTGACCTCTCTCTCTCTCTTTATGTAGTAAAAGCGATGCTTTTAACTATCGTGGTTATTCTGAGATTCTGTTTTTTTCATGACATATTCCTCTTTATGTTTGTAGTATACTTTGGTTTATACACTCAGTATTTTTTGTAAACAACACAACATTTACGCGAAAATTTTATAAATTTACGTTTCTTTATAAAATTCAAAAATCTCTTTTCCTAAAAAACATAGTCACGCCACATGACCTAATTATTACTGCAACATCTACAACATGTCTGCTTTATGGTACGTCATTTGGTAAACGTTCTTAGTTACCCCCATAAATCTCTCCACTGTACAAAACTGCACCCCTCAAAGTATTTAAAGTAGCATTTTATAAGTTTATAAACCTTTTAGGTATTTCACAGAAATTTAAGCAAGTTGAAAGGAAATTTAATATTTAAATTTTTTTTTTGTCAGATATTCCATTTTAATCGATTTTTTTCCTCTAACACAGCAATTACTAACTGAGAAATGGAACACCATATTTATTCCCCTTATTCCAGTGTTTCTAGAAATCCCCCATATGTGGCCGCAGTGCGTCACCTGACTCATGACAGAAAACTGGTGAATTTTGGGGCCTTTTTTTATTTCATTTGTTTTAGCCTATTCTGTTTCACAGAGGCCTTGCGGTGCCAGAATATTTGTGTAAGACAAGTTGACATTTCCATCTGTACCATTCTGGGGGACATGTGACACCCTGATCATTTCTTATTTAATTTTTAATGAAATGGTACGAATAAAAATCACTATTTAGCAGCTGCTTTTCATAATTTTTTTGTACGCCGTTTACTATACTTTACATACATTTTATCTTTTTTCGTCAGGTCAGTACGATTACAGTGATATCCATTTTGTATAGCTTTTGTTATAGTTTATGGTATTTATACTATAAATACTGTTTGTGTCTTGCACATTGTAAAAGCAGTATTACAGTGGTACCTTGGTTTAAGAGTAACTTGGATTAAGAGCGTTTTGCAAGAAGTTTTTCAAAATTGTAACTTGGTTTAAGAGCAATGCTATGGTTTAAGAGCTCCCTGTACTTGTTGGGAGGGGAGTGGGGGAGGGCCATGGCCTGCACAGAGTGGTCTACAGCCCTGTACTCTGACCTGCTGAACACACACCCCTTCCCCATTGCTGTCATGTGACCACACAGACCTCTGGCAGCAGCCCTGCTTCTCTATTCTAGCCTGTTGTACTACGCTACTGCATTATCCACAAACTGTGTGTCAGGAACCGGACGGCAGGGACAAGACAGTGAGCCCTGACGCTGAACCCACCAACTGTCCCTACCTACTTGCTTCAAACGGCCCTAGACAGCTGTGGAAGACCACTAAGACATTCCCTATACTAGTATAGGTGCACACAGAACAAGACAGACAAACAAACACAATAAAGAATAGTAAACAGTCCATAACAATCAGGCAGCAAAAGTACAAAATCAGAATACAATAGGCGAAGTCAAAGTCCAGGCAATATGGTTAGGGGCAGGTGGCAAGCAAGGGAGGTCAGAGATACAAGGCAAAGTTTAGGAGATGCAAAAAACAGAAGACACAAGCAGGCAGAGACTAATGGTACTTTTACACGGAGCGATAATTCGCCCGATCGCACGATTAACGATTCCGAATAAACAATGTGTTTTTCATAACGATCAGTGTTTAGACGGAACGATATATATTGTACGGAAAAATCGTTTTGCAATCGGTTTGTGATCGTTTAAGCCTCTCTCACACATAGCTTAAATCGGTGAAAGACTGTTTACATGGAATGAGCTGCAAATTTTTTGCGAACGACCAACGATGATTTGAGCACTTGTTGAAAGATCAAAATGAACGATTTCTCGCTCGTCGCTTGATTGTTTGCTGTGTCTACACGGAATGATTATCGCTCAAATGCGATCGTTATCGTGCAAATTCGATCGATAATTACCGTTCCGTGTAAAACCACCATTAGTCAATAACCAGCAATGAAAACACAGACTGGGGTTAGTTATATAGGAGGCCAGGGTTCTAGTCCAGAACATAATTGGACCATCCCCCTGATCTCCAAGCACAGACCTGAGAACAAACACATCCACTGGCACTTTTTGGGGGTGTGGAACCAATTGTCTGGTTTCTTGTGGGAAAATTTGCTTTCGTTTAAGAGTGGATTTGGATTACAAGCTCGGTCCCAGAACGAATTATGCTCATAATCCAAGGCACCACTGTATTTTCATTTTTAACCAATGGAGTTATGTGAGAGCTTTTTTTTTTTGCGGCATAAGCTTACGTTTTTAGTGGTACACCTTTTGGTTACATTTGATAGCTTTTTTCTATATTTTATGGGGGGCGGGATTAACAAAAGAAATTTTATTTTGGTTAGTACTTTATATTTTTTTTTTTTATGGTGTTCATCAGGCAAGATAATTAATGTACCGGGTTAATAGACGGGGTCATTACAGACGCAGCAATACCACATATATGTATCTTATTTATAGAGGATCAATTATAAAGGGGGAAATTTATTTATTTATATAACATATTTATTGATTTATTGATTGATTGTATTGTATTTGTGTGTGCTTTAACTTACTTTTGCAGGTGTATATATAATACATTACAGCACATAATCTGTGCTGTAATGTAATATAGAGTGAATGAGCTGTAGGTACACTGACAGTGCAGGGGCCTGATTGCTATAACTAGAGCAGCCCAGACACACTAGGCAGCATCTGGGTTGCTATGGTTACCACCTCACAGCTGTGTGATCGCTCGCGCAGCTCCGGGGGGGTCGGAGGGAGCAGATCTCCCTCCGGATTCCCCATAGACGCGGCACTCCCCCCCCCCCCCCCGGGCAGTGCCAGTGGGAGGAGTCTGTGTGAGACAGCCTCTTCCCACTGCCTGATTGCCATGAGGGACAGCGGGGGAAGGCAGGGACAACATGATGTTCCTGGAATATCATTTTGCGGCAAGGGGTTAAGAAGTCACAACTACTCCATAACAATACAAACAGTTTCATAACAACTCTCAGGCTATAGCTTTGACT
Source organism: Dendropsophus ebraccatus (assembly GCF_027789765.1). Taxonomy (NCBI): domain Eukaryota; kingdom Metazoa; phylum Chordata; class Amphibia; order Anura; family Hylidae; genus Dendropsophus; species Dendropsophus ebraccatus. The sequence goes on from NC_091456.1 coordinate 42,769,847, forward strand.
TTACTGTGTAGTTTATTAAAACTATGTTCTGCAGTTTTAAGCAATATTTCTCTGGAGTGTAATTCTTTAGGTAACCAGTTACCCACACGTTGTTGTAGACCAGTATTTCTCATATTCACACGGCACTTCCTAACCACAACTCAGATATGATATTTGATCAGCGGAAACCATGTAATAACGTCTTTTATACATTATAATCTTTGGTGTATGTGGTGATTCCTTCACTGCTATCTAGCCATCTGGTTTCCTCTAACTAAAAGCCTCAATGCAACAGTCATCTCATAACTGACTTTACCCATGGGTATGTGTGAGTATATATATACATATGGAATCCTGGATTATCCTGGATTATCCTGGAATATATATATATATATATATATATATATATATATATATGGAATCCTGTCAGTCAAACCTGCAAATTTGCACAGAATGGGGTTGTAATTCCCAGACAACATGGCTCTCTGTCTCATTCCTCACCATGTCTCTTCTCTAATTCTTAGTCCCCAGAATGGCTTACTTCTCTTTTCTATCATACAATGTCATCCCCAAACATGAATCTTTTTTGACTATTAAATCGGTATTAATAGTTCCTAATATCGCTCCCCTTTCATTTATAGTTCCCATTATGACTCCCCTCTCAGTCTTCCTCCCCTTAGCTATCTCGTTTCCCAGCATGGCTCTCCTCTCTCATTCATAGTGACTGACAAGGCTTTTATCCCAGATTATTCCTCCATCATCCTCACTATCATCCCCCATTTGAGGTCTGTAGAATCTGGTTTTTGGGTAACCTAATAAATGGTTGAGGATAACTGGAGTTTTCAAGAGTTTATTACTAATTGTGCGTTTACACAGAAAGATTTATCTGACAGATTTTGGAAGCCAAAGCCAGGAACAGACTATAAACAGGGACCAAGTGTAACCGGATGGGGTCATTTCAGAAAATTAAAGTGTCTTATTGATGTAATGAGAAGGAATGTATTATTTTAATGTCTTGTGTGTGTATATATATATATATATATATATATATATATATATATATATATTCGTATGGCTATGTGTGTAGAAGTCATTGTAGTTGTGTGTGTGTGTGTATGTATGTATACTGTCACACCTATGTCAACTGTCCAGCCATATACCTTCACAATAGTGTAAACATTGGAGGATACAGTTGTTTGTTGCTATTGTTGTATGGCTGAAAGAACCTTATAGCTGTAATTGTAAAACTGGGTCCCCATTGTGCTTGGTAAATATGTACAAGGCCGGAGAAACATCAGATAACTTCCATTCATGGTCATCAGTGGTCTACATAGACATACAAGCACATCACCCCCACCCAAACTTACTATAAAGGTCGGGGGTATGTAGCTTGTAGTCAGCCTCAGCTGGGACCATGGATGGAAGGTGCCCAGCACCCTGGAGGTCATCGAGGGAAATGGGCGTATATTAGACCATAATATACACTGGGGCTCCCCATTTCATTGTGGATAAAACAACTATGCATCTGTACCATCTGTAACTACAGCTAAGTATTGTTCTTTGTATTAAATACCTTATTTTTCTATTAATCTGTGTGGTTATAGCCTTCTCCGACTATTATCAAAAGCAACGGGTTACATAATGGTGTCAGAAGTGGGAGGTCATAAAGGAAAGACTGAGATTTATCCTCTTTTCAAATCCATTCCTGACTTTGGCTTCCAAAATCTGTCAGATAAATCTTTCTGTGTAAATGCAGAGGAGATCATAAATATCTTCACAGGGAAGACCTATTACACCAACAGATCATCTGGCAGATTTTTACAGGCAAGGCCAGAAATGGATTTAAAAAGAGGAGAAATCTCAGTCTTTCCTTTAAGTGTGAACAGCATTTAAGGGAACTCTCAGCATTCCGCTCATCCCAGGTAACAAGGTCTAGGCCCTGTGTCGCCCATTAGGAAGGTTCAGCCAAGTCTAGTGGGCATAAGGTGGTGTGAAGACTAACTCAAAGTCAATACACAGGCACAGGTGTTCTTCTTCTTCTTCTTCTTCTAAGTATTCTACCTCATCCTCCAACCTCCCAGCAGAGCACAGTACTACATGGGTTGAGACTCTCACGGCATCCTCCTCTCTGCTACTCTGTTTCTACGTATCACTCAGTATTACTCAGTCAACACGACTATATACTACACTGCACTTTCACTACAGATCTGGTCGTTGTATTGTCAAGTATTTATTTGGAACTATTGTCAAGTGTGTTTTCAAGTGCTTTATCCAGAGAAACGTCATAGTGTTAATCCTGTATTACCTGCTGCACATTTGCAAATAGTAAACCAGCTTAACTATACTCAAGAGACTCTGTGGTTTATCGTAGTCCACCTACACAGCACACACCACAACCTTGGGACACTTACCCTTTTCTGTGGGTGGCAATTCCGAAAGTCCGGGAAGGTCACTACACCACTCTGGCCATCCGTGATCACCTTATCCCAAGGGACTCAGTAGCAACCCGGCAGGACACTGACCACATGTGAAAAGGGTACAACCGGCCTCATAATAATAATAATAATAATAATAATAATAATAATATTTATTTGTATGGCGCCAACAGATTCTGCAGCGCTTATAAAATAAAAGCAGTCATGCCATCACAACTGTTTGCCCACCAGGCACTGGTGTCAAGAGTTAACATCTCAAGGTCTGGCTGTATCTCGGCCAACCACCAAAGAAGTGTCGTCATACCTCACCAACTAGCAAGTGACCGGCCTATCCTCCGATATAACACCACACTGGGGGTATACCACACAATGCCTGAAGTAAAGAACAGACACTGATTCAATTGCAAACAGCGCCCATTCTTTACATAAAAAGAATGTAGTATGAAGAGTGCCATATACTGTATCCATGTTTCCAGGCAGCCTCAAGGCTGCATCCAACTTCAGCAGCCATCTCTAATTAAATGTCACATGCTTGAAGTTGCTCAGCTCTATATTATAGAAGGAAGCTGCTGAGAATAAGCTTCATGTCTTCTGTCACTGCACAATGTTTCCTCTAAATATAGAGGTCATGACTGTACAGGGTCACATGACCGTAATCATGCTTGTTTACTGACTTGCATATAAATCAACATACATATTTCACAGATGTTCACTGGGACATTGAGAAGGCAAGGCGAATCATCGTTTTAGGTAAAGATGCTACTATGTTCCTTGTTTTAAGTTAAAGATCTGTGTAAGGCTATGTTCACACAACGTTTCATTCTTGCCCGTTTATAATTTTTTAAAATCAGGTCAATTAAAATGTGGTAATAACTGACGTCATTTTAAAAGGAAAAAGCAATCTCCTTTTTACTTTTTTTTTTACTTAGGCTATGTTCACACGATGTTTTTTCAGTTTAAAATGACATTTGTTATTTTGAGGATTGGCCGCAAATCAGTGCAATGACGGCTGTTGGTAAATTATTCTAGTTTGGGTTTACTAATTGGCCTTTGGTTGTGTCTTTAAAAAGAAAAACTTTGCGTGAACAACTAAAAAATAACGTCCGCTGTTTGCAAAAGACTTGAAAATAATTAAAATGATCACTATTATGACGTCCGTGCAGATACGTCTGTCGTATAATAAACTGTGTTCATTGGACGTCTGTCATCCCGTTGACTTTAATGCATTGCATTGGAGTTTGTTAAATTGCGGCAATTACAGACGTCTTTTTAAATAGAAAAAGTGGCCGCCTATTCAGACTCCTTTTTATGTCTGTAACCATAACCTCCATCTTGTTTTTAGAATATTTCTAAGGGTACAAACACAGATGACGGATTCGCAGCGGAATTATTGAACAATGTGCAGAGAACAAAACTCCTTTATGGTGCGTTCACACCTACAGGATCTGCAGCTGATTTTCTGCAGCAGATTTCATTTAAATAACTGAACACAGCATCAAATCTGCTGCAAATCTGCTGCAGATCTGCTGCAGATCCTGTAGGTGTGAACGCACCCTAGTGGTGCGTTCACACCTACAGGATCTGCAGCTGATTTTCTGCAGCAGATTTCATTTAAATAACTGAACACAGCATCAAATCTGCTGCAGATCTGCTGCAGATCCTGTAGGTGTGAACGCACCCTTACATAAAAAAGAAATACAGATTGACCTCTCGAGACCGAGGTCAACTCAGGAGGGGCGTGCAAAAAACAAAAAATATGTTGCATGGAAATGAATATTCCAAATAAAGAAAACATAATTACATATAATGTCATGTTATTCATTCTGAGCAACCTGGGGCTAATTTAGTGGCCAGGCTGTCAAGAACAGAGTCCCTAAGTAACCTATACCCATGTACCAAATTTATTAGGATGGCCTCTTTTTTATACACTGTTTTTATTGGGGACTATATTCTTCCAAGGTCCATCCAGCGGAGGGTTATTGCCTTCCTTGGGAGAAACATTTTTGGGAGTCCATATTTCCTCAGTGAGGATACCTAATAGACATATAAAGGGGTATGCCATCATGGTGAGACTAGCAATTCATTCCATACTTATTGTTATCTATTTTGTCTCCTTTCCCCAGCTCTAAGCTGCTGCTTTCTGCTGAAGACACAAAAATCTATGTGTGAGCTTTTCTCTGTCTCCCCTTCGTCCCCTCTCCCTTCTGAGACAGTTGATGTAAACAAGTCACTGGCAGGCTGTATCTGCAACACTGTAGCTTCTTTGTTATGCTAGGAGGGTTATTCTGAGGTCAAGGGAAGGAGACTAAAAAGATAATAACAAGTATGCAATGAATTGTTAGTCCTACTTTGGGCAGCAACATATCAAAAGTTATGTTTTAGTGGAGTACCCTTTTAAGTGTAGCATGTTACTGTCCAGGTACAATAGTTTTTGGACGCTTATGCAAACAGTGGCCTGTAGACTGATATAATTTGGTTTTAGGCTGTGTTCACACAACATTTTAAAGGGGAACTCAAGGTAGAGGTTAAAAGAAATGAAACTTCTGCAGAAGCATATAGCATTGCTTACCTGTCTATCCCAGTTTTGAAACTGTTCTTTATTGTGTTTCTGTCCTCCCTGGTTGAGCAGTTCCCAGAATGCAATGTTTTCCCTCAGCTGATCATCACAGCCCCCCACCCATCACATTCAGTAAAATTAGTGCTGCACCTGCTTCTGGACGGTCAGAGATGGTGAATCACTCAGGGCATTGGGTTATCCAGTCAAGTCTCCTTTGACATCACGCCCTGCCCCCTGTCTGCATCATCAGCCTGTGCTCAGCAAACACACACAATGGGAGACAGAGGCATGGAATATTTGTCTCCTAAGGTGGGAGAGCAGTGGGAGCAGGAGAAAATGTGAGTTGGCACAGAGGCCATTTTTCTTCACTTCCTGGGTTTCTATCAGCTACTAGTGTGGCAGAACCGGACAGATATGATAATACATTGTATAGACACATCTATATAACGTTTAATGTCCTTTTAATAGAAATCAAGTTTTTCTTATCCGGAGTTCCCCTTTAATCTCCATACATTGTAGCTATACGTTGAAATAAAAATGCAACATTTTTGATCTATGTTCCCACTACAGGATCATAGCAAGGAAAGGTGGCTGTCTCATAATATTGACGGTCCCAAAAAATGCCATGTATAAGCACAGCCTTACTATCTACTATACCCTTAAAACCTGTCTGAACTGAATAATGAAACTTTAGTTCTTTAATTTTATTTTTATTTTTTTCTTGACTATAATTTATCGAGGTATAATATTATAAGCATAGCAGAACAAACTGTAATGAAGAGATTGTCCAGCAACTTAATACATCAGCAATAAATTGTTAGAAGCAATATATGAAGTTCAGTCCAAGTGGATATTATTTATCATTCAAAACGATTAAGGGTATGTTCACAGAATGTTTTTTGAGGAGGAAATACGGTCGAGTTTGAAAAAATTAAGGCCATAAGTAATGATCATGATTAGAAATGAGCGTATTGAACCAAGATTCATTTCGAACTTTCGTCCCATTTCGGTCCCAAACCAAACTTTTTGTAAATTTCGGAGCAAGTTCAGAAAATTGGCAAACACATTTCTGAAAAAATATTTTTTCACCTGTCCTCACTCTCCCGGTGTCCTCCTTTGGGTCTCTGGTTCTACCAGCTGCCAAAATCCTGTTCAGCCAGTCACTGTCTCATCTTAGTCAGTCAGTGATTGGCAAAGTGGACCGTCTGGGCACTTACTAACACAGGTCTCCTATCTGACTCTTCAGTAGGCAGTATCACAAGGTATGAATAGGCCCCAGCGGCGGCAGTATTCGTTGCTCCCAGGAGATACAGCATGCAAGCTGTTCACCCCTGGCTGAGAGCAATCCCTTTCAGACTGACCAGAGCTTTTGCCTTCTCAGGCTGATTGGGATCAGAGCTCACCTGATCCCAAAACCCACACTGGATCGAGGGGGAGGGAATGGCAGGTCCCACTACCAACCTACCCACCATTCCAGTAAATCCGGCCCGGAAAATTTAAAGAACAACTCAGCAGCATATCACTGCTGAGTGACAGGTCTCTTCCAGATTTACCATCTCCCCATAAGCAGTAGTCTGGGTGAGATGTACCTCCCCTCGAGCACTTCTCCTGTGACATGTCCACAATATATATATATATATATATATATAAAAAGAATATATTATATTATATAGGAAATACGGCCGTTGTTATTACAGCGTGTGAACATAGCCAAAAAATAAACATAAAGGTGGAAATTTATCAAGGGCTTTGTGCTTATTTCTAGGTGAATAATTGGATTTGTTTCCCATTTTTGATCATAGATCTCAGTGTTCGTCGGGTGAATATTTTTTTTAGATGCAACTTTTTTGAATATTTACCCAAAAGCACATATAATCTTGGATTAGCGCCCAATTTATCATATGGGACTTTTTAAAAAGTCGCACAAAAAGGTGCAGGCCTACCTCTGGTCAGTACCAGGTGACTATGCTTGCGCAATGTTTGCGACTTTTTCGGCAACTTTTTACTTATATGCATTCACTACAGTGCTACATTTTAATAAATCAGTCACAAGATATTGGAACAAAATATACCCCAATCCTCACTAGAATAGTCACACACATTAGAATCCTTAGTAAATGTCCCCCAAAGTATATATAATAGAGTAGGAAATGTTTGGTGGAAATAGATGCAATATATTACTTTTAGAGATGAGCGAACCGGTATTCGCTCGGCATTTGATGATCGGCATTTGATTAGCTGGGGCTGCTGAACTTGGATAAAGCTCTAAGGTTGTCTGGAAAACATGGATACAGCCAATGACTATATCCATGATTTCCACATAGCCTTAGGGCTTTATCCAACTTCAGCAGCCACCGCTAATCAAATGCCGAACGTTCGGGTTCGGATTGACCCGAGCATGCTCGAGGTTCGCTCATCTCTAATTACTTTATTTGTATTCCAGCACCCCCTGCTGGCAAGTATTGGCACAACTAGAAAAAGTATTTAAAATAGAGTAAGAAATAATTGGTGGAAATCAATGCAATATATTACTTTATTTGTATTCCAGCACCCCCTGCTGGCAAGTATTGGCACAACTATAAAAAGTAGAAAAGGACCACATTTTTAAAAGGGTAAAGGGTCATTAAAGGGGTATTCCACAAAAAACATCTTTGCATCATTCAATAGAAATAAACTAGCATTATATACTAGCAGTAGGATGTAATTACAGCCTCTGTGTTCCCTATAAAGTATATGTAGCAGTGTTAGAACATGGACCTTGATCAGATGCATTTACAAATTCTGACACTAGATGTCAGCCAAGTAGACAGTTCCCTGTATTCCCTTATGTCCAGCACATAGATTACATTACAAATAACAGAAGAGGATAAATCTAATGAAACAGTAAAAGTGAATCACCGTTACCGTTTAACACTACAAACAGCGCCCGGATGACGAGCTAAAGCGCTGCCTTATCATGTGTTCTGTGTCTTCTATAGTAACGTTAGCTGCTGAAACTAAGACTTTTATTCCGACGCGTGAGACAGGCAGGGAGGTGGGAAGTCATCTAGGCCGTGACTAGTCACGGCTCTCTACCTGTCAGCGCAGTCTGCAGGATGAGTGACAGGTAAAGGGGCCAGTTAGAAGCAGGAGCGGAGAGACATGGGGGACCAGAATCTGCTGGCAAAGCTCTGGAACCGCACAGAGGACGTGATTACATCCTACTGCTAGTATATAAAGCTACTTTATTGCTATTGAATGATGCAAAGACATTTTTCAGCGGAATACCCCTTTAAAAAGATTTAGTTTTTTTCTACTTTTTATAGTTGTACCAATACTTTCCAGCAGGGGGTGCTGGGATACAAATAAACTAATACAATGCATCTATTTTACCAAACATTGCTTACCCTATTATATATACATTGGGGGAGATTTATCAAACATGGTGTAAAGTGAAACTGGCTCAGTTGCCCCTAGCAACCAATCAGATTCCACCTTTGATTCCTCACAGACTCTTTGAAAAATGAAAGGTGGAATCTGATTGGTTGCTAGGGGCAACTGAGCCAGTTTCACTTTACACCATGTTTGATAAATCTCCCTCATTATGTTTATTTTTAGGCTATGTTCATACGCTGTAATAACAACGGCTGTATCTCCTATATACTATTATATATACACCTATATATGAAAGTTCACAAGCATTTGCAGTTATGACTATAATGACTAAAGTGGAATCCATGAAGACTATTCTAACTAGGGAATTCCTTTATAAAAACTGGTGTCTTACCTAAGATGTTTACATTTTCTTTTCTATTTTTACAACATGCTATGCCTTAAAACTTTAAAACCACAGCCTGGCCTATTTCTAGTGTTTGTTGTGGGTTTTTAGTATGTAGTATGACAGTCGAGGTTTCCCATAGAATCACTTCTAAAAGAATGTTCCTAGGATAGGATAGAAAAAGGCAATTGTGGCAACTAAATGGCCAGAAAGTCTTTTTCTGTCTCTGTGTGGTTCCTATTACACAACCCCGCTGCATTTCCATCTTGGCATTCGGAATACGTTCTGAACAGAGCGGGGCCATGCGGGTGCAGGGTGTGTGTGTGTGTGTGTGGGTTGTTGGGTTAGGGGGATATAATACCTGTCCCCATGGCCTCGCAGCGCTGCCTCACTTCTCAAGGACCCCCACCAGTCATGCAGTGTCCCATGTCCACTGCTGCTGAATGTATGTGTAGGGCGGCACACACTAACTTTTATCCCAGTTCACAAGAGGGTTTGATCTGTTGACAAGGTGTAACACCTGGAACTGCTGGGTTATTACACAGACATAGGCAGATACTGTAGGTATTAAAACAAATTACGCTTTTATCTTTGCTGATAACCATTTGCAGAGATTTCAAACGCCATTTTTCCTTAGAAGCTGAAGTGGCTCAGGAATGATGCTGAGCGGCAGCATGCATACCTCCTCCCCCACCTCTAAGTCAAGACAGGGAGTGTGTGTTGTGGCTGGAAGAGTCATGCATGTCTTAGCTGAGCCTTATTTCTGTGGTACTTCAGCTTCAGCAAGGGAAAATGCAACTTTATAACATTGCAAATGGCCACCAGCAAAGACAAAGGCATCATTAGTTTTATATCCCTAAGTGTCTGCAGCTGATTGGACCTGACAGGTTCCTTTTAACCTCTCGCCTCTGCAGCCTGTTTTGTCTTTAATTCCCAGGGCCTATTTTTCAAATCTGACCTCTCTCTCTCTCTTTATGTAGTAAAAGCGATGCTTTTAACTATCGTGGTTATTCTGAGATTCTGTTTTTTTCATGACATATTCCTCTTTATGTTTGTAGTATACTTTGGTTTATACACTCAGTATTTTTTGTAAACAACACAACATTTACGCGAAAATTTTATAAATTTACGTTTCTTTATAAAATTCAAAAATCTCTTTTCCTAAAAAACATAGTCACGCCACATGACCTAATTATTACTGCAACATCTACAACATGTCTGCTTTATGGTACGTCATTTGGTAAACGTTCTTAGTTACCCCCATAAATCTCTCCACTGTACAAAACTGCACCCCTCAAAGTATTTAAAGTAGCATTTTATAAGTTTATAAACCTTTTAGGTATTTCACAGAAATTTAAGCAAGTTGAAAGGAAATTTAATATTTAAATTTTTTTTTTGTCAGATATTCCATTTTAATCGATTTTTTTCCTCTAACACAGCAATTACTAACTGAGAAATGGAACACCATATTTATTCCCCTTATTCCAGTGTTTCTAGAAATCCCCCATATGTGGCCGCAGTGCGTCACCTGACTCATGACAGAAAACTGGTGAATTTTGGGGCCTTTTTTTATTTCATTTGTTTTAGCCTATTCTGTTTCACAGAGGCCTTGCGGTGCCAGAATATTTGTGTAAGACAAGTTGACATTTCCATCTGTACCATTCTGGGGGACATGTGACACCCTGATCATTTCTTATTTAATTTTTAATGAAATGGTACGAATAAAAATCACTATTTAGCAGCTGCTTTTCATAATTTTTTTGTACGCCGTTTACTATACTTTACATACATTTTATCTTTTTTCGTCAGGTCAGTACGATTACAGTGATATCCATTTTGTATAGCTTTTGTTATAGTTTATGGTATTTATACTATAAATACTGTTTGTGTCTTGCACATTGTAAAAGCAGTATTACAGTGGTACCTTGGTTTAAGAGTAACTTGGATTAAGAGCGTTTTGCAAGAAGTTTTTCAAAATTGTAACTTGGTTTAAGAGCAATGCTATGGTTTAAGAGCTCCCTGTACTTGTTGGGAGGGGAGTGGGGGAGGGCCATGGCCTGCACAGAGTGGTCTACAGCCCTGTACTCTGACCTGCTGAACACACACCCCTTCCCCATTGCTGTCATGTGACCACACAGACCTCTGGCAGCAGCCCTGCTTCTCTATTCTAGCCTGTTGTACTACGCTACTGCATTATCCACAAACTGTGTGTCAGGAACCGGACGGCAGGGACAAGACAGTGAGCCCTGACGCTGAACCCACCAACTGTCCCTACCTACTTGCTTCAAACGGCCCTAGACAGCTGTGGAAGACCACTAAGACATTCCCTATACTAGTATAGGTGCACACAGAACAAGACAGACAAACAAACACAATAAAGAATAGTAAACAGTCCATAACAATCAGGCAGCAAAAGTACAAAATCAGAATACAATAGGCGAAGTCAAAGTCCAGGCAATATGGTTAGGGGCAGGTGGCAAGCAAGGGAGGTCAGAGATACAAGGCAAAGTTTAGGAGATGCAAAAAACAGAAGACACAAGCAGGCAGAGACTAATGGTACTTTTACACGGAGCGATAATTCGCCCGATCGCACGATTAACGATTCCGAATAAACAATGTGTTTTTCATAACGATCAGTGTTTAGACGGAACGATATATATTGTACGGAAAAATCGTTTTGCAATCGGTTTGTGATCGTTTAAGCCTCTCTCACACATAGCTTAAATCGGTGAAAGACTGTTTACATGGAATGAGCTGCAAATTTTTTGCGAACGACCAACGATGATTTGAGCACTTGTTGAAAGATCAAAATGAACGATTTCTCGCTCGTCGCTTGATTGTTTGCTGTGTCTACACGGAATGATTATCGCTCAAATGCGATCGTTATCGTGCAAATTCGATCGATAATTACCGTTCCGTGTAAAACCACCATTAGTCAATAACCAGCAATGAAAACACAGACTGGGGTTAGTTATATAGGAGGCCAGGGTTCTAGTCCAGAACATAATTGGACCATCCCCCTGATCTCCAAGCACAGACCTGAGAACAAACACATCCACTGGCACTTTTTGGGGGTGTGGAACCAATTGTCTGGTTTCTTGTGGGAAAATTTGCTTTCGTTTAAGAGTGGATTTGGATTACAAGCTCGGTCCCAGAACGAATTATGCTCATAATCCAAGGCACCACTGTATTTTCATTTTTAACCAATGGAGTTATGTGAGAGCTTTTTTTTTTTGCGGCATAAGCTTACGTTTTTAGTGGTACACCTTTTGGTTACATTTGATAGCTTTTTTCTATATTTTATGGGGGGCGGGATTAACAAAAGAAATTTTATTTTGGTTAGTACTTTATATTTTTTTTTTTTATGGTGTTCATCAGGCAAGATAATTAATGTACCGGGTTAATAGACGGGGTCATTACAGACGCAGCAATACCACATATATGTATCTTATTTATAGAGGATCAATTATAAAGGGGGAAATTTATTTATTTATATAACATATTTATTGATTTATTGATTGATTGTATTGTATTTGTGTGTGCTTTAACTTACTTTTGCAGGTGTATATATAATACATTACAGCACATAATCTGTGCTGTAATGTAATATAGAGTGAATGAGCTGTAGGTACACTGACAGTGCAGGGGCCTGATTGCTATAACTAGAGCAGCCCAGACACACTAGGCAGCATCTGGGTTGCTATGGTTACCACCTCACAGCTGTGTGATCGCTCGCGCAGCTCCGGGGGGGTCGGAGGGAGCAGATCTCCCTCCGGATTCCCCATAGACGGGGCACTCCCCCCCCCCCCCCCCCGGGCAGTGCCAGTGGGAGGAGTCTGTGTGAGACAGCCTCTTCCCACTGCCTGATTGCCATGAGGGACAGCGGGGGAAGGCAGGGACAACATGATGTTCCTGGAATATCATTTTGCGGCAAGGGGTTAAGAAGTCACAACTACTCCATAACAATACAAACAGTTTCATAACAACTCTCAGGCTATAGCTTTGACTTTACTGTGTAGTTTATTAAAACTATGTTCTGCAGTTTTAAGCAATATTTCTCTGGAGTGTAATTCTTTAGGTAACCAGTTACCCACACGTTGTTGTAGACCAGTATTTCTCATATTCACACGGCACTTCCTAACCACAACTCAGATATGATATTTGATCAGCGGAAACCATGTAATAACGTCTTTTATACATTATAATCTTTGGTGTATGTGGTGATTCCTTCACTGCTATCTAGCCATCTGGTTTCCTCTAACTAAAAGCCTCAATGCAACAGTCATCTCATAACTGACTTTACCCATGGGTATGTGTGAGTATATATATACATATGGAATCCTGGATTATCCTGGATTATCCTGGAATATATATATATATATATATATATATATATATATATGGAATCCTGTCAGTCAAACCTGCAAATTTGCACAGAATGGGGTTGTAATTCCCAGACAACATGGCTCTCTGTCTCATTCCTCACCATGTCTCTTCTCTAATTCTTAGTCCCCAGAATGGCTTACTTCTCTTTTCTATCATACAATGTCATCCCCAAACATGAATCTTTTTTGACTATTAAATCGGTATTAATAGTTCCTAATATCACTCCCCTTTCATTTATAGTTCCCATTATGACTCCCCTCTCAGTCTTCCTCCCCTTAGCTATCTCGTTTCCCAGCATGGCTCTCCTCTCTCATTCATAGTGACTGACAAGGCTTTTATCCCAGATTATTCCTCCATCATCCTCACTATCATCCCCCATTTGAGGTCTGTAGAATCTGGTTTTTGGGTAACCTAATAAATGGTTGAGGATAACTGGAGTTTTCAAGAGTTTATTACTAATTGTGCGTTTACACAGAAAGATTTATCTGACAGATTTTGGAAGCCAAAGCCAGGAACAGACTATAAACAGGGACCAAGTGTAACCGGATGGGGTCATTTCAGAAAATTAAAGTGTCTTATTGATGTAATGAGAAGGAATGTATTATTTTAATGTCTTGTGTGTGTATATATATATATATATATATATATATATATATATATATATATATTCGTATGGCTATGTGTGTAGAAGTCATTGTAGTTGTGTGTGTGTGTGTATGTATGTATACTGTCACACCTATGTCAACTGTCCAGCCATATACCTTCACAATAGTGTAAACATTGGAGGATACAGTTGTTTGTTGCTATTGTTGTATGGCTGAAAGAACCTTATAGCTGTAATTGTAAAACTGGGTCCCCATTGTGCTTGGTAAATATGTACAAGGCCGGAGAAACATCAGATAACTTCCATTCATGGTCATCAGTGGTCTACATAGACATACAAGCACATCACCCCCACCCAAACTTACTATAAGGTCGGGGGTATGTAGCTTGTAGTCAGCCTCAGCTGGGACCATGGATGGAAGGTGCCCAGCACCCTGGAGGTCATCGAGGGAAATGGGCGTATATTAGACCATAATATACACTGGGGCTCCCCATTTCATTGTGGATAAAACAACTATGCATCTGTACCATCTGTAACTACAGCTAAGTATTGTTCTTTGTATTAAATACCTTATTTTTCTATTAATCTGTGTGGTTATAGCCTTCTCCGACTATTATCAAAAGCAACGGGTTACATAATGGTGTCAGAAGTGGGAGGTCATAAAGGAAAGACTGAGATTTATCCTCTTTTCAAATCCATTCCTGACTTTGGCTTCCAAAATCTGTCAGATAAATCTTTCTGTGTAAATGCAGAGGAGATCATAAATATCTTCACAGGGAAGACCTATTACACCAACAGATCATCTGGCAGATTTTTACAGGCAAGGCCAGAAATGGATTTAAAAAGAGGAGAAATCTCAGTCTTTCCTTTAAGTGTGAACAGCATTTAAGGGAACTCTCAGCATTCCGCTCATCCCAGGTAACAAGGTCTAGGCCCTGTGTCGCCCATTAGGAAGGTTCAGCCAAGTCTAGTGGGCATAAGGTGGTGTGAAGACTAACTCAAAGTCAATACACAGGCACAGGTGTTCTTCTTCTTCTTCTTCTTCTAAGTATTCTACCTCATCCTCCAACCTCCCAGCAGAGCACAGTACTACATGGGTTGAGACTCTCACGGCATCCTCCTCTCTGCTACTCTGTTTCTACGTATCACTCAGTATTACTCAGTCAACACGACTATATACTACACTGCACTTTCACTACAGATCTGGTCGTTGTATTGTCAAGTATTTATTTGGAACTATTGTCAAGTGTGTTTTCAAGTGCTTTATCCAGAGAAACGTCATAGTGTTAATCCTGTATTACCTGCTGCACATTTGCAAATAGTAAACCAGCTTAACTATACTCAAGAGACTCTGTGGTTTATCGTAGTCCACCTACACAGCACACACCACAACCTTGGGACACTTACCCTTTTCTGTGGGTGGCAATTCCGAAAGTCCGGGAAGGTCACTACACCACTCTGGCCATCCGTGATCACCTTATCCCAAGGGACTCAGTAGCAACCCGGCAGGACACTGACCACATGTGAAAAGGGTACAACCGGCCTCATAATAATAATAATAATAATAATAATAATAATAATAATATTTATTTGTATGGCGCCAACAGATTCTGCAGCGCTTATAAAATAAAAGCAGTCATGCCATCACAACTGTTTGCCCACCAGGCACTGGTGTCAAGAGTTAACATCTCAAGGTCTGGCTGTATCTCGGCCAACCACCAAAGAAGTGTCGTCATACCTCACCAACTAGCAAGTGACCGGCCTATCCTCCGATATAACACCACACTGGGGGTATACCACACAATGCCTGAAGTAAAGAACAGACACTGATTCAATTGCAAACAGCGCCCATTCTTTACATAAAAAGAATGTAGTATGAAGAGTGCCATATACTGTATCCATGTTTCCAGGCAGCCTCAAGGCTGCATCCAACTTCAGCAGCCATCTCTAATTAAATGTCACATGCTTGAAGTTGCTCAGCTCTATATTATAGAAGGAAGCTGCTGAGAATAAGCTTCATGTCTTCTGTCACTGCACAATGTTTCCTCTAAATATAGAGGTCATGACTGTACAGGGTCACATGACCGTAATCATGCTTGTTTACTGACTTGCATATAAATCAACATACATATTTCACAGATGTTCACTGGGACATTGAGAAGGCAAGGCGAATCATCGTTTTAGGTAAAGATGCTACTATGTTCCTTGTTTTAAGTTAAAGATCTGTGTAAGGCTATGTTCACACAACGTTTCATTCTTGCCCGTTTATAATTTTTTAAAATCAGGTCAATTAAAATGTGGTAATAACTGACGTCATTTTAAAAGGAAAAAGCAATCTCCTTTTTACTTTTTTTTTTACTTAGGCTATGTTCACACGATGTTTTTTCAGTTTAAAATGACATTTGTTATTTTGAGGATTGGCCGCAAATCAGTGCAATGACGGCTGTTGGTAAATTATTCTAGTTTGGGTTTACTAATTGGCCTTTGGTTGTGTCTTTAAAAAGAAAAACTTTGCGTGAACAACTAAAAAATAACGTCCGCTGTTTGCAAAAGACTTGAAAATAATTAAAATGATCACTATTATGACGTCCGTGCAGATACGTCTGTCGTATAATAAACTGTGTTCATTGGACGTCTGTCATCCCGTTGACTTTAATGCATTGCATTGGAGTTTGTTAAATTGCGGCAATTACAGACGTCTTTTTAAATAGAAAAAGTGGCCGCCTATTCAGACTCCTTTTTATGTCTGTAACCATAACCTCCATCTTGTTTTTAGAATATTTCTAAGGGTACAAACACAGATGACGGATTCGCAGCGGAATTATTGAACAATGTGCAGAGAACAAAACTCCTTTATGGTGCGTTCACACCTACAGGATCTGCAGCTGATTTTCTGCAGCAGATTTCATTTAAATAACTGAACACAGCATCAAATCTGCTGCAAATCTGCTGCAGATCTGCTGCAGATCCTGTAGGTGTGAACGCACCCTTGTGGTGCGTTCACACCTACAGGATCTGCAGCTGATTTTCTGCAGCAGATTTCATTTAAATAACTGAACACAGCATCAAATCTGCTGCAGATCTGCTGCAGATCCTGTAGGTGTGAACGCACCCTTACATAAAAAAGAAATACAGATTGACCTCTCGAGACCGAGGTCAACTCAGGAGGGGCGTGCAAAAAACAAAAAATATGTTGCATGGAAATGAATATTCCAAATAAAGAAAACATAATTACATATAATGTCATGTTATTCATTCTGAGCAACCTGGGGCTAATTTAGTGGCCAGGCTGTCAAGAACAGAGTCCCTAAGTAACCTATACCCATGTACCAAATTTATTAGGATGGCCTCTTTTTTATACACTGTTTTTATTGGGGACTATATTCTTCCAAGGTCCATCCAGCGGAGGGTTATTGCCTTCCTTGGGAGAAACATTTTTGGGAGTCCATATTTCCTCAGTGAGGATACCTAATAGACATATAAAGGGGTATGCCATCATGGTGAGACTAGCAATTCATTCCATACTTATTGTTATCTATTTTGTCTCCTTTCCCCAGCTCTAAGCTGCTGCTTTCTGCTGAAGACACAAAAATCTATGTGTGAGCTTTTCTCTGTCTCCCCTTCGTCCCCTCTCCCTTCTGAGACAGTTGATGTAAACAAGTCACTGGCAGGCTGTATCTGCAACACTGTAGCTTCTTTGTTATGCTAGGAGGGTTATTCTGAGGTCAAGGGAAGGAGACTAAAAAGATAATAACAAGTATGCAATGAATTGTTAGTCCTACTTTGGGCAGCAACATATCAAAAGTTATGTTTTAGTGGAGTACCCTTTTAAGTGTAGCATGTTACTGTCCAGGTACAATAGTTTTTGGACGCTTATGCAAACAGTGGCCTGTAGACTGATATAATTTGGTTTTAGGCTGTGTTCACACAACATTTTAAAGGGGAACTCAAGGTAGAGGTTAAAAGAAATGAAACTTCTGCAGAAGCATATAGCATTGCTTACCTGTCTATCCCAGTTTTGAAACTGTTCTTTATTGTGTTTCTGTCCTCCCTGGTTGAGCAGTTCCCAGAATGCAATGTTTTCCCTCAGCTGATCATCACAGCCCCCCACCCATCACATTCAGTAAAATTAGTGCTGCACCTGCTTCTGGACGGTCAGAGATGGTGAATCACTCAGGGCATTGGGTTATCCAGTCAAGTCTCCTTTGACATCACGCCCTGCCCCCTGTCTGCATCATCAGCCTGTGCTCAGCAAACACACACAATGGGAGACAGAGGCATGGAATATTTGTCTCCTAAGGTGGGAGAGCAGTGGGAGCAGGAGAAAATGTGAGTTGGCACAGAGGCCATTTTTCTTCACTTCCTGGGTTTCTATCAGCTACTAGTGTGGCAGAACCGGACAGATATGATAATACATTGTATAGACACATCTATATAACGTTTAATGTCCTTTTAATAGAAATCAAGTTTTTCTTATCCGGAGTTCCCCTTTAATCTCCATACATTGTAGCTATACGTTGAAATAAAAATGCAACATTTTTGATCTATGTTCCCACTACAGGATCATAGCAAGGAAAGGTGGCTGTCTCATAATATTGACGGTCCCAAAAAATGCCATGTATAAGCACAGCCTTACTATCTACTATACCCTTAAAACCTGTCTGAACTGAATAATGAAACTTTAGTTCTTTAATTTTATTTTTATTTTTTTCTTGACTATAATTTATCGAGGTATAATATTATAAGCATAGCAGAACAAACTGTAATGAAGAGATTGTCCAGCAACTTAATACATCAGCAATAAATTGTTAGAAGCAATATATGAAGTTCAGTCCAAGTGGATATTATTTATCATTCAAAACGATTAAGGGTATGTTCACAGAATGTTTTTTGAGGAGGAAATACGGTCGAGTTTGAAAAAATTAAGGCCATAAGTAATGATCATGATTAGAAATGAGCGTATTGAACCAAGATTCATTTCGAACTTTCGTCCCATTTCGGTCCCAAACCAAACTTTTTGTAAATTTCGGAGCAAGTTCAGAAAATTGGCAAACACATTTCTGAAAAAATATTTTTTCACCTGTCCTCACTCTCCCGGTGTCCTCCTTTGGGTCTCTGGTTCTACCAGCTGCCAAAATCCTGTTCAGCCAGTCACTGTCTCATCTTAGTCAGTCAGTGATTGGCAAAGTGGACTGTCACTTTCGAGACAGGAGTGACAGCTCGCTCAGCTCATCACAGGCTGTGCCGCTTATTGGCCGAATGGGATTTTGGCAGGTGTGGAGACCGGAGAAGGACACGGGGTTTTGAGGGGGGGGGGGGATGTGCAGACAGGTAAGTATAGATGAGCAAATTTTTTGAACTGCACTAAAATCATTCAGCTGTTTTATCGTGGTTCGTTTAGGATTTATTAAAAGTGGTAGGCTCTCTAGCGTGACCCCCCTTAAATTAAGTGTGTTCGGTATTGGGTATACCGAACACACTTAATTTAAGGGCGGTCACGCTAGAGAGCCTACCACTTTTAGTATTTACTTATTGTTTTTTTTTTTTGGTGCCAACCAAGTAGTACTGTTGTTCCTAAGCAGGTTTAGGTGAAGCTTGGCAATAAATGGTAAGCCCTGCATGACAGCACTGTATACCAGCACTTTAACAGGAAAAACTGCCCTGCTTGCTCATAATGACCACAATGCAGTTCGGTAACTTTTCCCGTTTAGTTTAAGCTGTTAAAGCTGAGTTCTGATCGGTTTCTAAGAACAAGATACATTTTTCTGTTAATTCTGATAAATTGTTCCAATGAAGAAAGAGTAATATAGTATATTTCTTATAATAAGCAAAATAACTGAATATCATTCTAGATATAATATATAGGAGAAGCTGCTTTTAACATTCAGTAGAGTCCAGAAGAAGCCGATGATTTAATTTCTCCGTTAGTTACAAATGTAATGGAGATGAAAGCCCAGGTACGATAAATCTTCATTTGGCACGCTGCTTTCTGTAAGTAGAGAGAATCATTCCTGTGAAATTGTACAATTAAGTTCTTCAAAATTTTGTACAGTACACTACATATGGCATATATATATTATCTGTTTTATAGGGAACCCATTATAAAGACTTAGAGCCCCCAAACTGCTTATTTCACACTAAGTAAAAGAAAAAAAGTAAAAAGGCGACTGCATTTTCTTTTTAAAGTTACGTCAGTTATAACTGCATTTGAATTGACCTGACGTTGAATGCACCCAGGGGAAGATTTATCAAACATGGTGTAAAGTGAAACTGGCTCAGTCGCCCCTAGCAACCAATCAGATTCCACCTTTCATTTTCCAAAGAGTCTGTGAGGAATGAAAGGTGGAATCTGATTGGTTGCTAGGGGCATTAGAAACAGTTTTACTTCACACCATGTTTGATAAATCTCTCCGACAGTGTATTAAATAACGGACGTTGTTTGCACGGACATCAAAATAATGACCATAACAATTAATTGTGGAGATGTCTTTTTTGTAAACACTGGACGTTATTTTTTTAGTTGTTCACTGTCCTTTCACCATCTTTACTTTACTTTAAATTCAATAGACTTTTCGTTTAAAGACACATCCAAAGGCCGGTCAGTCCACCTAAACTAAAATAATGTACCACTGTAATGACAGGCACCGAAAATACGAAATAACGGACATAATTTAAAAGGAAAAAAAAAAAAAAGTGGAAAGAAAAAAAAAAGTAATGTGAACATAGACATACCCCTCTGTTATTTTGGATTGTAGTAGCATGATAATAATGCCTTTACATATTGTGGCTATTGTAGAAATAGAACTTTAAAAACAACATGCACTATATTAAAATTACCTATAAAGACCGAGGGGTGGTGTCACTCTTCTTAAAGTGACTGTACCACCAGGAAGCACTTAGTGGGAGGAAACCCTAGCCCCTCTATGATAGGGTTCCATTGATTCTAATGGAGTCACGTCATGGAGGGGCTGGAGTTTCTTCCTACTAAGGGTGGGTCGGCCCGCCTCCAGTGCTTCAGCCTGGGCCTGGTGGTACAGTCACTTTAAGAGTCATGTTGAATTATTCCCCCCCCCCACACACACACACATGACGTGGTATAGGTTATTACAACGGTTTCCTGTGTTTGGAATCTCACAGCCTTATGTGATTTCATACAGTAAACAAATGTACTCAAAGATGTATCCAGCCTATGAGCCTATAGAGCTTTGCGGGTACATGTGTAAACATACAGCGTGAAAGAAGCCTTAGTAATCAATGATCTGATATTACATAGAAAAGGCATTTACTATTTACTTTTTTGACTTGGGTGTTGTTTTTTTTATTAAAAGGCTATGTTCCCACAATACAAAAATAACTGCAATTAATAGCCGTAATTTGGCCTAATTTGTACATTGTGGGAGCATAGCCTAATTGTTTAGTTATTATAATGATACACAAAAATGCACAAAATGATGAAAACAAATGAAGTAATAAAGTCGTGGTCTAGTTTATCACCTGTGGCAGTGTGGCTGCTGAGGTGGCACGCGTATGCCACTAAAGTGGTAAAAATCAAACAATCACGGTTGTATATTGCAGAAAAGGCGTTTCTCCAACTGTGGTAGGGTCCACAACCCAGAATGGGTCCTGGTGGAAGGAATTGATGGGGCAAAAGGTGGCTCAAATCCATCCACTGCATAAAAGAGCTATGCTATAGTAACCCAGCACCAACAATACACAATAAAGGAAGCCAATTGCTTCTGGCCATTCAATGTCTATGCCCCAGAGCAGGAAGATAAGCCGTCAATTTTTTAAAAACTTGGATAACCCTTCTAATATAGAATTTTGGGTATAATAAGGTGCAGCATGATTTTTTTTTCTGCACTCACTTATAAAACTGCTCTAGTTGCTGCAACTGGTCATGGACTGCTGTTTGTTTCTTAATGTAAATGGTTTGTTACGCATATGACAGGGTTCTCACCTTACATTATGAAGATCTTTGCACTCAGCAGAAGGTTGAAGGCCAGAGTTTTGGCAAACAATGCCCTCATCCCCAGCACAGTTAAAGAGAGCAGATTGATTTGTTCAGTGCTCTGAGCTGAAAGAGAGAAAAGTGTTTAGTGAATATAAGAACTCAAGAGCTGTAAAGGACAGTTTTGGGAGAATGGATTTCCTTCACGTGATTTTAAAGGGGTTATCCAGCGCTACAAAAACATGGCCACTTCCTTCCAGAGACAGTACAACTCATGTCTCCAGCTTGGGCCGGTTTTCACAGCTCAGTTCCATTGAAGTGAATGGAGCTTAATTGCAAACCGCACCTGAACTGGAGACAAGAGTCATGTTGTTTTTGAAAGAAAGTGGCCATGTGGCACGGGATTACCCCTTTAAAGGGATCTTATATATCCTGTGTATGTAGGCTGTGTTCACACAATGGGGGAGATTTATCAAAGAGTGTAAAATTTAGACTGGTGCAAACTGCCCACAGCAACCAATCACAGCTCAGCTTTAGGCAGTGCTGAAAGGAAAGAGGAGCTGTGATTGGCTGCTGTGGGCAGTTTGCACCAGTCTAAATTTTACACCCTTTGATAAATCTCCCCCAATGTGTTCTGAGATAAATGAGGATGTTTTTTGATTATTGCCATAAATAATCAAAATATCGCCCTAATTTGTGAGCAGCTTTTTTTTTTTGGCGGCCATCATTTTTGTGCCAAAACATGGCTGTTTTATGCCATTGTGTGAGCATAGCCTTAGAATGACTGACGCAAACCTGTCAAAATGGACAACTTAGATAATCCTTCTTTAGCTATGTTCCCACTACGTCTTTTAAGGTGAGATATAGGCTGATCTTGATTGCTGTTAAGTATTTGCTATGTTTATACCATCGTAGTTTTGTTAAACTGTGCTGTATATTGTATATCTAATGTACCTGTCATACGTAATACATACATTTTAAACTAGAAATGGAATTTGAACAGCACAATAAATAGAGACTCAATTGGCACTATCATCCAATAGTATATAGGCACTGTATAGTGACTGAAAAATAGTCTTGGGTCCACATCCTAGCGGTGTTTGGGCAACGGGGTGTAAATGTCCTAGTAGCACCAACTAGCAACAGAGGTGCTCAGCCATTTAGAAACAAAAAAAACTAAATAATAAGCACGAGCCCAAGAGTAAGGATACACAGCAGTGCCACTCACCAAAAATCTTTGCACTTTATTAAATCTATAGAGCTCGGGGCTGGGAGAACGTTCATTCCTTGTGAAGGTGGGCTACAGACGTTTCAGCTTGCTCTGGCCACACCGGTCCATTGTGTAAATTCTAAGGAATTATTAAAGTGCAACAATTTTTGGTTTTCAAAAAGTTTTATTAAATTTTTCCGCTGCTGTGTAACCTTATTCTAAGACTTGTGCTTATTACTGTGTGACTTTAAGGCTATGTTAAAACAATGTATAAGCAACGGATGTTATTTGGCATTCAAAACAGCGACCGTTGTTTAATACATTGTGTGAAACAACGACCATTGCTTGCATTGACTTCATTGCAAATCTTTGCACTATGAAAAGAAATTAAATGAAAAAAAAAAAATTAAATTTCATAAATAGTATGTTGTGTGAGCATAGCCTAGTACTGTAAATTTCTGTAAAAGAGGCTTTACCAAGTGTAATCTGTAGTCCTTATGACTTTATTCTACTTTAACAGATTTTAGCAAGGGGTTAAGGTAAGAGCTGCATAATGTCAGACAGGCCCAAGGTACAGTACGTGATGTGAGCATTGCAAGACTATTTAGTATGTAGGATAATAGCAAAATATGGCAAGGTTATTTACTAAGCTCATCATGTATAATGTATCACTGACCTCCGGTATTGTCTGTGCTCACACACTGTTTGTCTGTAGATTCTTCTTCCTCTTCAGCTAATTTAAAAGCAAATTAGTAAAGAATGTTAAAGCAGATACTGCACCTCAGGTTTCCAGGGCACTTGGCCTATTCCTGCATTTCCCATTCTATTTTTAAACATGTAAATTATGGCATGGTATCTCATCTTTACATGGTTGTTAACATTACAGGAGAAGTCCAGCCTCCGGGTTTTTCTTTTCTAAAAGGTAGGGACAGGGCCGGCGTCAGCACCCGGCAGGAGGACCGCCTGGAAAACCGGGATACAGCCACAGCCATAGGCTGTATCCCAGTTTTCCAGGCGGTCCTCCCGCTTTATCTACCCTCTCCACGGAGGTGGAAGACAGCCGAGAGTCCGGGTTTCGTCAGGTTCGGCTCATCCCTATTAAGAAGTAAGGAATTGCAAAAACCTTTATTCCATCAACTCACAGGATAAATACTTGAGGGCAATTTAGTTGATGAAATTAAGGTTTTTGGAATTGGACTCGGTAAGTGCCACATCTTTAGGCTACGTTCCCACAAGTCTTTTTTTTTGTGTTGGTTTGAGTCCAAATAATGGCCGTTATTTGGACTCAAATTACGTCGTGGTAACATAGCCTTATTCCTTACTACATGGGATTTGCAGATGTTTATATGCTGAGTGGCACAGCCTGGGCCGTACAAGAATGGTGGGTGGAAGAATAATATCACAGAGGCGGTGCAGGCCTAGGGCACGAATGCTCTAGGTCAAGCCTCATAAAATAAAAGATGATTTTTCACCCAAAAGACAGCACCAGCAAAATTTTGGAAGTGACATCTGAGAAGGACTTTACCCCATCTAGGGAACTATATCAGTAGTTTTTTGTTTTTTTTTTTGGGGGGGGGGCAGTGGGTACAGATTTGCTTTAAGACAAAATCTGGGGCTATGTTCCCACAACGTCGTTTTCAGGCAAAGTGATGGCAGTTTTTCGATAATGACCAAAAATAATGATCATGCACATTATCGACGGCTGTCCTTGTAAAATAAGGTCCATTGTTTTAAAAACAACAGCCGTTATTTTGCATAGAAAAATGTTGTGTGAACATAGCCTAAAACTGAAATGTTGGCTAGGTGTAACGCTGGGAGTAGTGGTTCCCCTGTGCCACCACTAGCGATGATGTAAGCCGCACCAGGGAGCAGAGTCTAAGGGGCCACTGGTCTTCACCAGAGCCTGCTGCAAAGCAGGATGGATTTGCTGCTGCAGGCGACCCCCAGGTTGCTACCCCAGGCTTGGCTTTCTAGTGGCAGTGGCGAGGTGCAGCTGGAGACTAGTAGGCAGATACACAGGCACTCAGCAGGTGGCTTGGTTGGAACTGAGACAGCAGTCAGATGGCAGGAACCAGGAATGGCTGGAAATGCTGGGCAGGATACACAGGCAGGAGTATACGGACAGGATACACAGGGTGGATACAGGAGAGCTGGGCCACACACTAATGGGAAGCATATAGAGGCTCCAATACCTGTGATGGGGCAGGGCTGCAATTTATAGGAGAGCTGTAGAGCAGCAGCCAAATAAAGGTACACTGACCCTTTAAACAATAGCAGAGCCAGCGCGCGCGCTCCCTAGGAGACAGGGACGCACCCTTCGAGCTGACAGGGAGAAGGAGGAGGAGAAGCCCCGACACAGAGCAGGAGATGGGGCAGCAGCGGCGTGGCAAGAGGTATGTGCCGCGGCCGTGGATGTGACACTAGGTTTGGACTTCCTCTAGAAAATCAGAAATTATAATTTTATATTGACCTTTGGAAGTTGTAATCCTGCTCTGCTTATGCTTGACTTCACATGTAAAATCATCTGTCCTCCCGTTCTGAACACTGACCGCACTGTACAATCCCTCCTTAGACAAGGATGTACTAACATTTTCTTGTTTTATGTTATTAAGATAAATTTCCACATCCTTAGGGTAGAAATCTTTTGCCAGGCAGGCGATGGCAGAGACGTCTCCTTCAGTCTTCAGCCGAAAAACTTGAGGAATTGTTGTAGGTCTCTCTTCTAGAAAAATATATAAGCAAAAGATCTATTCAGAAATGATACTCAAGGGCCTTTTACATGGGCCAGAACCATTGCTATTGTAAAACGCCCCTGCGGCTGATAATTGGGACATGAAAATGGGAGGAAAACACCCAATCATTAGCTAATCGTGTCTTTTGAGCTAATTTATCAACATCAACATCTGTGTAAACAGGGCTTTGTGTGGCAGAAAACGATAAACAGCGAGAGACAGCACAGATATGTATATGGCTATTTTCCCACAATGAAAAAATAAGGGCAAATAACAGCCATTGTTGCAGGGGGGTGCGGGGAAATAAACAAAGTAAACTTACATATCTGTGTGCCCCATAGGGCTGCTTCCTGGTCTTGTTGACAGCCACTGGTTTTCTGCCGCAATGTCACGTACCTGGCTGAGTGATTGGACACCACCCCATTCACTGACTGACTGGCTGAGCAGGCAATCGCTCAGCTGGTCCATGACACTGCAGCTGTAAAAGCCGGGTACATGAAGTAACCGGTTTGTAGCCAAAGATGACATCCAGAGGCCTTCAACAGGACCCGGGAACATAGCTTTTATCATAATTACAGCACCCTGGAATTAATAGTGCCCTATAGGAGAGAAGATTATAAATTCATTCATTTTTTTAGCTAGAACACAAATTATAAATTAATTTACAGTATATAATTATTGTACAGTTGTTTGGATAAATACCTTCAGCGCCTGACTCAGCAAAGCTCCTACACATGGGCTCAACTTAGTCATACACTTCCATTGACCCATCAGAGGCCAAAAAAGTGTCCGTTTGACTTCTGCCAGGATTGTATGCACCAAGATACCTTATTTTTACTGTATAGAAAAGTTCAGCAGACTATGCTTTCCTTTACAGTGAATCACCTCAAAAAAATTTTACAGCACAGTATAGTTTTTTTTTTTTTGCATATTGGGCAATGGATTACATAAACCACTGTATACACTGTCATACATCAAAAGTAAATGTTATAAGTTGGGAAATTCTTTTGATGTGTACCTCTTATAAGGGTACTATTACACCAAGAAATTTTTCGACGACTAACGATTAACGATAAACGATCTTAAACGACCACTAAGGCAAACGACCCGAAATCGTTCGCCCAATTACATGGAACGATGATCGTTATTTATGATCGTTCTTGCGGTTGTTTAGTCGTCGGTATTGCGTGCATTTCAGCTGCGAATTCTTATTTCACCGAACAATGTGCGAACGATGTGCGAACGATCAAACGATAAAAATAGGTCCGGATCCTATTAAACGATCAACGTTTTCTCGTTGGTCGTTTAATCGTTGCCTGCTATTACATGAAACGATTATCATTCAAATCCAAACGATTTTTCGAACGATAATCGCTCCGTGTAATACCAGCCTTATAGAAGAAATATGGTGGCTAATAAGTTAAGCAGTAAATTAACATTAGACCATGTAACACTCTGTAAAGATAGGTCACATGTATAAAACCAAATTTAATGTATGATGCAATAGAAAATTATTAATAAAAAAAAATGCTATACTTATGGTATAGAGCTAATTTAACATAACTGATATATAATTTAATAAAGCTGATACACCAAAAGGACAGCCACCTTGTCCTTTTACCTGCAATAAAGAAGAGTTTGGAACTCTATGGGTGAGTGCCATGATCCATTGGATTATTAGCTATATGGATACTTTCTACTTTCTCACTGAAGAACCACAAAAATTATTTCTCTTGTACCTGTAAGAGGTTGAAAACCTCAGTAGTAGCTTCAATATTTCAGGTGGGAACAAGCCTGGGAGGTTGGGCATTGCCTCGTTTTCTTTGCTTGAGATCAAATAGCGTCCGTTATTTCATTTCTACAATAACGGCCTCAAGCGGCCAAAAAATACATAACATAGCCAATACCTGTGGCTCAGAATTGTAGGAATTGTTTATTAAAGTAATGTAATAGCCTGGAAGTGGTAACATACAGTATTGGTGACTATTTTTACATTTATTAGTAACATCCAGGTGTCTCTGTACATGGTAGATGAACCGTTACAGTATCTGCATGGTGGAGTGGAAGCTTTCATGTGGTCACCTGATCATTATCCTGTGCTATGGATGTGGAAAAGAGATTTGTGTATAAGTTTTATTTACTGTAAAGAGTAAAAAAAACAACTGTTCTGTATTTTACTCTTCAAGGCACATATTACACATGCTATTTATCTGGATATACTATATGAAAATGTAAGCAACTGTAGACCCCCCCCCCTTTTTCTTTTGTGATTTTTTTATTAAATTTTTTTTCTCCCATAGAAGTATTTGGGAGACACCAAGGCCACATTTTCTTGACCATACCATGGCTGCAATTTTGAAAAACTATGCATCCCACAGGAAAGATAAGTACAAGTCCTCCCTTTATATTTCCCATTTAAATCAATTTCTGCTTTTGTCACAAAACCTGCAGCGTCAGTTTAAAAAAAAAAATTATTTCTTTTTTAGTTTTTTTTTTTAGTGCACTGTACCTGGAAGCACTGTAATACCAGGTCGATGCCTAGAGAGGACATAGCAAGCTCTTTTTCCATCTCCCTGTTCTAAAAATCCATTTAACCCCTTTGCGTCAGAAATCTGTATATATACGTTCCTACACTAACAGGGGCTTTCTGATGTGAGCGAGATCGCTGCAGAGAAAGTGATCCTGCTCACATCTGTGTCTGGGGCCGGAGGTAATGAGAGTCAGCTGCGATCCCACAGCTGAGTCTCATTAACCCCTTAAACGCTGTGATCTACAGCGATCGTGGCGTTTAAGGTGCTCAATGACAGATCAAGCATCTGTCACTGAGTGATCGGGCTCCTTACCTCCGTCCTGTCGGATTCCGCGATCTATGTGTAGAGTCTGCTCTCAGGAAGGCTCTATACATAGATCGCTGATAACACTCATCTATGCTATGCTATGGCATAGCATAGATTAGTATATGTAATCTAATAATTGCATATTTTACAGTGAATAAAAGTGTAAAAAAAAGTAATAAAAAAGTTTTTTAAAGTATTAAAAAAAACCTTATAAACCCCCTCCCAATAAAAGTTTAAAAGACCCCCTTGCCCATTATAAAAATAAAAATCTAAATAAATAATTAAACATACAGTATTACATATCGTAGCGTGCGGAATATTCGGATCTATTAAAATATAACATTATTGTTCCTGCACGGTGAACAGCGTAAACGGAAAAAAAAACGCAGGATTGCTGATTTTATTAATTTATGTATCACAAAAAAATTTATAATGAGCAATCAAAATTATTCTTTTACACCAGTATGATATTAATAAAAACTGAAGATCATGGCGCAAAAAATGACACCTCAATCAGCCATGTAGGTGGAAAAATATAAAAACTATGACTCTTAGAAGGCGGGGAGGAACATTTCATTAATTTGACCCGGACTTTTGTGCATCAAAGGGCTCTGTCTTGAAGGAGGTAATATATGGTCCCCAGATAGGGGACGTATCAGATATTAAACTAAAAGAACAGATACTACACTTGATCTTACCCAAAAGGCCAAGAAGCGATCCCACACAGTATTTTTGCTCAGAATTTTGGTCAGTATTTTTCAACCAAAACTAAATGGCCAATATTTGCCATTTAATGATGACCATCCATTCAATTTCAATAGTTTGTGAATATAGCCTTGCTGTGTTTTCAATCCACTTCTGGTTTTGGTTGAAAAATACTGAGCAAAAATACTGTGTGTGAACATAGCCTAAAGGGGGTTACAAATGCCAATAAAAAGGAAAAGAAATATGCAATGCCGCAAGTATGGCTTTTTAATTTTTTTTTTAATTATTAAAAAGCTTTATGTGTTTCTAGCCTTAGGGTCCATTTACACAGAAAGATTATCTGACAGATTATCTGCCAAAGATTTGAAGCCAAAGCCAGAAACAGACTATATACAGAGATCAAGTCATAAAGGAAAGCCTGAGATTTCTTCTCTTTTCAAATCCATTCCTGGTTTTGGCTTCAAATCTTTGGCAGATAATCTTTCTGTGTAAATGGACCCTAAGGGCCCTTTTACACAGAAAGATTATCTGATAGATTATCTGCCAAAAATTTGAAGCCAAAACCAGGAATGGATTTGAAAAGAGGAGAAATCTCAGGCTTTCCTTTATGACCTGATCTCTGTTTATAGTCCATTCCTGGCTTTGGCTTCAAGTCTTTGGCCGATAATCTGTCAGATAATCTTTCCGTGTAAAAGGGCCCTTATGCTAAGTTTACACGAGGCGATTATTGGCCCGATCGCACGATTAACGATTTCGAAGTAACAATTTATTTTTCATAACGATCAGCGTTTAGATAGTACGATATATCGTACGGAAAAATCGTTTTGCGATCGGGCCCCCGCAGCCCGGCCCGCCCGCAGCCCGCCCCCCCCTCAACCACAGCCCCCTGCGCTGCCCCGATCGCCACCCCCGCCGCCCCGATCACCACCCCTGCCGCTCCGATCGCCCCCCGCTGCCGCTCCGATCGCCACCCCCGCCGCCGTCGCTCCGATCGCCACCCCCGCTGCCGCCGCTCCGATCACCCCCCCCTGCTGCCGCTCCGATCGCCACCCCCGCCGCCGCTCCGATCGCCGCCGCCTCTCCGATCGCCACCCCCGCCGCCGTGCCGTGCATTGATTGGCTGAAGAGGGGAGCCGGGAATTTCAAACGGCTCCTCTTCAGCCAATCAGTGCTAAAGAGGAGCACTGATTGGCTAAAGAGGAGCCGTTTGAAATTCCCGGCTCCCCTCTTCAGCCAATCAGTGCACTGAAGAGGGGAGCCGGGGATGTGGAAGACCTGCTACGCGGAGCAGGTTAAGTATGGTCGCTGCTGGGCCGGCGGGGGCGATCGGAGCGGCGGGGGTGGCGACCGGAGCGGCGGCGGCAGCGATCGGAGCGGCGGCGGGGGTGGTAATCAGAGCGGCGGCGGGGGTGGCGATTGAGCTGGCGCAGGGGGCTGCGGATGAGCGGGGGGCTGGGCTGCGAGCAGCCGGACTATCGCGCGACGACGGTTTACACTGAACGATCGGCGAATTTTTTACGAACGACGATTTAAGAACCTGTTAAAAGATCAAAATGAACGATTTCTCGCTCATCGTTTGATCATGCAAATTCGCACGATAATCGTTCCGTGTAAACCCAGCATTAGTCTTCAATATCGTGGTTAGGCTATGTTCACACTTTTTATTTTGGTCAGTATTTGTAACCAAAATCAGGAGTGGAACTGACAGGGCAAAATGATAATGTATAGATTTACCCAGTTTCTGTGTTTTTAACCCACTCCTGGTTTTGGTTAAAAAAAAAAAAAGGCTGACCAAAAGACTGATGGAAATACTTTGCATGAACAGAGGAATTCTTACACAGTGTAGAAGACAAACATTTTTGTATTTAATATTATATTAAGTATTCTAAGGCTATGTTTACACGCAGTAAAATAAAAGAAAAATATGAAAGTAAAAAATAGGTATAAAACAGGGCCATATTTTGAATCTGATAATGAGCTACATTAAAGTCTTTGAGAAAACAGCTGACTGTTTTTACAATGTGTGCAAAGACTGACATTTTCCATATACTGTAAGGCTATGTTCCTAATTCGAGAACATATTTCAGGAAGGCGGCCGTCTTTTACTGTAGTATTTCGTTTTTACTTTACTGTGTGTGTGAAAAAAGGCTCAAATAAAATATTTTAGAAAGCATATAGCATTCAAATGAGGGAATATGTAACATTTGGGCTAAGTTTCCACTTCGGGAACATGTTGGGGATGTCGGCCATTTTGTAACATAGGCGGCTGCTAATTATGACATTTGTCCAATACCTTCCCGATGTGGGAACATAGCCTTCTTCAAGATTTTGGAAGTCATTAGTGGTACCTTGGTTTACGAGCATAATTTGTTCCAGGACTGTGCTTGTAATCCAAACCCACTCTTAAACCAAAGCAAATTTTCCCATAAGAAATCATAGAAATGCAGACAATTGGTTCCTCACCCCCAAAATGTATTATTTATTATTCTGAATAACATGTAGAACAGATGAAACAAACATTAAGAAACAGCAGACTATGTGATATTATAAGTTACTGTACAGTAATGGAGAGGATGGGAACGACAAGGGCGGACAGAGACTGCAGGGAGCATGAAGGAGTGAGCAGGACAGATGTGGGCGCAGTATAGCAGCACTCTCTGTCCGGGGAGAGAGGGGTTACAGCTATGAAGAGATTACCTCCACAGTACTGTCCCCGGATGCAAGCCCCAGCCTGAAGTGGATCTGCTAGGATTTGGAAGGTGAGGGAGACTTCCTGAGTCAGAGTACAGTGCTGTAGACCCCGCTATGCAGGCTATGTCCCTCCCCCACTCGCCCTCCCACTCAGTACAGGGAGCTCTTAAACCAAAGCAATGCTCTTAAACCAAGTCACAATTTTGAAAAACTGAGCTCTTAAACCAAAACACTCTTAAACCAAGTTACTCTTAAACCAAGGTACCACTGTTTATTGTTTTCTTTACTTATTTTAACCCTTAGTGACCAAGCTGATTTTGACCTCAAGGCCATTTTTCAAATGTGACCTGTGACCAAATCTGGCAATTTCTGTTTAAAAAAATAAAGATGCCACATAAATGAGCAAATACTTCACATTTACAATATGTATACTTAATGTAGAATCAATCATAAATCTCATTTTACATTTTAAGGACCTTTAGAGGGCTTAGAAGTTTAGCAGCAAATTTGCATATTTTCATTACAATTTCCAAAATCAATTGGTCCCAACAAATATTTCACAAGATGTGTTAAAATTCGGTCATAGAAATGAATTATTTTTAAAAACTTTTTTAATATATTATTTCAGATGGTATTTTCTAATTTTACAAGAAATTTGCAAGAAATACAGAGGAATAAGTACCTTATATGGGGTCATAAACTGTTGTTTGGGCTTACTACAGGGCTCATAAGGGAAGGATGTTTATTTCTCATATTTAGCACAGATTTTGTTGCAACTACTTTTGGGGACTGTGTGCTTTTGCAGCGCCCCCCCCCCCCCCCCCCCCCCCCCGTTAGTGTGGAAATCCCCCTAGAAGTGACCTCATTTGGGAAAGTGGACCTCTCAAAGAATTCATGTAGAG
The DNA here is from genome assembly GCF_027789765.1 of Dendropsophus ebraccatus. NCBI lineage: Eukaryota > Metazoa > Chordata > Amphibia > Anura > Hylidae > Dendropsophus > Dendropsophus ebraccatus. The sequence goes on from NC_091456.1 coordinate 42,802,590, forward strand.
GTGCAATGAGCATTTAGATCCCACAGTTGTTTAAGGAATTTGAGACAACAAAATTTTAATTTTGGCTCAAAATTTCCTATTTTCATAAGGGACACAGGGGCTAGAAATACCCCCAAAATTTGTTACCCAGTTTCTCCTGAACATTGAATGCCCCATATATGTCAATGTCAGTTTTAGACTAGGTTTACACTATGTAAAAACGACCGGCATCTTTTATAATATCAGCTTAAAAAAAAAAACGCCCGTTGTTTCCGCAATGGGGGCCGTTATTATCAAAGACATCCGTCATTTTTGCATAGTGTGAACCTAGCCTTACACTGACAACTTCCAGAGCTAGCAGATTTGCAAACATCGGGACCCTGAAATCGCATTGTGGGTTACTGAAGAGTGACTAGGGGAGCTCCCTCCCTCTGTCAACCCTATAGATCTAGCAGTCAGTGCTGACCGCGGCATCTATAGGGTTAAACTACCAAGACCGGAGCCTCCACCAGTCTCATTAGCTGTGGCAGGAGTGTGGCTGTGAATGACAGCCCGCTCCTGCCAGCAGTTCTGTTTCTGAGCTCATGGAATCACAGCATTGACACTGTATGTCATGGTACGTGAAAACACTGCACACTATGACGTACTAGTACCTCAGTTTGCCTTAAGGGGTTAACATACTAATATAGTTGTTTGACAATTTACGGTGATTTTGTTTTTAAACATTTCCTAACTATACTATTTGGCTAAATTATAGCAATTCCCTGAATGTGTTTAAGAACAAATTAATTTTTTTTAAATCAAATTAAAGTTTTTTGAGTAATAGTAATAAAAGTGACAACAACACAGACTTAAACTCATAGAATCGTCCACTAAAACTCCTTGATAACTTTAACCCTATCTTCAGGCTTAAAATATATAATAAATGTGTCCAACAAAAACATAAATTAAAAATGTATTGAATACCACAGACACATACAGGTAATAACTCTCACTTACTTGGCAGGACATAAAGTTGAGTCCCAGATCCAAAAATCAGTCCGTCAGCTTGGCTAGCCTATATACACTATGAAATATGTCTTTTCAAAAACTTTGGCAAAGTAAATGTTAACTGTATGAAGGTGGGATCTTTAACCATATGTTAAGTCAGCTTTTAATTGGAAATTTCGCATGTATAATACTAAAGTAGTCCAGGTGTTCCAGAAAAAAAAGGTAGAAGAAAAGAGGAAAAAAAAAAAAAAGTTTACTTACCTCTCCAAATTGTCTGTGCTCACAGGTGCAGTGTGTGACAAAACCTTGTGCTTCTGCCCAGGAATAAGCAGGCTTACCCTTCACACAGCAGCATTGGCTTATGTACTGTAGTTTAGTCTGGGAATCAGTTCCCATAGTCAAATACAGTGCGTCCAGCCCTTGGAATCTACTGAGAGTAATCCACAATGGGAATAGCACCATGCGCCACCTGGTGGTGAATAGTAGAATTTACACTAAGCACATGTGCAGTTTGTACATTAGTGTGATCATGTTCACACTGTAAAATAACAGCTGCCATTTTAATTAAAAATAAGGCCATTGCTTTCATTTTTCAATGATTTCTATTGAAGTCTATATAAACAAAGGCTGTTGGTTCACAAAATGTATCAAATAATGTCGCCTCTTCTCATTGGCTGTCAAAATTAATGTTTGCGTCCTTAATTTGTGGCCGTTATTGTGTGAACAGCAGCCGTTATTTTATGTTTTTCACACATTCCTTTTTTTCCCACTGTCCTTTTACTGTAATTTCCACTATATTGAATGTCACTTTAAAATAGGCACACCAAAAAAAGGTGTGAAAAAGCGGCCGTGGTGAACCGAAACTTGAAAAATGTACAAGCGTCCGTCATTGCAATAATTTTTACAAAGTGCTTTGAACGCCCATTGTTTGCTGACATCATCAAATGGAGGCAGTTCACAGAACTAAATTAGCACCTGCCTGCGGAAGAAGTCATTCCGACTTTAAAACAAATGTTAGTGAAAGCGCTCAATGCAGTGAAGTCCTAGGTGCATTGCCTCCTGGGAAACATGAATATGCAAAAGAAGAGCCCGTGGAGCCTCATTGAAGAGTCTCAAAACACAGGACTATGTTTTGAGACTCTTCAATGAGGCTCCACGGGCTCCTCTTTTGCAGACTTAAGACATGGCACTGCAGTGTATTATACCTGTCATCAGACATTTAGATTAGTAGATTAGGATAATGTAAAGAAAACCCAAAAGTAAAGTAAAAAACATATAATCCCCACATCCCCCAAGGCAAATACTAAATGTAGAAAAAATACACATATTTGGTAGGACCGCATTCGTAACAATGGTGGCAATGAAATCCTCACATGATTTTACCCACAGGAAATTCAACGTTAGAAAAATGGAAATTTTACCACTTTTCATCAAGTCAGAATCTCTAGGATACGTTAAAGCATCACGGAGCAATAACCACATAAAGTCAGATGGGTCAGATTTTAAAAGAGGGCTTTGGTAGCCTTATGGTTATTTTTGGCCCGGTCCTAAAAAGGGTTAATACTACTATTATTATTATTAATATTATTAATAACACAAAACAATTAGATACAGACATTAAGGGTATGTTCACAGAGTTTTGGAAGGCTGCCAAGAAAATCCACATTTAGGTCGGGTTCACACTACGTAAAAAACAAGGCCGTATTTCATAACAATGGCCGTGTTAGCGCAAACAACGATCATAATTTGTCCATCATTGTCAAAAAAAACAGCAGTTTTTTCACTTCAAAAAGGCGATGTGTGAACATAGCCTTAGGGTACAAAACGTTTTTGAGGGGAAAATAAGGCAATAAATAATGATCATTATTTACACCTGTAACAATAAAATACGGTTGGAAAATAGGAAACAGCCACCTTGTCCTTTTACCTGCAATAAAGAAGAGATTGGAGCTCTATGGGTGAGTGCCATGATCCATTGGATTATTAGCTATATGAATACTTTTTGCTTTCTCACTGAAGCACCACCAAGAGCAGTATCACTTGTACCTGTAAGAGGTTGAATAACACAGAAGTGTCTACAATTTTGCAGGTGGAAACAAGTCTAGGAGGTTGGGCATTGCTGACTGTTTCTTTGCTAGTAAACGCATTGAAATCAATATGACATGGATTTCATGTGGATTTTCATGTGGCTATTTACCCACTACATACCATCTATCATAGCGGGAAAAGGTAGCCGTCTGTTAATATTGACGGACGCAAATAATGATCATAATCATCGTTAGTGGCTGTCATTATTAATAGACCGCCGCCTTTCCCCGATACAGGACGACAAGTTCCCGTAATGGTAACATAGCATTTTTATCTTATTTTGTTTTTCTATTTTGAATATTATAAGGCTATATTCACTCACAACAAAAAAGAAAAATACAACAGTAAAAAACATAACTGTATTTGGAATATAATAGTATGCTGTATTAAAATCTTTAGGAAAATGTCAGTCTTTTCACACATTGTAAAGAATTTTTTTTTTTTACAATGTGTGCACAGATGAGCTTTTTTTCATACACTTTACACACACGCACATTATGGCTATGTTCACACAACATCAAAAATATTGAAAAGGCAGACGATTTTCATAGTTAAAAAAAACGTTCGTAACTGACTGCAAAGGCAATGCATTGAAGTCAATGGGAAGGCGGACGTCCAATGCACACAATGTATTGAATAATGGACGTTTTTGCCGCGGACGTCAAAATAATGAACATGATCATTATTTTCGGACGTCTTTTGCAAACAGTGGACGTTTTTTATTAGTAGTTCACACACAGATTTTTTTTTGTCACTGTTCTTTCTCTGTTTTTACTAATAAATTCAATTGACTTTTGAATTAAGCCGCACCCATAAGTGAATTAGTAATCCCAAACTAGAATAATGGACAAACACCAGTCATTGCACTAAGGGGAGGCCTGGCTGCTAAATGACGTCCGTTATTCTAGATTCAAAATAACGTACGTAATTTTAAAACCGTGTGTGAACATAGCCTATTAGATACCAAATACAGCCGCTTTTTTAAACTTATTTTATTATCTTTTTTTGCTTTTATTTTACTGTGTGTGAAAATAGCCTTAAATAAAGCATATAGCATCCAAATGGGGAAATATGTAACAATTTTTCATGATTTTGAAATTTAATAATATTGTTCTCTTTCCATATTTTAAGATACTTTATTTTTATATAGTCTTTCACCAAGTTAGCCTATGTTCACACACACAGTATTTCCATCAGTCTTTTGGTCAGTATTTTTTTAACCGAAATCAGGAGTGGAACTGACAGGGCAAAATTATAATGGAAAAATTTGCACTCTTTCCGTTCTTTTCAACCCACTCCCGATTTTGGTTGGAAAAAAAATATATAAAAAATAAAAATAAACAAAAAGATTGATGTAAATACTATGTGTGATGAGCGATTGTGTTTTTAAAAACTTTTAACTACATATGCTAACTAGTGTATAGCAATTCTCTGAATGTGTCTAAGAACAAATTAGGTTGATTAAAATTTTTGAGTAATAATAAGTTATAGTAATAAAAGGGACAACATAGATTTAAACAAAATATCAAGTAACAAATAAAGCAGGCATGCTATCAAATAAAACCTTAACTCTCTCTTCAGGCTAAAGAATATTTAATAAAAGTGTCAAATAAAAAACATAAATTGAAAATGAATTAAATATAAATCATAATTACAAATAAAAAATGAAATTTTCACTTACTTGGCAGGACATAAAGCTGTGTTCCAGTTCCAAAAATCAGTCCTTCTGCTTGCCAACACAGTAGAGTTTTGCTGTCACAAAACTTACCAGGGAAATACCTGGGGAAAAAAAAACTTAAAAACTGAATTTTTACTGGAAAGGGTTCTCTAATAACATGGATACTAAAGATAATACCCATGACTGCAACTGTAAAACACAAAAGAGAGACAATTAGTAATTGGAAGAGTAAACTGCAGTATGCTCCAACGCATACAAGATTTGTGTATGATAATTTTTTTATTTTAATTTTTTTTTCTTTTCACCACAGCAAAAATAAAAGTAATAGTAATAGTTTTTTGGGTATAATCTAGTTGATTCTTTCTATATTTTAATTGATTTTAACCCATTTCAAAGTTGAGAGTATTTGTATGGGTGGCTGTTGTGCTTGTATCACTGTGGTACCCCAAGTACACTATGAAATATGCCAGTTCAAAAACATCTGGAATTTAATTATTTACTATATCAAGGGGAGGATATTTAGCCTTTGAAGTTCCTACCCAGACAATACAAATATGAAATTTGATTCAACCATATTATGCCATGCAAAAGAGAATACACAATCTTGATTGGAGATTGGACATGTACATTACTTAAAGTGCCCCTGTCATAAAAATTTTCAAATTCTAAATCAACAGTAGATCTGATATAAAGCAAGTTTTCAATTTACATTTTTTTTTTTTAGTTTTCTGACGTTTTTTTTTTTAGCAAAGAGTCAGAAAACAGGAAGTCTTGTGTATCCCAGGCCAGGTCTGCTTTACCCAATGGGCAAAAGGTGCACGTGCACTGGGCCTACTGGTTAAAGGGCCCCCCGAGCAAGCTGGCCGTGGCTATGTGCAGGGGCTGGCTGGCAAACTTTGGCCTGGGGGGCAAGCACACAGCAGTGGCCCATGAGTAGCGGACAATCGTCAGGGCACATATACTTAAAGGAGAACTGTTGCTGAACCTAAACATCCCAAGCAGGCAGGGGGTGAGAGGAGCATAATAAAGAATCCATACTTACCTGTCCCTGTGCCCCCGCAGTGCAGCGTCTCTGCTCACAGACCAGCCTCCTGCAGCTCCTGGTCCTGCAATGTCACGCACTGGGGCAAGTGGGTACTTCCCGCCGGAACATGACAATGCAGGAACGTGAGGAACAGGATAACAGCAGCTGTGAGAGAGCTGGTGACCCTGTGCTGCAGGGGCACGGGGTTGAGTAAGTATAGATTCTTTTTTATGTTCCCCTGGCCCAGGAGTTTAAAAATGACCACACAAAGTTGATTAAAAAATATTACATAAAAAATATTACATAAAAAACTGGTGTCAGCAGATATAAATCATCATGGAAGGTGCAGCTATGATAATATCTTTTGTTTTAGCACTCTACCTCAATATGCTGCACAGGGGTATATATGTATCTGGGAGCTAAAAAGTCTCCTAATATCCCATATGCTTACATATAATTTGCAAGGGGTCTAAAATCAACTACCATTATCCTCTAGTTCTATTGCACTCACCCATGCTGCCTGAACACCAGAAAGAGCCGTCCCTACGTACGTTTCGTTGTCTTCCTCAGTTCCCTGATTTATATCTGCTGACACCAGTTTTTTATGTAATATTTTTTATGTAATATTTTTTAATCAACTTTGTGTGGTCATTTTTAAATTTTACTTGAATGAGATATAATATGTATTTGGTACCAATGTATACATAATAAAAATTATATATATTTTTTTTATAAACTAAGCCCAGTGTTCGTTTGTATAAATCATACTATTACTGACCAAACCCTGTATACTAATATAACCAATAATACTACTATAAAAGGGACCAATAATACCCCCACACCATGACCACATACTATAATCACACAGTAACTACATTATAAATGGTTCCTTAATAATACCGTCACTCCCCAAGCATTACTACTATACTGGTACTACACTTCACCACACAGGGGCAAATATTCCCCCAAACAAATAGAGGTGTAAGTACAGTGCAGACACATCCAGTGACTAACAGGTGACGTCTTCTCTGATCAGAGTCGGTCAGGTTTCCTTTTCTTTTCCATCATGAAGACTTCTTCCAACCACAAATCATCACAGCACCATCTGCCAGACAAACATCTTCAGGACCTTACTTTTACAGCACCTTTAACCACCTCTATACAAACGCTCTATTATAGTGCCCTTAAACAGTAGAAGAGACTTCTTTGAAGACCAATCTGTAGTCGTTTCCCTTTTCTGTGCTTCTTTCTATACTTAGATCCCTTCTTTATGCCTGTATCTGTAGTTAGGATCCATCATTGTGTCCTCATCTGTAGTAAGACCCCTTCTTTGTGCCCTCATCTGTAATGAGACCCCCTCTTTGTGCCCCATCTGTAGTTGTGCTCCCTCTCTTTGCCCTCTGTAGTTTTGCCCTCACTTTTTGCCCTCACTTTGTGCTTCCATCTGCAGTTAGCCCCCCCTTTGTGCTAAATAAATGGTACCCCTTTGTCCTAATGAACTGTACCACCGCCCCCTTGGATAAACTGTGCCTCTTATTAACTGTGTTTATATTAAATAGTGCCACTGTCCCCGTGTTATACTGTGCCCACAATGTAGTTTGCCACTGCTTACTTAATAAACTATATAACCTATGCCCTCCAATGTACTGTTCCACTGTCCCCTCTAATGTACTGTACCGCTGTCCTATCTAATGTACTGTACCACTGTCCTGTCTAATGTACTGCACCACTGTCCCCTCTAATGTACTGTACCTCTGCCCTCTCTAATGTACTGTACCACTGTCCTCTCTAATGTACTGTACCGCTGTCCTATCTAATGTACTGTACCACTGTCCCCTCTAATGTATGGTACCACTGTCCCCTCTAATGTACTGTACCACTGTCCCCTCTAATGTATGGTACCACTGTCCCCTCTAATGTACTGTACCACTGTCCCCTCTAATGTACTGTACCACTGTCCTCTAATGTACTGTACCGCTGTCCTCTCTAATGTACTGTACCACTGTCCTCTCTGATGTACTGTACCACTGACCCCCCCCCCCGATGTACTGTACCACTGTCCTCTAATGTACTGTACCACTGTCCTCTCTAATGTACTGTACCACTGTCCTCTCTAATGTACTGTACCACTGTCCCCTCTAATGTACTGTATCACTGTCCCCTCTAATGTACTGTACCACTTTCCCCTCTAATGTACTGTACCACTGACCCCCCAATGTACTGTACCACTGTCCCCCCAGTGTACTGTACCACTGTCCCCCTAATGTACTGTACCACTGTCCTCTCTAATGTACTGTGCCTCTGTCCTCTCTAATGTACAGTACTACTGCCCTCTCTAATGTACTGTACCACTGTCCCCTCTAATGTACTGTACCACTGTCCCCCTCTAATGTACTGTACCACTGTCCTCTCTAATGTACTGTACCACTGTCCCCTCTAATGTACTGCACCACTGTCCTATCTAATGTACTGTACCACTGTCCTCTAATGTACTGTACCACTGTCCTCTCTAATGTACTGCACCACTGTCCTCTCTAATGTAGTGTACCACTGTCCCCTCTAATGTACTGTACCACTGCCCCCTCTAATGTACTGTACCACTGCCCTCTCTAATGTACTGTACCACTGCGCTCTCTAATGTACTGTACCACTGTCCTCTAATGTACTGTACCACTGTCCCGTCTAATGTACTGCACCACTGTCCTCTCTAATGTACTGTACCACTGCCCTCTCTAATGTACTGTACCACTGCCCCCACTAATGTACTGTACCACTATCCTCTAATGTACTATACCACTGTCCTCTCTAATGTACTGTACCACTGTCCCCTCTAATGTACTGTACCACTGACCCCTCTAATGTACTGTACCACTGTCCTCTCTAATGTACTGTACCACTGTCCTCTCTAATGTACTGTACCACTGTCCTCTCTAATGTACTGTACCACTGACACCTCTAATGTACTGTACCACTGTCCCCTCTAATGTACTGTACCACTGTCCTCTCTAATGTACTGTACCACTGTCCCCTCTAATGTACTGTACCACTGTCCTCTAATGTACTGTACTACTGCCCTCTCTAATGTACTGTACCACTGTCCCCTCTAATGTACTGTACCACTGCCCTCTCTAATGTACTGTACCACTGTCCCCTCTAATGTACTGTACCACTGTCCCCCCTAAATCATTGTTTTCCAATCAGTGGCCCCTCAGCTGTTCCTAAACTACAACCTCCATTATGTCAGCAGCACATGATGGGAGTTCTATTCTTGTAGCGGCTGGAGTGTCACATGTTGGAGAACACTATACTAATTAAACTGCCCCTCCCCCCCAATTATTGTTTCCCTACCAGTGGCAAAACTACACCTCCTATTGTACCCTGGTGGCAAGGCATGATGAGAGTTGTAGTTTAGTAACAGCTGGGGAGCCACTGGTTGGGAAGCAATGATTTATGGGTACTGTTTATTTAGTGTGGTGTTTTCCAATATGTGACCCTCCTGCTGTTCCTAAACTAGAACCCCCATTATATCTGGCCAGCAGGGCATGGTGGGAGTTGTAGTTTGGTAACAGCTGAGGAGCCACTGTTAGGAAGCAATCATTTAGGGGTACAGTTTATTTAGTGAAGTGTTCTCCAACATGTGACCCTCCTGCTGTTCCTAAACTACAATCCCTATTATCTCCTGCCACCAGGGCATGATGGGAGTTATAGTTTTGCACTGAGGAGTCACATGTTGGAGAACACTACTAAATAAACTGTACCCCTAAATGATTGCTTCCTAACATGTGGCTCCTCAGCTGTTACCAAACTACAACTCTCATCATGTCCTGCCACCCGGGTATAATGGGAGTTGTAGTCATGCAAGAACTGGAGAGTCACATGTTACAGAACAAAGCACAATGCCCCCCTACCTCCCCAATATACTTACTAGCAGGTCCATGCTTCTCTGCTGCTCTGGCCTCTTCTAATCAGGTCTGACCAGAGCAGAGAGGAGCAGGCCCGGCTAATCACACTGCAGAATCACGGAGTGGAAGCTGGCTGGCCGGACAGGGAGGTGAGTGTCCCCTGCTCCAGCCAGCCCTAGGCTACTGTATAGTGGTGGTGTCTTACAGCTTACAGACCCCAATACTATACAGTAACCCCCCCAGACCCCCTCCCCAGATACCTGTCAGCACAGTGGGCGGCTCCTCTCCCAGCAGGCGTCCTCTTCTCCCTCCTTCATGGGCAGTGCACTTCTCTTCACTCCCTGATGCAGCAGTCTGACTGCACCACCAATGAAGTGAAGAGAAGTGTGTGAGAGAGAGAGACAGCGTCACAGCGTCAGCGGCCGCTACTTCCGGGAGCCTTAAAGAGGCAGAGCGGCCAAATTAATATCCGGCCTCTGCGGCCCTTAAGTGTACTGGGGGGACCGGCCCGGGGGGCATATGCCACCCTGCCCCCCGGCCCAGCCCGCCCCTGGCTATGTGCGACCAGTGCGGTTGCACAGGGCTCCGGCCACCAGCCTGTCAGGGGGGAGCGCCATGGATGGGTAATCTACTTACCCGTCCATGGTGCCTCCTGCAGGCCCCCCCATCTGCCGCTGCCCGTCCGCCCGCTGCTGCACTTCAGCACACAGGGGCTATATACTACTGGGAAGAGTCATGATGTGGCGCTATTATGTAATGGTATCATTGGTGATATCATGTGATATGTAATCACTGTATGGTGGAAATAGTGTTATAAGGTAACTACTGTATGTATTGGGGCTCTTGATACAGTGTGCCGAAAGTGAAGGGGGGGCACTCTTGAGGGCTCTGCACCGGGCCCACCAATGTATTAAAACGCCCTTTCCCAGGCCATCTGAGCACTTCCAGAGAGAAGGCAGTCATGTGATTGATGGACACATTGAGCCGTGACTCCTGAATTCCTTTGTTTAGTCTTTTTTTTTTTTTTTTTACAACCAGCCAAGTCTAACAATCTGCCTTCAGGAGACTGGACCTAGATTTCTGGTAAGTATAGCTTAGTTTTACAGCTCTTTGCAAACTTGGTTTATATCACATCTACTGTTAATTTAGATTTTGAAAGTTATAACAATAGTGACACTGTAAGTAGTCAGGTCTTCTTCCTGTAAAAATAAAGGTAGAATAAGAGGGAAAAAATATACCTTTACAGTATTGTCTGTGCTTACTGTTACAGGGTTTCCTTGGACCACCACCACCAAAGAGTATTTACGCTAGACAAGGGACCTGTAGGCCTCAGTGCTGTTCACTGAAAAGTCAATTTATGCTGAGCAGAAATAATGATGGAGATGTCTAGGAGTGTGGTATGCATCAGCCATGGTTATCAGACGAATCGAGCAGCCCAGGAACGAGCATGGAGCACAGCAGAGGAGCAGACAGGATGGCACCGCTGCTGCTGTGCCTCATCTGGCAGAGTTAGGGTCCTATTCCACGGGCCGAGGAGGGCCCGATCAACGATGTAAACGAGCGGCGATCTGCTAGATCGCCGCTCTTTTACTGGGCCTATTCCACGGCCCGATGATCGTTGAGCGAGGGCTGCAAGGACATCGTTACCGATGTCCTTGCAGCCTTTGCAGCATCATACATTACCTGTCCAGGCTTCTTCTTCACGCTGTCTTCGTCCCCAAGTCCCGCGCACTCTATCTTCAGAATGGCCGGTCAGCTGAGATAGAGCGCGCGGGACCCGGGGATGAAGACAGAGCGGAGAAGAAGCCTGGACAGGTAATGTATGTTGCTGCTGCTGCTTGTCAAATCATGGGTCGCCCGCCGTGCACCGCTATTCAACCATAGCGATGCGCAGTGGGGGAACGATGATTTTAGGTCTGGCCACCGAACGATAATCGGCCGAATTGGGTCAAATGGGGCCAATTATCATTACTGTGGAATAGGGCCCTTAAAACTGCCCTACACTATCAGAATAATACAGTGACAAGCCCATACTACTTTAACATCATAAATCCAGTCATTGTGCCTCTGTATGAACAACACATGCCTAATATTATATTTATTGAGGACAATGCTACAGCTTTTGACTCTGTACCCCAGAACGTCAATGACCTGAGAGGCCGCCGTTCAAGACGAGTGGAATACTATACCTCAGTAGACAATAAGTTGAGTTTGAGCTGTAATTGATGCTCAAGAGCACATGACAAGTTATTGAGACAATGACATTCTTTGTTGGGGTAAATATACCCACCACTGCTTTTGTTTCAATACATTGTCTGAGATGACTAAATCACCTTTGCATGCTTCTACTTATATGTCCTACTTCTATGTTATAATATCAGTGTAGTCTGGGTGCAGGTGTGGAAATACTTGTGGTGTTGGTACACATGATGCTAGCCAGACATGGCTTTCAACGCTTACCAAAAATGTTTTTTCTTTTCTGAAGTGGGTGTCTGTACCAGAAGCATACGGATCTCAGTCTTTCTTTTCCTGGGGCAGTGTGAACAGGCCCCAGTATCTTATAGCTGCCGGACAAAGCTTTTCCATATTGTGCTTGCAGTCTCTGACGGAAGGAACTGGAGCGAAAGACAGTGGACCCCAGCCCTGGAGCCGGGGGTTACAATGAGGTAATTTATGCAGGTTTCTAACATACAGGCTTCTCAAATTCGCTTTGGAAATTGACTAGTCTCTTTAAAAATTTAAACTTTAAAGGCAAGTTTACCAAATGATGCCAACATAAAGTAGACATGGTAAATGATCATGGAACAGCCGGTACAATACGCCATGTGAACATGGCCTTAAGGTGGATCTCCCATGCAGACATAAAAATATTTGCGAGAAAATTTGGGGAGAGCTTAGCCCTCATTGAAGCTACCTGTGTCTGCAAATAATATTCCCCATCAAACATAAAAAAATTATTCTTCAGGAGATATGTGTGTGTGGCTTACATAGTTAATACGGTTGAAAAAAGACACATGTCCATCAAGTTCAACCGAGGAGGGGCATCAAGTTCAACCAAGGAGGGCTTGAATCAGTTTATCACACAAATCCTGACTGTACGCAGGGGCGTAGCTAATGTCTCCTGGGCCCTGGTGCAAGAGGTCAACTTGGGCCCCCCCCTTCCTCGACCAAGCGATGCTATTTGTGTATATATATATATATATATATATATACATATATAAAATATTGTCACCATACATATTACCGCCATACTGTCACTAACCAAACCCTGAATACTGAGACCAATATTGCCAATAATACCAGTACACAAGGGGGAAATATATCATCACCATATTGTTACTGACAAAATCCAGTATACTAAATCCAATAAAACACAGTACCAGATTACAAGTAACAAATAACACCACCACATACTGAATAATACCACCACATACTGACTAACACCACCACTGCTACTGAATAATCCACTGTACACAGATCACTATCACCTCATCCAGTCATATAGAGGTGGACGCAGCTACACACAGGTTCTCTACTCCATATACATCACAGTGCAGATATATTTAGTGACTCACAGGGGACGTCTTCTCTGATCGGAGTTCTTCCCTTTTCATCTTTTCCATCTGTCCTGGGCCGTCATGAAAACTTCTTGGAGCCAAGAATCCACAGAATCTGCCAGATAGACATATTAGACTCCTCACTCCGGCACCATCCTCATCTCTATACACACTGCACATCTGTATTGGCCCCTTTACACCCTCATTTAGTGGGTAGGCTGACTCTATGTGACCCCCCTAGTATATGCCCCCTCTGTGTGGTCCACTATAGTACATGCCCTATTGCATACATCCCCCGTGTAGTCCCTCTTATAGATGCCCCCGTGTTGTCACCCAGATAGATGGCCCGCCATGTAATCCCCCTTATAGATGGCCCCCATGTTATCTCCCTTATAGATGCCCCCCCATGTTATCCCCCTTATAGATGGTTCCCATGTATCCCCCTTATAGATGGTCCCCCGTATCCCCCTTATAGATGGTCCCCCATGTATCCCCTTTATAGATGGTCCCCCATGTATCCCCCTTATAGATGGTCCCCCATGTATCCCCCTTATAGATGGTCCCTATGTATCCCCCTTATGGATGGTCCACCCTGTATCCCCCTTATAGATGGCCCCCCTGTATCCCCCTTATAGATGGCCCCCCCCCGTATACCCCTTATAGATGCCCCCCTGTATCCCCTTATAGATGGCCCCCCATGTATCCCCCTTATAGATGGTCCCCCATGTATCCCCCTTATAGATGGTCCCCCCTGTATCCCCCTTTAAGATGATCCCCATGTATCCCCTTTATAGATGGGTCCCCCTATATTCCTCTTATAGATGGTCCTCCATGTATCCCCCTTATAGATGGTCCCCCATGTATCCTCCTTATAGATGGTCCCCCATGTATCCCCCTTATAGATGGTCCTCCATGTATCCCCCTTATAGATGGGTCCCCCCATGTATCCCCCTTATAGATGGGTCCACCCTGTATCCCCCTTATAGATGGTCCCCCCCTGTATCCCCCTTATAGATGCCCCCCTGTATACCCCTTATAGATGGGCCCCACTGTATCCCCCTTATAGATGGTCCCCCCTGTATTCCCCTTATAGATGGTCCCCCCATGTATCCCCTTATAGATGGTCTCTCCCCCCTGTATCCCCCTATGGATGGTCCCCCATGTATCCCCCTTATAGATGTTCCCCCCCTGTATCCCCCTTATAGATGGTCCCCCCGTATGCCCCTTATAGATGGTCCCCCCCGTATGCCCCTTATAGATGGTCCCCCCCATATGCCCCTTATAGATGGTCTCTCCCCCCCTGTATCCCCCTTATAGATGGTCCCCCCATGTATCCCCCTTATAGATGGTCCCCCCCATGTATCCCCCTTATAGATGGTCCCCCCCATGTATCCCCCTTATAGATGGCCCCCCCATGTATCCCCTTATAGATGCCCCCCCTGTATCCCCCTTATAGATGGTCCCCCCATGTATCCCCCTTATAGATGGTCCCCCCCATGTATCCCCCTTATAGATGGTCCCCCCATGTATCCCCCATGGTCCCCCATGTCTGTGAACCCCCCCTCCAAAAAAAAAACAACACAACTCACCTGACAACTCGCCCCCCCCCGTTGTGTCTCTCTCCTCCTGACTGTCATCTGACACGCGGCTCCCGGCTCTGTCCGCTCCCATCCCCGCAGGACATACATCAGTGAGCTCTGTGCGCGCCGGGGATGTTACTTCCGGCACGGGGGCGCTTATTATCAACGCACCCTGCATCGGAAGTACATCCCCAGCGCACACAGAGATCACTGATGTATGTGCTGCCGGGGATGGGAGCGGGCAGAGACAGGAGCCGCATCAGCCAAGGGCCCGTCCCAGCCTCCCTCTTGTGATCGCAAGCAAAACTGCTTGCGGTCATAAGGGGGAATGGGAGGGGGGCTCTGCGGTGGCATTTCCTGTCTCCCTGCGCTGCTGCTGGAGAAGCTGACGCTTGGTAATGGCTGCTCCGTCCTGAGGGCTCAGAGAGGCGGTGGCGCTCAGTGTGATTGTGTGTCAGCGCCGGCGGGTAAGAGACAGCAGCCCTGTCCGGGCCTGGCTCTCCTCCTGGGGCCTGTATTGCAAAGAGACCCCGGGTACTCTGTGTGTGTCCAGACATAGCCGGCACCAGGCCTCCCGGTAACCAATCATAAGGGGCCTGGAAGAACACCCAGCAGCGGTGTCCCTCTCTGCTTCCCCTGTGCTGCTTCACCACCGCGGCACATCTCCGTGCAGGGACGCTGCTGCTGGGTGTTCTTCTCGGCCCCTCTATCTCTCCTCCTTAGGGCTGGTGCTGGAGTGCATACTTCTGCTTTGATGTTACCGGGGATGCAGCGAGGTGAGCGCTCCTGCACAGGACATAAAAGAGGAAGATGAAAGACACCAGACCCAACAATGCAGACGAGCTGAAGGCCACTATCAAAGCAACCTGGGCTTCAATAACACCTCTGCAGTGCCATCAGCTGATCGCCTCCATGCCACATTGCCGCATTAATGCCGTCATTCATGCAAAAGGTGCCCCGACCAAGTATTGAGGGCATTTACTTTACAGACTTTTCATTTGGTCAACATCTATGTGTTAAAAACATTTTTTTTCAGTTGGTTTTATATAATATTCTAATTTTCTGAAATACTGTTTGGGTCTTTATTGGCTGTAATCCATAATCATTAACTTTAACAGAAATAAATGTTTGAAAAAGTTCACTCTGTATGTAATGACTCACTTGGTCACTTTTTTTATTGAATTACTGGAAAAAAATCCTTTTGTTGATATTTTAATTTATTGCAAAACACTGTATTTGGCCACATGTGAAGAGTGTCAAATCCAATATGTAGGATGTACGACTCGGACGTTAAAAGAACGAATTAGGAGACACATCTGTCATATGCATAACTCTGCTGTGAATGTTTCCACCTTAACACACCATTTTCTTGATGTTTATGCAGGTTCTACAGACACTTTACATGTAATGGACATATAAAGGGTTACAAGAACGGTGAGGGGTTGAAACCACAGAAGAAAACTCCTGAATGGGGAATCTTATTGGATGTTTATTCTTGCTACCCGAATGCCTAATGGACGAAATTTGAGACAGGACTTTATATTTACTTATTGATTGTTGTAATGGTGCATATACCAGTGCACACCCATGGTGGATGCGCATTGACATAAACCACATCACTTTGTCCCCAATGTATTTTGTAACTATGTTTAAAATGGATGAATTTATTTAGGTGATGCACAGGCCATTCCGTGTTTTAAATGTGTCCTGGGTAAGGATCATGTGATCATGGGGTCATGTGGTATCTGTGAAAACCTTTTTATTGGAGTGTGTAACAAGTGATTGTATGCCACGTATAAGGGCGCTTAGCCCAAAACTTGTAGGTGTTACAAGGACTATGGAGTGTTTTTAATTGTGCCTTCAATAAACTTTGTTATATAAGCAACTGGATCTGGAGATGGACATTCCTGGGACATGACAGTACCCCCCTTTTATGAGGGGCTTCTGTACCAGGTGGAAAATGACCTCTTAAAGTGCAAGTCTTGCTTTCTATCTCCCACTAGTCAGAGGAGGCTTCCAGGTGACATGATGCTTTACTGACCAAGTTATTGACATAACCTTTTATATCCTGAACAAAGTAGAAATGCAATGAGTGCACTCACTCCTAAAAACGTTCCTTTATTACATCAATTCATCAGATAAAATCCATTAGCTGCTCTTGCCGAAGACAGAGACGCCAACACCTCCACAGTCACGATGTTACCGCTGTTTCATGTGTGCACACTTCTCCAAACGATGGATTTCATCTGCTGAATTGATGAAATAAAGGAATGTTTTTAGGGTGAGTGCACTCTCTGCATTTCTACTTTGTTCAGACTTTTGCATATATCCTGTGTATTTGTGGTGTCCCACCACAGGTGTCTTTCTCTTTCCTGTGCACCATTCAAACAGCTTCTACTTTCAGGTTTAAAAGTGGTGATGAAGTAGTCTGCAGTTTCGCCACTAGATGTCAGTGTTTTGGAGTCAGGATTTTTCAGCCATAGACCCGAAGATAACATAGAAGGAGATCGGGGAGCGTGGAATAGCATAAAAAGTGCAGTACGTTATGCAAGTACATGCAAGTACGTTATTTCCCTTTCCCCATATTGTGACTGCAATCATAGTAAATGGTTTTCTTTATTACTTGGTAGGATTTTTACAGGAAGTCTGCAGCTGTGTGCCACCGTGTACCCATATGTAACACAGTGATTCATAATACTGCAAAAACCAAACTTTATAGATTTAACACATTGCTTAATGCCAGGTGCAGTTGTGGTTTTATTAAATTTAGGAAGTTGATGCTTAAAGGGAAATTTCCATCTTACCTAATATATATATTAGACAGTGTATCTAAATTATGCAGAGAAAGCTGAGCTGTGATTGGCTGCTATCTGTCCGAGACAAAAATGTGCTTGATTTAAATATGAGCATATATAGTTGTGCAATAATTTGGGACTTTTTCAGTTTTTTTTTTTTTTACGGACACAAAAACGTAGCTGACACTACTTTTCTGTCTGTAAAAAAAAACGGATCCGTTTTTTTTTTACAATGGAAGTCAATGGAAAAACGGATAAAAACGGATGCACACAAATACATCTGTTTTTTTTCATCCGTTTGCAAAAACGCAGTGTGAACCTAGCCTTACTCTTACAACACAACACCTCCCGGCATTATTCCTACAACACCTCCTGGTATTACTCGTGCAACACCTCCTGGCATTACTCCTGCAACGCCTCCTGGCATTACTCCTGCAAACCCTACTGCCTTTACTCCTGCAAAAACTTCTGGCATTACTCCTGCAACCCCTCCTGGCTTAACTCCTGCAACACCTCCTGGCATTACTCCTGCAACACCTCCTGGCATTACTCCTGCAACACCTCCTGGCATTACTCCTGCAACACCTCCTAGTATTACTGCTGCGACACCTCCTGGCATTACCCCTTACAACACCTCCTGAAATTACTTCTACAACACCTCTTATTTATACTCCTGAACACCTCCCAGCATTACTCCTACAACACCTCCTAACATTACTCCTGCAACACCTTTTGGAATTACTCCTACAACACCTCCTAGCATTACTCCTGCAACACCTCCTGGCATTACTCCTGCGACACCTCCTGGCATTACCCCTTACAACACCTCCTGAAATTACTTCTACAACACCTCTTATTTATACTCCTGAACACCTCCCAGCATTATTCCTACAACACCTCTTGGTATTACTCCTGCAACACCTCCTGGAATTACTCCTGCAAACCCTACTGCCTTTACTCCTGCAAGACCTTCTGGCATTACTCCTACAACACCTCCTAACATTACTCCTGCAACACCTTTTGGAATTACTCCTACAACACCTCCTAACATTACTCCTGCAAGACCTTCTGGCATTACTCCTAAAACACTTCCTGGCATCTGCTATCCACTAAAGACATGACACATACTATATGTTAGAATACCTTTTTATACTGACATATATCCACTGTGGGTCAGCCACCTTTTTCATAAATCCTAATAAAACAGAAGGGGTGGTCCTGATCTATGAGTTCAGAGTCATACACACAGTATTGGAGCCAAGCACAGGAGAGGACTATGTTACTTACTAGCTGTATACCAGCATCACTAGTTAATATAATATTGGTATATTGTATGGAATTGTATGACTACTAGTTCTGAAAAGGACATTTTTTTTTTCAAAGCTCATCGCCAATACCTAGCTAACCACACTAAGCCTTCCATTCTCCCTGTCAGCAAACAGGACACAAGTCTATAGAATAATTTTTTCCCCCAGGCACACTGACAGACTATTAGTCCTGAAAATAACTATTGGGTGTTTTTGTAATCGCCTACCTGACTAAGCACACTAAGACCTACGCTAGCTCTTTCCCTGCTCCAGCAGCTCTCCCTGTCAGCTAACAGACCGCAAGTGAATTGAGCATCAGGACCCCTGATGCTATATACACCCAGGTCACCTGATGCAGACAGCCAATCACTGGTATGCTTAGATCCAACATGGCTATGGCATAGAAGGATGTGCTAGTCCCTTCGTTGGATGTTTATTGGCTAATTAAAGCAGCCAAACATGCAGGGAGACTATTAAATTTACTTGAGCACCACGCGGTACTCGGTTAAGTATCGTGTACTTTCGGGTACCCCAATACTTAAGTGAATAGTGGGTTTAAACAAGCATGTCAGCTCATTAAATTGATCAAAAAGTCACATATGCGCAATTGAGGTACCAATAAAAAGTACATATTATAGCTCAAAAAATTAGCCCATAAATATAAACAATGGTGTTATAAGTATCAGAATAGAATAATTTTAATGAAATTATTTTTTAGGTTTACATTTTTTAACAGTAGTAAAAAAAAAAAAACTTATAAAAATTGCATATTGTAATTCAGGTTTTACTACATAGTGATGCTTCTTGGAGGGGTTGGAGTAGGGAGACTTTATTATATCGGGATACTGCACAGGGGACTCCTGTACTATATGGAGGAGGATGCGCATGGGGGTCTTATTACACAGTGGGCTACTGCACAGTGGGGGGTCCTTTACTATATGGGGATGCAGCACAGCAGGAGGGCCTTTACTAATGGGGGCTGCTGCACAGGGAGGGGGGGCATACTATTGAGGACTGCTGTGGGAACCTGAGTGAGTTACTTTGTGCAAGCAGAAATAGGAAATGGAGGTAGAAATAGAAAATGTAGATGGAGTGCAGATACCCTTCACCCAAAGGTTCCTATACAAGGTACTTTACTACAGGTGGGCGAGAACATAGTAGGGGCCACAGCCACTCTTGGACACTGTACAAGTATGGAAGTAATTGTTATTCTTCAGCAGCGGGGATGGTTCAACATTTATTTTACCTCTGTGGAATACCCCTTTGAGAACAGTAATGATAATATGTATATGGAGATGCATAACGGAATTTCTTGGATGTACAACTAGAAGTCATTGACCAGACACCTTAACCCCTTCAAGATCGAACTCATTGATGCCCAGATGTTCGGGTCAAATAATGCAATGTTCATCTCCGCCTTCTAAGAGCTATAACGCTTTTATTTTTCCACCTCCAGGGTTGGTTGAGGTGTCATTTTTTGCGCCATGATCTCTATTGTTATTAATATCATATAAGTGTAACAGAAAAATTTTGATCGCTTTTTTAAATAATTTTTTTCTGATAAATAATTTAAAAAATCAGCAATCCTGGTGTTTTTTATTTTATTTTAATAGATCAGACAATTCCACACGATACAATATATAATATGTTTATTTTTATATATATATATTTCTATTTTATAATGGGCAAGGGGGTATTTTAAACTTTTATTGGGGGGGTTATAAGTTTTTTTTTAAATACTATTAAAACCTTTTTTTATTTTACTACACTTTTTTTAACACTTACTTTCACTTTAAAACATGCAATCAATAGATTGCATATACTGATATATGCTATGCCATAGCATAGCATAGATCAGTGTTATCGACGATCTATGCATAGAGCCTGCCTGAGAGCAGACTCTATACATAGATGGCCAAACAGACATGACAGAGGTAAGTGGATTACCCCTGCCCGCCGTCAGAAGTGATTGGGAACGATCACTCAGTGACAGAAGCTTGTTTTGTCACTGAGTACCTTAACCCCTTCGTGCTGCAGCTAGTTTGGGCCTTAATGACCAGGCTAATTTTTCAAAATCTGACCTGTCTCACTTTATGCTCTTATAGCTCAGTGATGCTTTAACGTATGCTAGCGATTCTGAGATTGTTTTTTCGTCACATATGGCACTTTATGTTAGTGGCAAAATTTGGTCACTACTTTGTGTGTTTTTTGTGAAAAACATCAAAATATCATGAAAAATTTAAAAAATTTGCATTTTATGAACTTTGAAATTCTCTGCTTCTAAAAAAAGAAAGTCGTAGCACATAAATTAGTTACTAAGTCACATTACCAATATGTCTTCTTTATTCTGGCATAATTTGGTAAACATATTTTACTTTTTTTGGGTGTTACGGGGCTTAGAAATTCATCAGCAAATTATCACATTTTTGTGAAAGTTTCCAAAACTGATTTTTTTAGGGACCAGTTCTTTTTTTAAATGGATTTAGAAGTCTGGTATCCTGAAAACCCCCATAAGTGACCCCATTTTGGAAACTACACACCTTAAAGAATTAATCTAGGGGTATAATGAGCATTTTAACCCTACAGGGGCTGGAGGAAAGTATTCACAATTAGGCAGTAAAAAAATGGAAAATTAAAATTTTCCAATAATATATATGTTTAGATTAAAGTTTCTCATTTTCAAAAGGAAAATGAGAGAAAATGCACCCCAAAATTTGTAACGCAGGTTCTCTTGAGTACAACGGTACCCCATATGTGGGCGTAAACCACTGTATGGGCACACAGCAGGGCTCAGAAGGAAGGGAGCGCCAATTAGCTTTTCCAATGCAGATTTTGCTGAAGAAGTTTCTGAGCGCCAGGTGCGTTTGCAGTGCCCCTGTAGTGTCAGCAGAGAGAAAACCCCCCATAAGTCACCCCATTTTGGAAAGTGCACCCCTCAAAGAATTCATCTTGGTGGGAGGTGAGCATTTTGACCCCACAGGTATTACAGGAAAGTATTTAAAAGAAGACAGTAAAAATGAAAAACTCGAATTCTTCCAATAATATGTTTGTTTAGTTTGAAATTTCTCAATTTCACGAGGATCAAGAGAAAAAAAGTACCCAAAATTTGTAACGCAGGTTCTCCTGAGTACAATGGTACCCCATATGTGGGCGTAAACCACTGTATGGGCACACAGAAGGGCTCAGAAGGGAAGGAGCGCCAATTAGCTTTTTCAATGCAGATTTTGCTGCAGAAGTTTCCGAGCACCAGGTGCGTTTGCAGCGCCCCTCTAGTGCCATCAAAGTAAAATCTCGCCATACGTCACCCCATTTTGGAAAGTGCACCCCTCAAAGAATTCATTTTGGGGTGTGGTAAGCATTTTGACCCCATAGGTATTAGAGGAAAGTATTCAAAATTAGACAGTAAAAAATAAAACCTCAATTTTTTCCAATATTATGTTCTTTTAGTTTGAAATTTCTCAATTTTATGAGGAACAAGAGAAAAAAGTACCCCAAAATTTGTAATGCAGGTTCTCCTGAGTGAAAAGGTACCTCATATGTGGGCATAAACCACTGCATGGGCACACAGGAGGGCTCAAAAGGAAAGGAGCGCCAATTAGCTTTTTCAATGCATATTTTGCTGAAGAAGTTTCTGAGCGCCAGGTCCGTTTGCAGCGCCCCTGTAGTGCCAGCAGAGTAAAATCTCCCAATAAGTCACTCCATTTTGGAAAGTACACCCCTCAGAGAATTCATTTTGGGGTGTGGTGACCATTTTGTACCCCACAGGTATTAGAGGAAAGTATTCAAAATTGGCCAGTAAAAATGAAAAACTCGAATTTTTCCAATAATATGTTGGTTTAGTTTGAAATTTCTCAATTTGACGAGGAACAGGAGAGAAAACGTACCCCAAAATCTGTAACGCAGGTTCTCCTGAGTACAACGGTACCCCATATGTGGGCATAAACCACTGTATGGGTACACAGCAGGGCTCAGAAGGGAAGGAGCGCCAATTTGCTGGAGCAAAACCGCAGCTAGTAATGGTTATTGGAATAGCGCAGTTACTAAAATAAAATAAAAAAAATGAGATTACAGGTAATGTGGGGTGGTTAAGGGCAGTCTGGGGTGGTTATGGGCAACCTGAGGTAGTTACAGGTAATCTGGGGTGGTTACGGACAACATGGGGTGGTCACGGGCTACCTGCTGTGGTTACGGCAACCTGGGGTGGTTACGGGCAACCTGCAGTGCTTACAGACAATCTGGGGTGGTTACGGGCAACGTGGGGTGGTTACGGGCAATGTGGGGTGGTTACGGATAAACTGAAGTGCTTATAGGTAATCTCGGGTGGGTACCTGTAATCGGGCATGGTTACCGCAATCTGGAGAGGGTCATTGGCAATTTGGGGTGGTCAGAGGCGACGTGGCGTGGTCAGAGGCGATGTGAGGTGGTCAGAGGCAACGTGGGGTGGTTACAGGCAACGTGGGCTGGTTACGTGCAACCTGCTATGCTTACAGACAATCTGGGGTGGTTACGGGCAACGTGGGGTGGTTACGGATAAACTGAAGTTCTTATAGGCAATCTGGGGTGGATACCTGTAATCTGGCATGGGCACCGCAATCTGGAGGGGGTCATTGGCAATTTGGGGTGGTCAGAAGCAACGTGGCGTGGTCAGAGACAACGTGGCGTGGTCAGAGGCAACGTGCGGTGGTCACAGGCAACGTGCGGTGGTCAGAGGCAACGTGCGGTGGTCATAGGCATCGTGGCGTGGTCAGAGGCAACGTGCAGTGGTTATGTGCAATCTGGGGGGGTTACATGTAATCTGGCATGATTACGGGAAACCTGGGGGGGTTATGTGCAACCTGGAAGGGTTACAGACAATCTGGGATTGTTACTGCTAAACTGAAGTGCCTATAGGTAATCTGGGGTTGGTAAATGTAATTTGGGGTGGTTACGGGCAATCTGGAGGGGGTCACTGGCAATTTGGGGTGGTTACGGGCAATGTGCAGTGGTTACGGGCATCGTGCGGTGGTTACGGGCAACGTGCGGTGGTTATGGGCAACGTGCGGTGGTTATGGGTAATCTGGGGGGTTAGGGGTAATTTGGGAGTAAACTGCAATTATTACTATAATAAAAAGTGTGTGTTTTATTTTTTTGTATGTTTGTCACTTTTTGTACTTTACACATTCATTTTCACTGTATTACTATGATTACTGTGATATTTTCTATCACAGTAATCATAGTTCAGTGACAGAGACCAAATTGGTCTCTGTCACTCTAAATTTCCCTGAGTTGGCTGGTTGTGAAGCGCATGCGCACTTCATAACCAGCCAGGACGTCGAGGAGGACGGAGCTCCAGGATCAGGTGAGTATATGGGGAAGGGCGGGGGGGGTTACTGGGGGACGGGGGTGACAGGGGGGGTGGGGGGCGACTTGGGGGGTGGGGGGACATCACTTTTTATCCCCTGTCACCAATCATTTATGGTGACAGGGGATAAAAAGTGCCGGCGGCACATGGTACAAGCGATCAGCGGTATATAGTATATACCGCTGATCGCTTGTACCGGGACCCCACAGGGGGGTCCCTGATGACTGCCCCATGCTCTCCGCTACCTCCGGTGGCGGAGAGCATGGGGCTTTCATTCATTTAAACTTTCCCATCCCTGCGAACAAACATCGTTTGTTCGCAGGGATGGCGGCGGCCATCTTGGAAATGATGGCCGCCTGGGGGAGGGGGGTTAGTGATTCCCTACTAGGGGGGGCTGATCTGGGGTCTGAGGGGACACTTATTTCATCTCCCCCCGCCGTGGATTCACGGCGGGGGGAGATGAAAAGCAGCGGCGACACCGGTAATCCCCTTTACCGACGGCCGCCGCTATAACGTTAATAGCAGCGATCGTCGGTAAGGGGGGGGGGCCGGGGCGGACCCCACACACTGCCCCAACCCCTCAGCTACCGGAGGGATGGGGTGGGGTCCGTCCCGGCCCCGCAGCCTTATTCTCTGCCATCGCTGTAAAAAGCTGATGGCAGCAGAATAAGGACCCTTAGTGACCGCCATAAAAAGCCGTATCGGCGGTCACTAAGGGGTTAAATGCCGCGATTGCTACAGATCGCAGAGCTTATGGGGTTAATGGCAAGCAGCTGCTTGCTGAGGTGTCCCGCACATATCTACAGCCCCTTCAGTCAGGAACATATGCAGTAGGAAATATATATACAGGTTGCTGACGTAAAGGGGTTAAAAATCAGGGTATCGAAAACCCACAGTAGTAATTTCCTATTGAATTTAAACACTGAACACAGTAATAAGGAACAAACCAAATTTGGTGAATCACCGGTGACATAAAAATTTAGGTGATAATGGTTACAGCAATGGTATTGGTAAGAAATGGTGGTGTGATATATATAGTGAAAATAAATAATAGATCTTAGCAAAGCAACTAAATTGTTTCATGTCATTAAAGGGGCACTCCAGAGGAAAAAAAAATCAAACTGGTGTCAAAAAGTTTGTAATTTACCTCTATTAAAAATATAAGTCTTCCTGTACTTATCAGCTTCTGTATGTCCTACAGGAAGTTGTGTATTCTTTCCAGTTTGATACGGTGCTCTCTGCTGACACTTCTATCCATGTCAGGAACTGTCTAAAGCAGGAGAAATTTTCTATGGGAATTTGCTACTGTTCTGGACAATTCCTGGATGTTAGTTCTATACCGCTGCCTGAACACCATGCTGATGGAATAAAGCACAGGGTCCTTTGTTAATTAACTGCGGTGAGTGCCACCTTATTTATCTGTTTTTTTTTTTTGTTTTTTTTTATTCCTAGTTCTATTCAATGTCCCGTGAATATATCTCCACAATCACTAAGAACAATGAGACGCTTCCTCAGAAACTTGTTATTTTCCTTTGTTATGTAATCTTCCCCTTGACTGAAGGCTTCACTTTATGCTCATCATTATGTTTATAACTGTGTTTTGTTAATAGTCATCTTAAAAGGTCATTATATGGCGATGTGGTGTCCCACCACAGGTGTTTCTAGTCTTTACACTCCTCGCAAAAGTCTGTACTTCAAAGTAAAAGTGGTAATGAAGTAGTCCCTAAGTTTTACCACTAGATGTCACTAGTATGTATATTGTGTACCTAAGTATTGCACAGCTGGGTGTAACTAAAGGGTTATTGTTTTAGGATTTGTGCACCAATGGGAATTCTTTCTCTTTAATACCTTTCTCTACCCTTCTCTTTCTCTTGCACTCTCTTCTCACCCCCTCAAAGCACATCTTACAAATGCTGTAAAAGGAAGTCACATAGGGAGAGGAAGTGTAGCCACACCTTAGTGAGTCTTACTCTGGTTGTTGTAAAGGCCAACTATCGACCTGTCTCTAATCTTTCTTTTATCTCCAAACTGTTGGAACGTCTGGTCTATTCCCGCCTAACCCGCTACCTCTCTGACAACTCTCTCCTTGACCCCCTTCAGTCCGGTTTCCGTCCTCACCACTCTACAGAAACTGCCCTTACTAAAGTCTCTAACGATCTCCTCTCCGCCAAATCTAAAGGTGACCATTCACTTCTCATCCTCCTGGACCTATCTGCAGCTTTTGACACTGTAGACCACCAGCTCCTCCTCTCCACGCTCCGCTCTATCGGCCTCAAGGACTCTGCTCTTTCCTGGTTCTCCTCCTATCTCTCCGACCGCTCCTTTAGTGTATCACTTTCTGGCTCCACGTCATCTTCTCTCCCCCTTAGAGTCGGGGTTCCTCAGGGATCAGTCCTGGGCCCTCTCCTTTTCTCACTTTACACTTTACCCATCGGACAAATCATCAGCAGGTTTGGTTTTCAGTACCATCTCTATGCTGATGATACCCAGCTATATACCTCCTCCCGTGATATCACCCCTGCTCTTCTACAGAACACCAGTAACTGTCTGTCTGCCGTCTCTAACGCTATGTCCTCCATATTCCTAAAACTAAACCTTTCTAAGACTGAGCTTCTTGTCTTCCCTCCCTCTGCTAAACACCCTCCACCTGACATCTCCATCTCTGTCTGTGGTGCGACCATAGCCCCTACACAACAAGCCCGCTGCCTTGTGGTTATGTTTGACTCAGATCTGTCCTTCACTCCTCACATTAAATCTCTTTCACGTTCCTGTAATCTGCATCTAAAAAACATCTCTAAAATCCGTCCCTTCCTTCCTGTCAAATCTGCTAAAACTCTCATTGTCGCTCTGATTCATTCCCGTCTTGACTACTGCAATTCCTTACTAATCGGCCTTCCTTCCTCTAAACTCTCCTCTCTCCAGTCCATTCTCAATACAGCGGCCAGGCTCATCCCCATGTCCAGCCACTATACTGATGCCTCCCCCCTGTGCCAGTCACTACACTGGCTCCCTGTTAAACACAGGATACAATATAAAGTCCTCCTGCTCACCCACAAGGCTCTCCACAGTGCTGCACCTCCCTATATTTCCTCCCTCATCTCTGTCTACCGCCCTACCCGTGCCTTACGCTCCTCTAATGACTTATGATTAACATCCACCTTGATCCGCACCTCTCACTCCCGTCTCCAGGACTTCACCCGAGCTGCACCAGTTCTATGGAATACATTACCCAAG
The DNA here is from genome assembly GCF_027789765.1 of Dendropsophus ebraccatus. Taxonomy (NCBI): domain Eukaryota; kingdom Metazoa; phylum Chordata; class Amphibia; order Anura; family Hylidae; genus Dendropsophus; species Dendropsophus ebraccatus. The sequence continues at coordinate 42,830,065 of NC_091456.1, forward strand.
ACTGTCAGACTCATCTCCAACACCCAAAGCTTCAAACGTGCCCTCAAAACACATCTGTTCAAACAGGCTTACCAGGTTCCCTAATTTTGACTCAACCCTCAACCCCCCCTCCACACACACACACACACACACAGACACCTCCACCACGCACACACACACAGACACATACATACACGCACACACACACCAAGCATTTAAGCACTTAGACCTGTACATGCAGGCATTGGCTGGTGACAGGTTCACCCACCCTTACCCGCACTGCCTTATTTATAAAGATGGCCGGACCATAAGGACAACAATGCACTTTGCCTCTCTGCCATTTTGTCTCGCACCCTCTCCTGATAGTGTGTAAGCTCATGAATGCGAGCAGGGACCTCACTCCTCATGTATGGATAATTATATGTATCTCTGTAATGTCGATTTTTTGTCTATGTATGTACCCCCAGAATTGTAAAGTGCTGTGGAATCTGTTGGCGCTATATAAATAAAAATTATTATTATTGTTATTAAGAAAGGACGCAAGCCAGAACGATTCCTGTAGTAGCCAAGGAGGGCCCTGGCTTATGCAAGGTTCCCTTTGGACAGTGGTTGTGTCAGGCTGTGCGCCCGAGAAGGCGCTAAGTTGGTGCGGTTTCAGAACCCTGTCTGAACACAGGTTTATTTTAGGTTTGTTCAGCCCCAACCGTCTTGCTTGTTTTGTCTTGGCAGCTTCAGGGTTAACCTGCTTCTGTGCAGGTGAGCTGTGTGGAGGATCAGGAGCTGTTCCAATCAGCTGCTGGACTGAGTTCCTAATCCTCCATAAATAGTGAGTAAGCCCAGCAGACAGTGCAGGCTATTAGTGGGTTTTTTTTTCTAGGCTAGCTTGCTGTGACTTGTAGTACTCTTACCTTTTGCTTGTTTTCTGACCTTTGGCTTGTTTATATGCTTAGCCCACAGACTCTGGAGTCTTCTGGCATGTTTTTCTGAGGGTATATATAGCCTCTACTTTCACCTTTTTGCTTAGTTGCTGTTGTTTGTCAGTCAGCAACCACAACTGTGCTCCTTGGCTTTCCATGACTTCCTAGCGATCTTCTTGCTATGTGGATCTCCAACCATTCCTAGTTCCAGCTCATCTCCAGTCTGAACTACGTCCTAATACTGCATCCTGCAGTTCTACCACAGAGGAAGATTACCTAGTCTCCAGTATTCCATTGGTTCTTCAGTCGGTGGTCACCGAGGTCCTACCCTGAAGTTAGTGAACTGGGAGTTTCCCACAGCAAAGTCCAACCGGCCTTATACTCTGCTCCTGAGGGAAAGAATGCCAGCACTCCTTGCTGACTCAGAGGATCCTCCTCCTCATGCTTGAACCATCCACTACAATCATAAGTAGTTTAAAAATCACTTGTCATGTGGCTCCTTGTTAATGAATAGTGATGAGCGAGTACTAAAATGCTCGATTGCTCGTTACTCGAGACAAGTATTTCCCGATACTCAGGTGCTCGTTTCGAGTAACGAACCCCATTGAAATCAATGGGAAACTCAAGCATTTTTGCAGGGGACCCAAGTTCGGCAGAGGGAAGGTCCTGTGAAAACCTGTCAACCACAGAAACTGATGGAAACATCACATAAATGGACAGGAAACAGCAGTAATACAGGGATTGGTTAATATATTTAATTAATAAAAAAAAGTTTTGTTCTAAAAAAGTTATTTTTGTTGTTCAATAGTTTAATTGAAACAAATCCATACTTGTGCAATTAAATATACTGTTAAAATAAATATACATAAATAAATGTATATTTGTATATTTTACAGTATATTTAATTGCAAAAGTATGAATTCGTTTTAATTAAACTATTGAACAACGAAAATAACTTTTTTTAGAACGAAAATGTGTTTTATTAATTAAAGGGGTTGGCCACTTTATAGTAAAATAGGTGAGTACAAAGTATTAGTAAGTGTGCTCACAGTACATACTGACAGCAGCTCCCTGTGTACCTCATAGAGCTAAAATCAGACTCCCTTTCACCAGGCTGGGCTGCCCTGCTCTGTTTTGTTTCAGTCCATAAAATGGCCAACATTGGAGGAGCCTGTGACCATGTCCTGTCCCCTGTGCCCTCCATAGACATATACAGGCTCAGTGGTGGACACAGGGGGGCGGGGCATGGTCACATGCTCCTCCATGTAAGCAATCTTATGGACCAAAACACCACAGAGCAGGACAGCCCAGCCTGGAGGAGGAGAGTCTGATATTAGCTCTATGAGGTACACAGGGAGCTGCTGTCAGTATATACAGTGAGTACACTTACTAATACTGTACACTGAGCAATTTTACTATAAAGTGGCCAACCCCTTTAATTATATTAATGATTACAGGAAGCTCTATTAAAGCCGGTTCATATTGCCGGTAATAGAGCTCACTGTAATAATTAATACTTTACTTTAATTAAAACATCAAATGTTTCTTTTAATTATGCTATCACAATAGCATTATTAGAAGAAACATTTCGATTCATATGTGCGCTCAGCTGATTGGCTGGTTATAAAAATAGGGGGAACCCTACTCGGTTTTTTTTTTTTAACATAAATAAATAATAAAAAAAAAAACCGCATAGGGTCCCCCCTATTTTCCTAACCAGCTGGGTTAAAAACCAAGCAACAGCAGCCTGGTAATACCAGGGTGGGAAGGGTCATTGGTTTAGGCCCTCCCAAGCCTAAATATTACCAGCCTGCTGCCGCCCAGTCCAGGAGCGCCAATTTTGATGCTCCAGGACCACTGGCACTGGCTCTTGCTGGGGTAATAACGGGAGGGGTTAGTGTTAGCCATTTTATACCTGCTAACACTAAGCCCTGACTTAGTAATGGACTCCGTCTATTCCACTACTAAGTCTATAAAGTAAAGAAATAAAGACAAGTCACAAGTGAATTTTTTTTAATTCAAATAAAAACACCCCCACACCCCTCATTGACCATTTCATAAAAAAAAAAAATCAAAACAACCACTGGTCATCGACGTATTCCAGCGAATCAGACGTAATCCACAGGATACCGATATCTGAAAAACAAAAAGGGAGAAACACATAAAAAACACACAAACAGGAGCACAACACCCATCATTGTGAGTGGTGTTGTGCACCTTACAGTATGCAGCATCTTTACAGATCGCTGATTACAATCTGGCACCCAAGGGGTTAACCCCTTGGGGGCCAGACTGATGTCAGACTGCACCCATACCAGAAAGGAAGGAGTTAATTGCCCCCCCTTCCTTGCTCGGATGGGTGCAGTGCAGGGGAGGGGGTGGGGAGAGCTTTATACTCACCCTCCGATGTCCGATGTTGTCCCTTCGCCTGTCCGCTGCACAATGAAGTCACTGTGCCGCGGACCCGCTCTTTATATGTGCGCTCAGCCAATCAGCTGAGCGCACATATGAATCAAAATGTTTCTTCTAATAATGCTATTATGATAGCATAATTAGAAGAAAATTTAATGTTTTAATTAAAGTAAAGTATTAATTATTACAGTGAGCTCTATTACCGGCAATATGAACCGGCTTTAATAGAGCTTCCATTTTCGTTCTAAAAAAGTTATTTTTGTTGTTCAATTAGTAGTTTAATTAAAACGAATCCATACTTTTGCAATTAAATATACTGGTAATAAATAAATATATATATATAAATATACATTTATATATATATATATATATATATATATATATATATATATTTATTTTAACAATATATTTAATTGCACAAGTATGGATTCGTTTTAATTAAACTATTGAGCAACGAAAATAACTTTTTAGAACAAAACTTTGTTTTATTAATTAAATATATTAACCAATACAGGGATCGGCATTATTGCAGAGGATCGCTAACCCTGGTAATGCCGATCCTTGTATTACTGATTCCCTGCTTTCCCAGGGAGCTGAAACTTTATTAAAACAGCTAAACAAACAATTGTTTAGCTGTTTTATCGAACCCGAATCTTTCAAGATACTCGTCCGAGTAACAAGTACCATTGAGTACCTTAATGCTCGAACGAGTACCAAGCTCGGACGAGCATGCCCGCCCATTACTATTAATGAAATTGCAATGTCTAAATATTTGTCACTAGCAGTATCTCCCTATTGTCTCCTCACAAAAGTTAGTAGGTATGATGCAATGATACGTGTAGACAATGCCGTACAATCACAGATATTCAGGCTATTACACATTTGTCTTTCTCTATTGTATCATATTTTTACCTTTTATTATATGGTAATAAATTAGGCATTGTTTGAATAAACTAAGAGAAAAAATTATAGTAACAAAAGTTACAAACTGGTTTCTGGTAAATGATAACAAAGCTTAACAGAAAGTTGGCAGCAGATCAGTTGGATTAATGTTCTGTATGGCAAATGTCTGTACCGGGGATTGTGGCAGCTATACGAGTACAATGTGTACCAGATATTAGTGTATGAGCTGATAAGTAACATGGTCACTGTGGATTTCGAGCGCAGTAATAAACAGCAGCATCTCCCAACCGAACATCACTTATATCCAGGTAAGCCATGTTCTTACTTAAATCTATGCTAAAAGAAAATCTTGCGCTAAATGATTCTGTGTATTCTGTATATTCCTCCTCGAGATGTATACCACCCATATATACTGGTTGATTTCTTGGAACTTGTTTGAGCCAAGCAAGAAACCAATAGGTATTGAAATTATATCCAGAAGCATTACATGATATCTGGACTTGTGCCCCATATTGTACAGATAGTGACTGTGGCTGAAGGAGATGAACCTCAACGCTGACTCCTGAAAAAGAAGATAAATAGATAAGTGATACATGTACTGGTGACACAGATACCATTATATCTCCCAGTACATCACAAGGTCTCTTACCCAAAGGAAGGAGTAGAAGAAGGCTGGTAAGAATAAGCCTCATCTGTTCTGTTATCACACAATATTTTCTAGATCTTCCTCTCTCTCTCTCTCTCTCTCTCTCTCTCTCTCTCTCTCTCTATACTGTATATATGTGGTTTTTACAGGTTTTCTTTTTTTGTATAAAGTCACAGTAAGGCACACAGTGGTTAAAGACTATGACTGAAATGAAGGAGGGAGGACATCATAGTATAGGGCATAGCTTAAGGTATCACCTGGGGATGTATTTTACATTTGATTGGTGCATCCTCATGCAAGGGATGAGCCCTAAGAGATATAATCTGCCAGTATCGGCCTACATTGACCTGCCCTGGTAGAGAATGTTTCCCATACTAGTTCTAAAGTATAATTGTATGTTATTATGTTGTGGATGTATTTTTTGTAATCTTAATTTCCATTTTATTTACCTAGATGTCTCGGCTGGAGGCTGGGAGAACCTTGGTCTGCAAGGAATTGTCATTACGGAAACATCTAGTCTTATAAAGGGACTGGCACCATGTAACCAATACTATAGTGAGGGCAAGCCCTAACAATCCAAAACACGAACATCCAGAAAAGGAAGAGCATTGAAAACAAATGGACTGCACCTCACAAATAACTCAAATCTAATACAAATAAAATGTTGTCCATTTGTTTTCAATCCTCTTCTTTTTCTGGATGATTGAGGGAACATCTGATGCATGCACATTGCATACACAGCGGCCAGCATGCTGATGACATTCCACTTTAGTGTTTTAAAAAATAAAGATACAATCTAAATGGATAAGCTTTTCTCACTATAAGCTATCAATAAAGTTGTGGCTTACCATCACCCTGCTCCATCTATTGTGTAGTGGTTTTCCAGTTAAAATATAGAGCTTGGCATATACTCACTGTTGTTATGAAAAATTGCACTAAAAATGTTGTTTTAGTGAAATAACAAAAGTTTTGTTAACAATGGCAATTTTGCAAAAACTAGGTAAAAATATAATTTTTTTAAAACGTAATTATGAAAGTCAATGGGGGAGATTTATGAAAGGGTGTAAAATTTAGACTGGTGTAAACTGCTCACAATAACCAATTACAGCTGTATTTCCGTTCACCAGAGCTGAAATCTGAGCTGTGATTGGTTGTTGTGGGCAGTTTGCACCAGTCTAAATTTTACACCCTTTGATAAATCTCCACCAATGACTTTATTTTACCTTAAATTTCATATTTTTGGTAAAATATTGCATCAAGATACACTTGATGAAGAAAAGCATGAAAGTCATAATACATAAAAAAAGACATTTCCAGTGGTTTTTGAGAGCTGCTCATCTAATCTGCTATAGGAAGTCTGCTGCTGGGGTTACTGCACTGTGATTGACAGCACAGGAGAGCTCACAGCTCTGAATGTCTTGTCCCCTACCTCCTGTATCTCCTCCAAGCCCTGCACTTGTAATAGACAAACATGTATCGACAAAAGGTAGAGGAACAAAAACAGCAACACTTTTTTTAAAAAAAAAATCTTTATTCTTTTTCCATTTTATAACAACTATAAATATTCAACATAAATAAGTTGTCATGCATTACAATAATTACAATAACATAGCTTAGACAAAAGCAAATATTCAGCATTAAATGCATAACAACTGCACATGAGACATAAAATCCCCCCTTCCCACTAACCTAACCACCCCACCCACCCCTGCCAGGAGAGCGAAGAAAAAAAAAAAATTCCAGCTACCATCCATCCCAAAAACAGCAACACTTAGTGGCCACAGTTAACTTTCAATTAAACTACACAGAAAACAAAGTTTTTGTTGTTTTTACTGACAGTGTCCATTTAAGGCATAACAGCATCTTGATTAAAGACAGTTTGCCAGTTAAGGCTAGGTTCACACTGCATTTTCAGCATCCGTTTAACGGATCCGTTTTTTTTAACGTCCAGAAAAATAGTGTCAGCAACGTTTTTTGGTCCGTTTTGGTCCGCCAAAAAAAACGGATCCGTTTTTTTTTTTATAATGGAAGTCAATAGAAAAACGGATGCACACAAATGAATCCGTTTTTTGCAATCCGTTTTTCATGCGTTTTTTGCAAAAAACGGATGCGTTAAACGGATGCTGAAAACGCAGTGTGAATCTAGCCTAAGACTGTTTTGGCATGTTCATTCTATGCTCATCATTATAAATATGAATGTGTATTGTGATTAGTCATCTGTAAAGGTCATTATATGGCTATGTTGCCACTTCAGAATTTTGTGGCCATCTTTCAGGACAGCCCTATTTTAATAATGACAGCCACAAATAATGATCATGAATATTATTTGTAGCTGTCATTACCTTAGACAGCCGTATTCTCGCACTAAAATGACGGCCGACTGGACAGATGGCTGTACTGTACATCCTTTAACTGGATGGCTAAATAGTGTTCATTTTTATCAGGTCACTCTAGGCTTCCATGTGCAATTTCCTATTAATTTATCTTGTTTCCTTTTGAAACATAAATTGTTTTCTTGTTAATTAAGTCAAATTCTGTGAAAAATCACTTGTCATGCTCATTGTTAGCAGAATTGCAATGTCTAAATATGTGTCACTAGCAGAATCTCACTAATGCCCCTTCACTAGTGATGAGCGAGTATTAATATGCTTGGGTGCTTGTTACTCGAGATGAATATTTCCCGATACTCGGGTGCTCGTTTCAAGTAACAAACCCCATTGAAGTCAATGGGAAACTCGAGCATTTTTGCAGGGGGACCCAAGTTCGGTAGAGGGGAGGTCGTGTGAAAACCTGTCAACCTCAGAAAATGATGGAAACACCACGGAAATGGACATGAAACAGCAGGGGCAGCATGCATGGATGTCTCTGAGGCTGCCTAATCATACCATTACACCAAATTCTGGGCAACAGCCTGGTTAAAACAGAGGTAGGCATATGAACCACCCAAAAACTTAGCCTGACACTGCATGGCGTTGAGAACACAGGGAACAATTAAAACAGAGTTAGCATATGAAGCACCCCAAAAGTTAGCCTGACACAGCATGGCGGTAGGGAACACAGGGAACCATTAAAACAGCATATGAAGCACCCCAAAACTTAGCCTGACACAGCATGGCGGTGAGAACACAGTGAACCATTAAAACTGAGGTAGAAGCGGTAGCAGATGAGCCTCCCAAAAATTATGGCAGACACAGCATGGCGGTGATGACAGAGTGACCAAGGTAGAAGTGTAGCAGCAGGTGAGCCTCCCAAAAATTATGCCATACACAGTCTGGTGGTGATGACAGAGTGACCAAGGTAGAAGTGGTAGCAGGTGAGCCTTCCAAAAATTATGCCAGACACAGCATGGCGGTGATGAAAGAGTGACCAAGGTAGAAGTGTAGCAGCAGGTGAGCCTCCCCAAAATTATGCCATACACAGTCTGGTGGTGATGACAGAGTGACCAAGGTAGAAGTGGTAGCAGGTGAGCCTCCCAAAAATTATGCCAGACACAGCATGGCGGTGATGACAGAGTGACCAAGGTAGAAGTGTAGCAGCAGGTGAGCCTCCCAAAACTTATGCCATACACAGTCTGGTGGTGATGACAGAGTGACCAAGGTAGAAACGATAGCAGGTGAGCCTCCCAAAAATTATGCCACACACAGCATGGCAGAAGAAGAATAAGCTGTTGGCTGAGAATTGAAGGAGGAGGAGGAAGAGGAGGAGGAGAGGAGATACCAAGAATCTTCATGTTGAGTTGCTTTCCCCGGGTGGACAGTTGAATTCAGGTGAAATCCAGGCTTTGTTCATTTTTATAAACATCAGCCTGTCAGTTGACAGGCAGGTGCACTTATCAGTGATGATGGCACCAGCTGCACTGAAGACCCGCTCTGACAACTCGCTAGCGGCAGGGCAGCCCAGCACCTCCAAGGTGTAAAGCGCCAGTTCAGACCACGTATCCAGCTTTGCAACCCATTAGTTGTATGTAGCAGAGTGATCGGGAAGGACGTTGGTATGGTATGGTACTCCCTCACCATCTTTTTGAAGGCCTCCCCCCTACTCTGTCTAGCATGGGGACGGTTGACATAGTCTCGCTGGGTGCCATGAAACTGTCAAAGGCCTTGGAGAGTGTTCCCTTGCCCCTTGACAAGCTGCCTGCTTCATCCCTTCTCTCCCCCGCTTTTTGGCCCACAGAAGTACATCCTCTGGCGCTAGTGGTGTCAGATGGGAAGTAAACTGTCAGCTTCTGCACCAGGTGTGGGCAACACATGAGTGGAACCAGGGTCAGACTCTGTCCCAGCCTCCACCAAGTTGACCCAATGTGTCGTCAGGGAGATATAGTGTCCCTGCCCGTCAGCACTTGTCCACATGTCCGTGATTAGGTGAACCTTGCCACTGACCACGTTGGACAGGCCATGGATGATGTTATCTGACACGTGCGGATGTAGGGCTGGGACGGCACACCGTGAAAAGTAGTGGCGGCTGGGGACAGAGTACCGAGGAACAGGGGTGGGTGTAGGGCGGGTGGCGCTCTTGCCTATGGCCTGGGCAGGGGGACTGACAGAGCCAGCACGTGACACAGGGGGAGGAGCAGGGGTGTGACTTGCAGTCACTTAACGGCCTTGGTTCCACTGAGTGGGATGTTTTGCACTTATGTGCCTGCGCATGCTGGCAGGGGTTAGGCTGGTAGTGGTGGCTCCCCTGCTGATCCTGGCGTGGCAAATGTTGCACACTACAGTCCGTCGGTCATCGGCAGTTTTTTTAAAGAACATTCAGACTTGCGAACATCTAGGCCTGAACACGGCCTGACTCCATAAAATAGTTGCTGATCTACTTGCTCTGACCCTGCTTCTCCCTCTGCCCACCCCTCTTCCTCTTCCAACCGGTCCTGTGGCTGAACTTACCTCCCCCTCAGAAGCATGGTCTTCACTAGGCTTATCCACCCAGCTCGGGTCAGTCACCTCGTCCTCATCCACCAGCTCTTTCTCCAATTCCTCACTCTGCTCCCCACTTTGAGTTACATCCATGACAACAACCTCACTGTCTCACAACCAGGTCTCGTCGTCATCATCAGACACCTCTTCAAACCCTGTGTGCAAGTCCCTACTCTCATCACCCACTGACTGGGTGAGCTGCATAGTTTGGGCATCAGGACAGATCGACTGCTCCGGTTGCTCAGACTCAGGAAAGGGTCCAGAAAAGAGTTCCTGGGAGCATGGTGGTGGATCTGAATCGCTCCTTTCCCTAGAGGGGCCAGGCCGTGGTGAAGAAGGCTGAGCTGCTGGAGCAAGGGTTCCACTCCCTTGGGTAGCGTATGTGGACTGCGTGGAAGACTGGGTGGTGGATAAGTTTGTGGACACATTATCCGCTATCCATGTGATCACCTGTTCACACTGCTGCGGTTTCAATATCGGTCTACCATGAGACTTCGTAAGGTGTGCGAAGAAGCTAGAGAGTGAATGTCTGCCGTGTGCCACTGCTCCCTCCTCAACGGGTGCTGCTGTGTCACCCTGCCCTGAAACACGGCCTCTGCCCACTGCATAGCTTGGAACCCCACGCCTTCGTCCTCGACCCTTATCCTTGGGGTTCACCATTTTATGGACACTGCACAGTCACAACTGAGATAGCTGCATTAAAGATCACAGCAAGCCAAGAAAATATATTACTGAGACTACTATTGGTGGTAGTGGTATAGAGTCTGCAAGTGCAGCTATATACTGTCTGCCACCCTCTCACACAGGGCAATCAGTAGTGAGCTTAGATATGCCTTGAGTAAGAAATACAGAAAATATACTAGTGGTCCCACTATTTTTTTGGAGGCTGTGGTATACAATGTGTTGGTGGCTGCACCTATACACTTTGTGACACCCCCCTTACACAGGGCAATTAGCATTGAGCTTGGGTATGGCTTCAGTAAGAAATACAGAAATGAGTAAATATACTGGGGGTCAGTTTCACACTAGTATTTGGAGGCTGTCGTATAGAGTCTGTGTGTAAGTGGTGGTCTGTGGTCTATGGTACCTGTTACACAGGACAATGAGCAGTAAAGTTCTATGCAGGTATACTACAAATCACAGCAATACAAAGTACGACAGCAGCACCACCAGCCACAAAATAATAAAAGAGTACTGAGCACTTCTTAGGGGTCTGTATGCAACACCTAATGTGCCCTTTCTGCCAGCAGCCGATCACCACAGTGTGCTGCTGAAATCGTGGTAGATGCACTGCAAGTCCCAACCAGCAGTCTGGAGTAATACAAATAAAAAACGATTTTAAGAACGATTTTAAGGGATGTTGGGTTCTTTCGATAGTATTCCCTGCCTACTGGAACGCTAATTCCCTCCCTGACGCTCTCCCTGACAAGCAGCAGCTCTGTCCCTAATCTCTTCCAGCATGCATGTGGGCCGAGATTTTTATATTGCAGGGTCATCTGATCTGGCAAACCAATCGCTGCTATCGACATGTATGGGTCCCACGTGATCGCAGGATGTACCAAAGAGTCTCCTGCATGTTGATTGGCTGAGAAATAGCGCCCAAACTTACAGGAAACGGATGATGAGATTTTCTCGAGTATCACGAGATGCTCGTCCAAGTAACGAGTACCATCGAGTACCAAGCTCGGACGAGCATGTTCGCTCATCACTACCCTTCACAAAAGTTAGTAGGTATGATGTAATGATAGCTGTAAAGGATGCTGTACAATCACAGATACTCAGACTATTACACGCTTGTCTTTCTCTATTGTATGGTATTTTTGACCTTTTATCATATGGTAATAAATTAGGCATTAATTAAAATAAACTAAGAGAATAAAAATTCTAGGAACAAAAGTTCCAAACTGGTTTCTGGTAAATGATAACAAAGCTTAAGAGAAAGCTGGCAGAAGATCAGATGGATTATTGTGCTCGATGACAGATGTCTGTACCTCGGATTGTGGCAGCTATACGAGTACAATGTGTACAGGATATTAGTGTATTAGCTGATAAGTAACATGGTCACTGTGGATCTCGAGCGCAGTAATAAACAGCAGCATCTTCCAGCCGGACATAACTTATATCCAGGTAAGCCATGTTCTTAATAGAATCTGTCTTAAAAGTAAATCTTTGTTTAAATGATTCTGTGTAATATGTATTTCCACTCCTGGGATATATATAACCCATATACACTGGTTGATTTCTTGGAACTTGTTTGAGCCAAGCAAGCCGATAGTAACTAAACTCATATCCAGAAGCATTACATGATATCTGAACTTGTGCCCCATATTGTACAGATAGTGACTGTGGCTGAAGGAGCTGAACCTTAGCGCTGACTCCTGAAAAATAAAGAAATAGATAAGTGATACATGTACTGGTGACACAGATACCATTATATCTCCCAGTACATCACAAGGTCTCTTACCCAAGGGAAGGAGCAGAAGAAAGAAGCTGAGAATAAGCTTCATCTATTCTGTTATCGCACAATATTTTCTAGATCTCTCTCTCTCTTTCTGTGACTTTTAGAGGTTGTATCTGTACAAAATCAGTTAAGTGGTTAAAGCCTATGATTGAAATGAAGGAGGAAGTAGACCACAGTATAGGGCATAGCTTAGAATATCACATGGGGTAGCTTTTTTCATTTAATCCGTGCATCCCCATGCAAGGTAGGGCCCTAGGAGGTATTATCTGCCAGTATTGTCCTCCAGCAGCCATCATTGACCTGCCTTGGTAGAGAATGTTTCCCATAGTAGTTCAGATGTATAGTAGTATGTTATTATGTTGTGGATGTGTTTTATGTATTCTTAAATAGGTATTCCAGGAAAACTTAATTTTTCTCCTATCCACAGGATGGGGAAAAGTGGGAGATTGTGGGGGGGTCTCTGCTGACTGTGTACCCTTCAGCAATCTCTGCATTGGGCCCGTCAGCTCTGTTCTTAACAGTGGCTACGGCGCATGACCCGCAGCTCTATTCATTCCTATTGAGCCAATGAGGATTTTTTTCTTGAACACCCCTTAATTTTCGTTTTTATTTACCAAGGTGGTGGCTAGAAGAATTTTGGCCCACAAGGAATCACCGCTGACGCATGCAAATTGCATACACAGCTGCCAGCGTGCTGGTGACATTCCACTTTAGGCTACATTCACACAACAGTATAGTTTCAAGGAAGAAATCTGTGATCAGAATTTTTTACTCCGCAATCCACAACAAAATATCATCTGTAGTGTAAAAAATAAATAAAAAGGGATGGCATAAAATTAGATCACTAGCTGTCTCAAACAGCCAAGAGAAGCGTAAATTGTGTGCCACAGAATTCCGGAACACAATTGCGAAAAATTTTTCAGAGTGCTTAAAGTGACACTGTTGCCCCCCTTTTTGCATTTTGACTGCTCTCCACAGGTGTAAAGGGTAAATGTTACAGGTTTCATTACTTATTTTATATTACACCTCATGGTGCTTGTTCTGGTAAAAAGTTGTTTTTATCACCTGTGGATTGGTATATGTTGGCAGGGCCTCGCAGCCCTTGTGGCACATCGCTCCGCCCCTAGCGCAACTTAACCCCCCCATCTGTGACGTCATCACCGCATAGGCCCAGCCCCCTTAGCAGTCATTGGAAGGGCTAGCCTAAACTCTAGGCCCCACCCCCTAGATTGTCCCACACCAATGGGCGCTGAGGGGACGGGGCCAATGCGGCAATGACGTCATGGATGGGGTCGAGGCTAAGTGGCGCTAGGGGCGGAGCGATGTGGCACAAAGGCCGTGAGGCCCCGTCCACATATACCAATCCACAGGTGATAAAAACGACTTTTTACCAGAACAAGCACCATGAGGTGTGATATAAATAAGTAATAAGTAATGAAAGCTGTAACATTTACCCTTTACACCTGTGGAGAGCAGTCAAAATGCAAAAAGGGGGCGACAGTGTCACTTTAAGACTACTATTGGAGTGTCTGTACCGCAATTGCACACCGCATTACAGCCAGTCCTTTATTTCTAATGTTGCAGAAACTGAAATGATATCACTGAAATATCACTAGACATATTACCATCACACTGTTACTGAGCAAGGCATATAACTTCATTGTAACTAAATATTATACCATAATAAAACACAATATACCAAAGCATATGTGTTCCTTGTGCAGAATAAATAATGTTATATTTTGATTTGAGTTCAGAGAAAACTTTATTAATGTGCACACAAAAAATCTCAAAACACAAAGTGGACTTTTCTGCAGCAAATTTATTGTGGATCAAATCCACAGAAAAATCTATTTCTGTCCCAGTGAGGTAGCACAAGCCCCAGCTGTGGTTATCTGGGTGTAGCTAGGTGTCCAAAACTTCCCATTTACCTGCACTGAGCAGTAGGATACGTTCTAGGTCAGTTCTAACTTCTTCAAGATACTTCCCTGCACTTTTCAGACATGTTTCTGGCATGGGTTAGGGTGTTCCTTGGAGGCTACACCTTGTTTGTGCTTAGGACTGCATAGTGTAAGTAGTAGTGGCTTGAAAAGAACTCTTTAGCTGCATCTGCTCACTCTAGTAGCTAGAATAAACTGAACTTGCATCCCTGACAAGGGTCCTGGCATAAGCCAGGCCCTGGCTTGGCTTCTGCAGGAACTGTCTTGTTTGTGTCCACTGAGAAATCTAACCAGAACTAACTGCACTTCCTTCACCAGTAACTCATCCTATAGAAGCCTTTGTGTGCCTGTCTGTGAGTGGTGTGCATGAGTGTGTGCAGAAGAAAGGAGAAAAAGGATAGGATAGAAGAAAAGAGCACCTTCTAGTAGTCAGCACAAAACACATGGTACACATAAATATTAACCCATTACCCTCATTAGCTGTGCATAGAAATACGTATAAAGGTATAAAACACTGGCACCTAGTGGGGAAACTTAATACCTCATCCACCACTTTGTTTAACCTAAGAGAAAAGCTTATTGACAGGTGCACAAAAGAAAAACTGACATGTCAGTTGTTTGCGGTGCCGTATGGGAACCCGGACAGACCGTATACTATGTGTATACACTCCGTCTGGGATCCTATAGAAGAGCATGCGGCGTTCCTAGGCGTACAAAGTACGGCCGTTGTTGCAATTGTACTTTTACGCTGTGTGAACATAGCCTAAGACTGATCAGATATCAATATGATGTTCAGAAACTAGAAAATCTTGATGCTAATTGGTGAGTGAAGATGGGGCGTCTTTAGGTTTAGTGACTAGGGCAGCAGAAGCTGTTAATACGGTCCTGTTCGTGACACATAGCCAGGGCCGGCCTTAAGGGTGTGTGACTTGTGCAACAGCACAGGACGCATAACCCCATCAAATTCCCGGTTGAGCGCCGCACCCAGCTGTGCATGCGGGCGGCGGCGGCAGCAGCATAATTCAGGACTTCCGGTACAGACAGCGTCTCCGATGTGATGTCTGTACCGGAGGAAAGAAGAGAGGAGAGGAGTGCCAGCTGCCGGGAGACGCGCTGCTGCAGTGAAGCCTGCTATTACTATAGAAAGCACAGGAGGGATTACTATGGGGGAGCACAGCGGGATTACTATGGGGGAGCACAGGGGATTACTTTGGGGGAGCACAGGGGATTACTATGGGGAGCACAGGGGGGATTTCTTTGGGGAACACTGGGATTTCTATGGGGAGCACAGGGGGGATTACTATGGGGAGCACAGGGGGATTACTATGGGGAGCACAGGGGGATTACTATGGGGAGCACAGGGGGATTACTATGGGGGAGCACAGGGGGATTACTATGGGGGAGCACAGGGGATTACTATGGGGAACACAAGGGATTACTATGGGGAGCACAGGGGAGATTTCTATGGGAAGCACAGGGGGGATTACTATGGGGAGCACAGGGGGGATTACTATGGCAAGCACAAGGGGGATTGCTATGGGGAGAAAAGGGGGTTTACTATGGGGAGCACAGGGGGATTACTATAGGGGAGCAGAGGGGGATTACTATGGGGGAGCACAGGGGATAACTATGGGGAACACAAGGGATTACTATGGGGAGCACAGGGGAGATTTCTATGGGAAGCACAGTGGGGATTACTATGGGGAGCTCAGGGGGGATTACTATGGGGAGCACAGGGGGGATTACTATGGGGAGCACAGGGGGGATTACTATGGGGAGCACAGGGGGGATTACTATGGGGAGCACAGGGGGGGATTACTATAGGGAGCACAGGGGGGATTACTATGGGGAGCACAGGGGGGATTACTATGGGGAGCACAGGGGGGATTACTATGGGGAGCACAGGGGGGATTACTATGGGGAGCACAGGGGGGATTACTATGGCAAGCACAAGGGGGATTGCTATGGGGAGAAAAGGGGGTTTACTATGGGGAGCACAGGGGGATTACTATAGGGGAGCAGAGGGGGATTACTATGGGGGAGCACAGGGGATAACTATGGGGAACACAAGGGATTACTATGGGGAGCACAGGGGAGATTTCTATGGGAAGCACAGGGGGGATTACTATGGGGAGCTCAGGGGGGATTACTATGGGGAGCACAGGGGGGATTACTATGGGGAGCACAGGGGGGATTACTATGGGGAGCACAGGGGGGATTACTATAGGGAGCACAGGGGGGGATTACTATAGGGAGCACAGGGGGGATTACTATGGGGAGCACAGGGGGGATTACTATGGGGAGCACAGGGGGGATTACTATGGGGAGCACAGGGGGGATTACTATGGGGAGCACAGGGGGGGATTACTATAGGGAGCACAGGGGGGATTACTATAAGAGAGCACAGGGGGATTACTATGGAGAGAAAAGGGGGGATTATTATAGGGAGCACAGGGGGGTATTACTATGGGGAGCACAGGGAGAATTACTATGGGGATGGCACAGAAGGGGGGGCACCTACTATATACAAACTGCACAGAGGGGCCACCTACTATATAAGGGCTTCAAAGAGGGGTCAGACCAGGGACGCTTTAACCAGAGGGCACATGGTGCACGTGCACCGGGCGCACTGGTTAAAGGGCCCCTCGAGCAGGCCGGCTGTTGCTATTTGCGACCAGTGTGGTCACACAGGGCTTCGGCTACCAGCCTGTCGGGGGGAGTGCCATGGATGGGTAATCTACTTACTCATCCATGGCGCCCCCTGCAGGGCCCCCCGCCCGCCGCTGCGCTTTAGCAGCAGAAGCAGTGCTGACAGAGAGAGAGCACCATTGGCTCCCTCCCTGTCAGTCACTCTTGTGGTCACAAGAGGCAGCACTCTCTCTCTGGTGCCTGACTTCACTGGAAAGTCGGCGCGAGGGTAAGGGGAGTGCAGAGAAGAGGAACGCGTGGACCCAGGTGAGTATAATTTTTTTTTCATGTTATATGGGAGGGGGAGCGCACAAGGGAGGGGGGGTGCACAGCAAGGGGGCTATATACTATTGGGGAGAGCACAGGGGGTCTATATACTATGGGGAGAGCACACGGGGTATTATATACTATTGGGGAGAGCACAGGGGGTCTATATACCATGGGGGAGAGCACGGGGGGGCTATATACTATTGGGGAGAGCACACAGGGGGTCTATATACTATTGGGGGAGCACAGGGGGTCTATATACTATTGGGGGGAGAACACAGGGGGGCTATATACTATTGGGGGAGAGAACAGGGGGTATATATACTTTTGGGGAGAGCACACGGGGGGTATTATATACTATTTGGGAGAGCACAGGGGGTCTATATACTATGGGGGAGAGCACGAGGGGGCTATATACTATTGGGGAGAGCGCAGGGGGTCTATAAACTATGGGGGGAGAGCACGGGGGGGCTATTTACTATTGGGGAGAGCACACAGGGGGTCTATATACTATTGGGGAAGCACAGGGGGTCTATATACTATTGGGGGGAGAACACAGGGGGGCTACATACTATTGGGGGAGAGCACAGGGGGTATATATACTTTTGGGGAAAGCACAGGGGGTCTATATACTATTGGGGGAGCACAGGGGGTCTATATAATATTGGGGGGAGAACACAGGGGGTCTATATACTATTGGGGGAGAACACAGGGGGGCTATATACTATTGAGGGAATGCACAGCAAGAGAGCTATATACTGTTGGGGAGATCACAGGGGGTCTATATACTATTGGGGAGAGCACAGGGGGTCTATATACTATTGGAAGAGAGCACAGGGGGGCTATATACTATTGGGGGAGTGCACAGCAAGGGGGCTATATACTATTGGGAAGATTACACGGGTTCTATATACTATTGGGGGAGAGCACAGGGAGACTATATACTATTGGGAATAGCGCACAGGGGGGCTGTATACTGCTGGGGAGAGCATACAGGGGGGCTATATACTTCTGGGGGAGCACACGGGGGGTCTATATACTAATGGGGGAGCGCGCAGAAGGGTTGTATATAACTGGAGGACCACACAAGGGTCTATATACTACAGGGACACCTTAAAACTATGGAGGCACAGAGGGGTGTAACTATATAGGGGTACAGAGGGGTGTAACTTCTATATAGGGGTACAAGGGACCTAACTACTAATGTGTTGGAGCCTAAAATATTTGTCTGGCAGATTCTGGAGAGAGGATTCACAGCCAGGAGAAGACTTCAAGGTGGCCCAGGCTGGATGGAGAGAAACAGAAAAGGTGACAGACTCTGATCGGAGAAGACGCCCCCCGGTGAGTCACTGGATGTAACTGAACTCTGATATAGGGTCTGTACTGAAGGGGTCATGATGTGGCGGTATTATGTAATGGTATCATTGGTGATACCTGATTGTTTTGTTCAGTGCAGTTTTTATGTAATATGTAATCACTGTATGGTAGAAATAGTGTTATAAGGTAACTACTGTATGTATTGGGGCTCTTAATACAGTGTGGGGGCAAATTCAGTACATTATACCCTGTGCCGAAAGGGAAAGGGGGGGGGGCACTCTTGAGGGCTGTGTACCGGGCTCACCAATGTATTAAAACGGCCCTGGGTCAGACTACTATATAGGGGCACAGGGGATGTTATTGTTATTTTTATTTCCTGAAAGATTGTGCTGCCATCTGCTGAATATAGGAGGAAATTGTAGACTTGTTTTTTTTGGCTATATCACTATACATAGTGATCCCTTATTGTCTAAATATATTGCGGATAGACTATTAATTACTTTTCAGAGGAGTACAAATATAAAAGAAGCTAGTACTGAGTGAGTTTAAAAATAAAACTGATACAGCAATTTGATTACAAAAAAAATAGTCCTAAGGGCAACTTTAGGTGTGGATCATGTACATGGTGGGAATTCTTTTCACCTGGCAAATTCTTTAAGTTAGAAGGTATAACAAGTAATGTTGGAGATATGATGTGCAGCAGAACGAGATGTTTGGTTTATGCCATTATCTGCGATTTTATATCAGTAAAGCGATAAAGGCCATGAACCGCAAATTCTGTAAACAAATCAGATCTTTATAATTATGGAAGGGATCCCCTGGATTGATCCAACACATGCAAGTGTGTCATAGCGGTGATCTTAAAGTCATGGATTTCTTGGGATTGGTATTAGTGGACAGGATAATAAGATTTTTATGCAAAAAGAAGCTAATTTGATTATTCTAACTAATGCATAAGGTCCCCCAGGACTTAATGACTGAATCAATTTAAGCATCTTTCTATAAACACACAGAATATTGATTTTAATGGATTGAAACGCCTTTATGCTCATGTCACATGGAGGTCTATTTACCCCTGATGTGGACACAAGGTTAAGTCTGATGCAACTCGACTTTGTATGTTTCTTTGCAATGATGGATTTACTCTTTTGATGGAATAAAGGAAAGTTTCTGAATACTTGGTGAGTGCTCTCCTACCTTCTTTCAATCCATGTTACTTGCATATTGGAGTTTGCACCACCTAGAAACTAAAGGACTTCAATTTGTGACTATCCATGAGAAGGCAGTGCCGATCACTGTATCTAGGTACTTTGTACCATATTTCACTTGTCAGTGCCAGATAAATGATTGCCAGCAACTTCTCACTTCCTCACTCAGAGGCCGATTCTAGAAATTTCCTTCTAAAAATTGTAGTGAACTCCCCCTTTGCAAAAAAATTAATTCGGGAACTAACCAAATTTTTCAAAGGTTTGTTCTGAAGTTTCCCCCCTAAGTTGGTGACCACACATAGTACATTATATTACAGCAAAGTTGCGGGTGTAAGAGGCTATCCATAATCCCTTGAAGCCGGGCAATGGACTGAAAGGAAACCACCCCTGTAACGTCACACTTGCTCCTTCACTATATATATTAGAGCAACTTAGCTCCTCTACAGTGAACTGAACACATACATTTAAATTAGCTAGAGAAAGCTAGATAGAGACAGGGTTAGAGGGGCAAGCTTGGAAAGGGTTATAGAAGGTTGATTAGATCAAGGACAGATGGAGTAATAGTGTCAGGGTAGTAGTGTAAGCTGTGTAGCTGTGACATGCTGTCCACCGTTTTCTTGGGAGAAGATAACCCAGTAAAGGCCCTATTCCACGGCCCGACTCTGAGTAGCAAACGAGCGCTGGGAGCGCTGGTTTGCTCCTCGTTCCCCGCTCGCTGCTGCCGCTATTCCACGCGGCTGCAGTAAGAGGGTGAGTCCGGGGAGGGCCGGGGGAACCTTCAAGGGACTGCCTGGGTGATCGCTGATTGTCCGGGCAGCCCATAGGATATAGCAGCGGTCTGCT
This sequence comes from Dendropsophus ebraccatus, assembly GCF_027789765.1. Taxonomy (NCBI): domain Eukaryota; kingdom Metazoa; phylum Chordata; class Amphibia; order Anura; family Hylidae; genus Dendropsophus; species Dendropsophus ebraccatus. Next base: position 42,850,559 of record NC_091456.1, read on the forward strand.
GCCACGGAGCAGTGGCACCAGATCACTGCTATATAAGTCGTTTGTCTTTCAACATGTTGAAAGACAAACTACTTCAACGATCAGCAGACATGAACAATGTCGGCTGATCGTTGCCTTCTATTCCACGGGACGATTATCGGCCATAACGGCCGATATTGGCCAAATACGGACGATAATCGTTCAGTGGAATAGGGCCTTAAGTGACCTGTCAGGTTATGTCAGGTAGCCTGCTGTAAAACCGTGTTTGTTAGCAGAATAGTTGTCATTGATAATAACACTTATTCTGCTGCCAGACATGGTTTTACAACAGACCACCTGACATAACCTGACAGATTTAACTTCACCCAGGAGGGCTGTGGACATTAGTGGATCAACAAAGTACAATTAATCATTTTATGCCAGTATATCCACCACCGGCCACAGCTCTCCTGGCTGAAGTTAACACAGTTATTCACCTGTCAGGTGATTATATGGATGCCCTCAGGGTTGGTGAGGTGCAGTAGAAAATAAGCGAACAGGGAGGTATTTTGGTTCAACAGTGACTTAAAGGAAACCAATCAGCCCAATCGGAGAGAGGTGACTAGATACCGACAGGGAGCCATCCAGATGACTACTTCGCCCGTCGCTGCCTCTCACACGCCTGGGGGATTTAAGTCTCTTTTTTCGGGTATACAACTACTGCTGTAGCCACCGCCGGTACATGCCGCGGCTGCTGCAGGAGCTGTATACAGCAGTTCAGGGAACCATATCAGCCCGATTGGGCTGATTGGTTCCCTTTTAAACAACTTTACTGAAAAGTACAAATGGTAAAAGTCTTTGTCCAAAAGGACAACTGCCCCCACCCATGGACAAGGGTGGGGCAGTGGTCCTTTTGGACAAAGGTCTTTATGTAAAATTAAATGAATCAATGCTTGCTGACAATGTAACATATAAGCACCTTTTGTCAGACCCCACAAAAACATATTGTGATGCCTTGGCCAAGCTAGCTAAGGAAGGTGTTTCTTTGGGTGTAATCACACAGAAAGAAAGTGAATACCTTGTCCCAGACAATCCAGTTGTCCCTATTTTCCACTCGCTCCCGAAGATTCACAAGGACCGTTTCCCGCCGCCTATGCGTCCTATCGTTGCAGGAATCGGTTCCTTAAATGAACGTTTGGGAGAGTGGATAGATTCTCTATTACAACCCCTGGTCACTAGATGTTTTGGTTATTTGAGGGACACTAAACATGTCCTGCAAGCTGTGGATGCACAAACATGGAGTCCGGATTACACATGGATTACGAGTGACATTGAAACTCTTTACATGTGTATTCCCCACTCCTTAGCCATCAGAGCTGTTACATACCACCTTGAAAAGTATTCTAATTACCATCCTGATTTAATTTTGTTTATCGAACTAGCTTTAGAATTTTTGTTAACTCATAATTATTTTATGTTTAATAACAATTATTATTTACAGTGTGTTGGAGCATCAATGGGTGCTAAATGCTCACCAGATATTGCTAATTTATATGTAGCCTGGTGGGAGGAGAATTATATTTTTAATGTTTCTAACCCGTTCAGTCAGGACATTGTTTGGTATGGCCGCTACATTGATGATGTAATTATTATATGGCTTTCCGATGTAGCGGCCATACCGAACTTTATGTCCTACTGTAACAATAACCCTTTTGCGTTACGTTTTACGTATGACTGGCATAAAAATGAAATAACTTTTTTGGACATAAAATTGACTGCTTTTTCTGACAGAATTCACACTACAAACTACAGAAAACCCACTGCGGGGAACACTCTCCTATGGGCAGACTCATGTCATCCCAGACACACTGTGAGGGGTCTCCCTGTGGGAGAGTGTATTAGAATATGTAGAAACTGCTCATCTGAACAGGCGTATAAACAAGAAATGGATTCTTTGATGTTGGGTTTAAAAAATAGGGGCTATCATGATAGAGATATCAATAGGGCCATTAATATAGCTAGCCAAAAGGACAGAAAGGATTTGTTATATGGCCCTAGCAAATCTGAAAAAACATCTAAAAATAATGACAATTTACTTAGTTTTGTGACAACATATTCTAAACAATTTCACAAAGTTCGTAATATTGTTGAAAAACACCTACCCATCTTGACCCAGGATGATCATCTGAGAACTCTGGTGCGCAAAGGGTGTAGATTTTCCACCCGACGCCCACCCACACTAGGTTCCATGCTCTCCCTTTTATATGTCAAAAATGAGCAAACATCAGCCACTTGGCTGGATACTAAAGGTAACTTTAAATGTGGGGGTAGAAAATGCACTTGCTGCAAGCATATAGAACAAACGCAGCATGTGCACAGCAACATAGACCATCAAGAACACCAAGTCCGTAGTTTTATTGACTGCAACACCACCTGGATTGTATACTTTATTAAATGCCAGATATGTAACATTGGATATGTGGGCTGTACTAAACGAAAAATAAAAGACAGATTAGGAGAACACATTTATGGAGCAACCCACAATAATGTCAGAAATGCTTCTAATGTTTCAAAACATTTTTCTTCCATTCACGCAGGTGATGTGTCTGCACTAAGTATCACTGGCATAGAAAGAGTGTCCTGCCCCGACCGTGGAGGAGATAGAAGACAAAAATTACTCAATCGGGAGGGGTATTGGATACTTATGCTAGCTACATCTTTTCAAAATGGCTTAAATCATAGAATAGATCTTTTACTAAACTATTAGATACTTGTATTTATGTGTATTTTATACTAGTTTTGTATCAGTGTTTATCTATGTTAAGCATAAATTAGCCAGCAGGTGGAAGTGGGAGGGGAGGTTCCCTTTCTCACATAAATTCCCTGCTTGGCCTCATACACACTATCTATGATTAAGGGCCGGTAAGGCCAGAAACGCATCAGACTGTGTGTCCTGTATGCATTTCCATGGACTTTTATGGACTTTTGTGATTACTTTTTATCAAGATTATCAATAAACGAAAAAAAAAAAAAAATTATTTACCAGCAAGTGCCGACTACTACAAGTTCCCTCATTATCGTTTACTCTGGATCCAAAGGTCCATTGGTCGTGCACTACCCAGGTGAGCCGTTTACCACTATCTGCTTCTAACAAATAGGATATGGCCCTTCTGGGAATGCTGCATGTGAACAGCTTGACAGCCCAGAAGGGAATGCTGCACACTCTCAGCTTGACAGCCTCTTTGGGACTTCTAGATGCAAAACACTTACTTGGGCTTCACTACCCAATTAGGCCTTCCTGTAGGATGGTGGTAGACTGCCTTGAAGTGGCTCCTCATCCCAGCCGGACTTGATTGCTTGTACTCTGTTTAGCTGGGCAGTGGTAGAAAGGTACATGATGGCATATCCTTCTCCTCCACAGGCAATCCCACTCCATGGACTTATGGACGCCTGGGCTCCTTATCCTCAGGCAACCCTTGAAGCACAGGTGGATTCCAGGGCTCTTCTTGCTCTTCAAGCCATCCAGGAAACACCTGTAGATGTCATTGCTCTTTATCCTCCTTAGGTCACCCCATAAACCCTTATAAATGGCCGGACTCCCAGTAAACACCTCACTCAGGATCAGTTGATTAGTCTACACTGAGGTTGTACCAAGAAATTAAAGAGGGAAAGGGCTGTTAGAAAAAGTTGATAAGGGACATCATAATTTTTTTTGTATGATCCCAGGACATAAAGATATAAAACAATTGTTGAGAAATACATTTTACATCACTCTCATGTACAAAAAAAAGTCTCTTGCACAGAATTCTGGAAGTTACATTGTTTCCTGTCTGTGACTGTGTAGACAGTTGTGGGAAGTATTTGTAACTCTACATACTAGTAACATGCACACTGTGGTCCCAGAGCACAATAATACACAGCAGCATCTTCAAGATGAACATTCATTACTACCATGTATCCCATGTTTTTTTCATTTATTGTTTGTAATTGAAATCGCTTCTTAAACGAATAAGTTATTTTGCTGTACTTAATTCTTGGGAATATGTATCCGATTTGCACAAGTTCTTTTCCTGGAACATGTTTTAGCCAATAAAGATTAGACTCAGAAAAATCATATCCAGAGGCTTCACATGATATGAGAACAGGTTCTCCATAGACTTGACTCTGAGAGCTATGTTGCCTTAGTAAGACATTGTGAGCAACCCCTGGGAGCAGGAGGTTAAGGACATAATAGTGAGTTAGAAGTGGTATAAATTTTTTAACTGACTTTTGCTAGATTTTTTATATGTGTCTTACCCATGTAGAGGGATAGAAGGATAATAGTTACCAGAAGCCTGACGTACATAATGATGATCCTGTTGCTCCCCTAGTACTGTATATGTACATAAGGTGTTACAGTAGAGACACAGTAGCTGCACAATGTCCCTCCCCCAAAAGGTTCCTCTTTCGACGTGAAATCTGAGAAAATAAAAGCAACTTCACTTTTTTTTTTATCATTTGATATTAAAAAACTAGTCATTACAGTGATAAATGGTGTCAGGGCCTACGGGGAAAAAAAAGAGACAGGACAAGAAGGCCCTAAGACTAGCACCCCCCGCCCCACGCTGTCCTTACCTAGGTGCAGACCAGGTCCTAAACAAGCGTCCTCAGCTTGGCGACAGCCCCTGCTCTGAAATAAGTGCAAAAAACAGAACAAAACACAAAAAAATGACAAGCAAAAGACACAGAAAACAATAGTGAAATATGCCAAAGTTAATACCAGACAAGCAATCTAGTACAATAACTGCGGATAAAGGCGTAGTCAACAAAAACAGGCGGAGGTAAGAACTGAGAAGGCGTGTCTGCTTCTTTACAGCGCGGCACATATTTATACAGTTCCGCCACTCCCAGCATCAAGTGAGAGATGCTGCCTGTGCGGGAGGGGGGAAAGGGGGGAGTCTGTTACAGGCATTCCAGATCCGTGTTCCGTGCGGAACACAGAACATGTGTATGTGACCTTAGACTATAAGTGTTTGTGGAGCCAATTTGGTAGTCCTGTTGTTCCTAATTAGTCTACACAGCTGTTGCACCAGAGAGAGACATAGGAACATTAAAGGGGAACTATCAGCAGGTTAGACAAATCTAACCAGCTCATAGCTCCCTAGAGCACATGTGGCGCTGAGGATGAAGGTATGTCTCTTAGTATGTCTCTCAGTGTTGTGAAAATCGGCACTCAGTGAGATCCGATCAATGCTTTGTGATGCTAATGCAGTTTGAAGTCTCCTATATTTGAGCACTCACCGTCACTGTAGGGCTGCTAGTAGCTTGCTATTCAGATATAGGGTGATCGATGTTTGGTTAAAGATTGACTGTGAAGAATCTTACTGCCTAACCAAAGCGATTTAGTATATGCTTGCTGTAATCCACCTGATCCTGTCTCCGTTGTAATCTAATCATACATCCATTACATTAGGGAAATGGATGCAGTGTTTAAGATGTGCCATGTCCCAGAGGTACTGACATGTTTCGCCAAACATTTTACTCCATTAGGGAGCTATCGTCTAGGGAAATACTGTATCCCTTTATAAAATCCCCCTGAAGTTAAAGCGAATGTGCCATCACGTGTTTTTTTATATGAATAGACTGGCATCTCTGTCCTTTTTTTTTTTTTTTTAGAACAACAGCCCATGGCGTCAGTTTATTTCCAAGCACCAGCCCGTCATAAAGCAGTGAATGCTTGCTCGTCGGCCCCCAGCATAAGGAAACCCCTTGTTGTAGTTGTAGTTGTCACCAAGGTCTGTGGGGGGGATGATGATGGCCACTGACGGGGGGGGGGGGGGGGGGGCGGTGGGGGGGTTGCACTCTCCCGGGGCTCTTAGATGATCCGGTGTTCCGGATGCTTTTCTGATATGCACAGACTCCTATGGAGGCGTCCATGCATGAAGATCTATACCTGTTGAGCTGGTGTAGATTTTTGCCTGTTTTATGCCCGATTCGAGGAACTGACCCGGCATGAAGCACTGAAGGCGGGCCCGCTGGCCCCCAGTGTAAGGAAACACCCTCCTCTCTGTGACACGGCTCCATTAGAATCAATGGAGCTACGTCACAGAGGGGAAGGGAGATCGTCACACTGGGGGCCAGCGGGCCCGCCTTCAGTGCTTCATGCCAGGCCAGTGCTTGGGAATAAAATGGCGCTGTGCTTGGGAACCCGGCCTCAGTTCTAAAAAAGGACCCTGGCACCGGCATCCCTATGCTGGCGCCAGTCTATTCATATAAAAAAAAAACACAAAGCGATGCAACTTACTTTTTGAGAAGGAAACAAGAAAAAAGCTGTTAAGTGGAGCTGGAGAGGAGCTTGGGAGCCAAGGTTACCTACCCCTGGTGTAGTTTAACACCAGAGTAAATTCAGGAGGAAGCCCTTAATGTATGCATATGAAAGAAGACTGTCATTCATGCATTCATTCAGTGAGACCACCTTCCAGTTATTTGAAACTGCACTGACACTATATGTCACTATAATAGTGGGATCACTGGCATGGTGCTAATGGAGGGCATTGTAGCTGGAACACATAGGGAGGTAACTCTGCGGGGCATACACTTATCAGATGCTGCAAGGGCTGCAGAGATCCTGTCAGGGTGGCTACTGCTTCAGCGGCTTCACCCACACCTGTGCGCAGCGGCTGCCTCTCCTCATGGCGACTGTAAGCTCACGTTCTTCAGCCTGCGGAGGAAGGAGCGCAGCGGCCTGTGGAGCTTGAGGCTAGTACTAGAGGCTGGAGTGTGGCGGTCATGGCAGCATGGGGGGCCCAGGGGTGGGGGGTTTAGCTGTAAAAAAGATGGTTGATCGGTAGGTTAGGTTTTGGTGCTAGGGTTTTTTTCTTGCTTCAGGGGCTTCATGTTTGCTTTATAAAATGCACTGTTCCCCCCCCTCCACACACACACTTTAGGCAGAAAAAAGTGTTTCCTATAAAGTAAAAAATATGGTACATTGTACACTCAATTACATTGACTTTTAGGGCCACTTAATATGGTGGTTTTGATGGTTTCTCTACAGGGGCCCCCCTTGGCTGCTTCCTTCCCGAAGGGATATTTGGCTAGTCCTCTGTTTTGAGACTCTTAAATGAGGCTCCACCAGCTCTCCTTTTACATATTGATGTTTCCAAGGGAGCAATGCACCTAGGATTTCACTGTTTTGAGCGCTTTAACCAGCAGCCAGCAGTGTTATCTTCAGCTGGTCTCCATGAGATCAGTGATCTGTTTCTCTTATGGTTCTACTAGGCATTGCTCAAGCTAGCCAAAATCCTGTTCCACACTGATGAGGGGCAACACCCCGTAACAGCTGTCTGTGGATGGATACCCAGCCTTGGTTTTTCCCTTGTCATTACATTGACTTATAGGGCCAGTTAATATGGTGGTTTTGGTGGCTTCCCAATAGGAGCCACCCATTGGCGGGGCCCTTCCTGGAGGGATATCTGGCTTGTCATGTGTTTTGAGACTCTTCAATGAGGCTACACAGGCTCCTTTTTTTTTGCATATTCATGAACAAAAAAAAGACTCTTGCACCTAATTCAGGAAGTCACATTGTTTCCTGTCTATGACTGTGGAGACAGTTGTGGGAAGTATTTGTATGACTACATACTAGTAACATGCACACTGTGGTCCCTGAGCACAATAATACACAGCAGCATCTTCACGCTGAACTTTCGATATTACCATGTATCCCATGTTGTTTTCATTTATTGTTTGTAATTGAATTCGGCTCTTAAATGATGAAGTCATTACAATGTGTTGAAATTTTGCATATATGTTCCCAATCTGCACAAATTCTTTTCCTGGAACATGTTTTAGCCAGTAAAGAAAAGAGTCAGAAAAATCATATCCAGAGGCTTCACATGATATGACGGCAGGGCCTCCATAGACGTAACTAAGAGAGCTATGTTGACTCAGTAAGACATTGTGAACGACCTCTGGGAGCAGAAAGTTAAGGACATAATAGTGAGTTAGCAGTGGTATCAATATGTTAACTGACTTTTGCTAGATTTCATATTTTATATGTGTCTTACCCATGTAGAGGAATAGAAGGATAATAGTTACCAGAAGCCTGTTGTACATAATGATGATCCTGTAGCTCCCCTACTATATGTACATGAGGATGAGGAGTTACATTAGAGACACAGTAGCTGCACAATGTCCCTCCCCCAAATGGTTCCTCTTTCAATGTGAAATCTGAGAAAATTAATAGACTAGAACTTGTTTCCTTCCATACGCAGATTTTTTTTTCTTTAAAGTGTCACTGAAAAAACTTTTGACGTGTCATAGAGATATGTCAAAAGTTTCGATCTGCAGCGTGTCTTCTCCCTGCTCATTGTCCCGATCGGTACAGGTCTGAGCACTCAGACCCGAACCGATCAAAACTTTTGACATATCTCTATGACATGTGACATTTGACATTTTTGCAACAACAGTGACACTTTAAAAATATTTATATTTTTGTGTCCCCACATTTAGAAGGCCATCAATCCTTTAATTTCTCGAGCTTTATAGTGTCTATTTTTCACATGACCAATTATAGGTTTCACTGGCATAATTTTTGTTGGCCCGATCATTGCTGCGGTCCCGGGGGGAGGCTGGGGGGGTGATGGTTTCCGGCGGCTGGGCGTGGATGGGAGGCTGGGGCCCATTCAGGGGTGAGGGAATGTCAAGCAGCTGTTGCCAGTCTGGCAGTGGCAGCAACACGAGGCCAAGTGCCGCCATTATCAGTGAGATCTGGGGGGTGCCACTCTAGGGCTCGATCATTGCTGCGGTGCCAAGGGGAGGCTGGGGGAGTGATGGTGGATTCCGGATGAAAATAGGACAGGATCTAAAAAATCCTGACTAATTTTTCTGAATGGACACCCTTCAGGAAAAATCCTGAAAGGTGTCCTCCACTAATAAAAGCCTATGGGTCTGGAAATCCATCTGGATTTTATGATACGAAATCCGGACAGATTTTCCGGATATGTTAAGTGGGCTTTACATAGAACTAACTCAGTAAATCAGACAGAATTTGTAGTCTAACCAAATCTGTATAATGTTCCTTATGGTTCTCCTGTCAGAGGAGAAGATATCTATGTATACTTTTGTTATAGGAAGCATTCTGTATATATTATATAGTATAGTATAGTATAGGTAGTCCCCATGTAGGTACTCCCCATATAAACACCCCCCAGCAACTGCCCCACCCAGTAAAAATGATAACTAGTAGGTAATCCCTTTGTCGGTAGCCCTGTGTATATAATCCTCAGGTAGGCAGCCCCCCAGGAGTCAGCACCCTCCCACCTCCCATGTTAGTAATCTATCAGCTGCTAGTCCCCCCCACCCTTTTTATGTAGGTATCCCCCACTAGAAGTCTGCAACCAGTAGTCTTACTTACTTACCTAGTGGGTGTAATAAAAAAAAAAGAAAATAATAATAATAATAATAATAACACTGCTTCTTATGAGTATTAAGTATTGGCTGCTTGTTAAAGTAATATTTTTTTTTTCAAAAAAGTATCAGAATACCCCACTAAGGGTAAAGCCATAATGTTAATTTTGAATAGTATTATGAGTATGTAAAGAAAGAATTTCACAGTAGTACTGACAATACTTTCCTGCTGTTGATTCTGTTGTTCTTATTTGTTCATCCACATGCCGATCTTGAACACATTGTTGTTGTTTTTACTAAACCTGATGTAGTTGATATTGTATTCAAGCACACATTTAATTATACTAAAAGGTCAGCTCAATTCAAAATATTGAACGTACCAGTACCCCTTGGCAGGTAACCCCCCCCCCTTTATTTATGTACTTATATAGATGCCGAGAATAGTCATACGTTAATAGCATCAACCACACAGACTTATAAAGCAAAAGGTAAATTTGAAGGACTACGTCTTATTGTGTAATAAAACCTTCATATATTTAAAATAAAGTATTCCAGTAAGCCAGGTTCCAAGCGTGACATCATCTGTCACATGGCCAGTAGGAGGAGCTGTTGAAAATCTTGTTCTCTCCTGTCAATACTGCAGTACCCACTAGATGGCAGCCATGTGCTGCACATATAGTACCAATTGCCAGCTGTCCAGTGGAGAAATACAGGAGAAGAACTTGCTCTCCCCTGACAAAAGTGTGGTACCCAGTAGATGGTAGTAATGTGGAGCACCTATAGTAGCAATTACTGACATATTTATTGAAGTCTGCCTAGCAGTAGTTTATAAATAAAAGCTCAATAGAAAAATGTCCATTGTCTTTGTGGCTTTGCTGTATGATAATCACTACCATTTCAGCAGTGGAATTATTGCAGCTATTTAGACAGGAGACAAAATGGATTGTTGCCTTGATTTTTTTTTTTTTTTTTTACTTTCGCCTGATGAGTAATGTGCTGATGCAGCGGAACAGCAGTAATATTTACAAAGATACATATTTTGTATATAATGTATATTCTAAAGAAAAAAACATTTTATTACATTGGGTACAGTTGTCATAATTACATTTAAAAAAAAAATGTGGCCAACATAGGTGTCGGAATCAAGGGAAAGATTGATAACTTTAGTGTCAAGTATGCCTAAACAAAACACCACACCACAAAAACTACATTGCCATAAATGGGTCCTTAATATATTAAAAAATGAGTTCAACAGGGGGAGTGGGGTGAAAATGCTCACTATACCCCTAAATAAACTTCTTGATGCTGGTTTCACACATGGCAGTTTTTATGCCAAAATCCGGAAGTGGCTCCAACAGGAAAGAGAAGTACACGTCCTCTCTTTATATTTTCCATTCCATTTGAATCCACTTCTGGCTTTGGCACAAAAACTGCAGGGACAGTTTTCCAAAAGGACTGCCATGTGTGAAACCAGCATCGAGCTGGACATGTCTTTTTTCAACCGCATTAACTATGTAACTATGTAACTATGGCTTCACCCTGCCTTAAAATCTCGGAAAAACAGCAATAAAAATGCCATGGCTTTTTTATTTCTTTTTTTGCAAAAATGCCAGTGGCCAGATGTTAGCTGGAAGTCAATAGAAGATTACTGATTTGTCTTACACACGTAGTGTTTTTTTGGGGGGTGGCATTTTTCTCTCCTTTCTGGCATTTTTGAGGCTCTTTGGTACTTTTTCCAAAATGCAGCATGCTAAGGTTGAGGCGTTTTTTTCTCCGTCAAACTGTGGTGTTTTTTCTCCCGTAGACTTCAATATAATTGTTTACTTCCGGTTCCGGCTTGTATGGGATGGCAGCAGTGTGAGTGAGCTTCTCCACCCTCCGCTCATAATATCGCTTTCCGCTCTGACTCCTGACATTACCGGCCCTGCCGGACCACATCTCTGACTTCTCTAAGTGCCGAGGAGTCGGAGGCACCACTTCATTAAGCGGGGAACCAGTTATACACCTCCCCATAAGCCCTCCTTCATTTACCTCACAGCTCTGTCACAGGGACACCTAAGATGGCGCCGACACGAGGTGCTGCTGCTGAGGCACACACAGAGGAAACACATACTTCACAAACCCCAGTGCCGGACCTCTGTGACACCATAATACCAGGACTAAATATGTCTTGCAAGGCACTGGCAATTCAAGTGTCCAAGATGAAATTAAATGACATAAAATCCTCTCTTGAGGCCACTATAGTTTCCTCCCTAGCCATACAGGGAGATATAGCAACGCATACCTCACAGATTACTGAACTTCAGGAGAGAGTCAGCTTGTTAGAAGATGAAATACATTCTACAAAAATAAAACTACAACAGAATATGAATGTCACAGCTTCATTGCAAACAAAGACTGATGATCTAGAGAACCGCTCTAGGCGCAACAATTTACGTATTATAGGTTTACCTGAATCTATTCCAGCCATGCAATTACATGCTATATGTTCTCTAGAAATTCCCCAAGCCTTGGGTATCCCCGGTCACATTACTGTGGAAAGAGCGCACCGTGTGGGACCCCCACCAGCCAAACAAAAGCAAGATGCAAATAAAAAAGAACAGAAACCCAGACAAGTGATTGTCAAGTATCTGAATTATAATGATAAAAACAACATTTTACAAAGCTTTAAAAAATCTACAGTTGATGTTGCAATTCGTGGCCACAAAATCCTCATGTTTAATGACTACTCCGCAGCAGTGGTTCAAAAACGTAAAGCTTTCGCACATATGTGCTCGACATTGGTAAAAAATCAAATACGATTTGCTCTTTATCCTGCCATACTGAAAGTTTTCAAATCGGATGGTTCAGCCTCTCTTTACAGTTCTCCTGAGGAAGCCATTTCTTCCCTTAAAGATGTAAAGGGTCTCACTCCACCTATTCAAGACAAGCACAAGAGACGACGTTTGGATAGTCCTACTGACACGGTAGAAAAAATGGAATGATTATGAACTCCATCTCTATTCTGTTGGACGCTATGCTGCTCATTAAAACTGAGTATTTTTTCTCTATTTAGCCCTATATATGTTGACTAAATACTATATTAGGGACACCTTGTTACTACATTATTATTTTCTTTAGTCTAGGTAGTAATGCATTTGGTGGTCTATGTGTAAGTATGTATTTATGTATGTATATATGTATATGTGTGTGTGTGCATGTATATGTATGTATGTATATGTATAATTCCACCCTGTATGGTTTTAGGTTTAAGTACAACTTCTTTAAGTACTAATCATTACATACTGGCTCTTCCTTTTATTTTATTTTATTTATTTGCTTCCCTGTGACAACTCACACATTTCTCAGGAGGGTAGGGATGTGTATGTCTTTAATTTTAATATATACTCATTTAGTGGAGCGGAGGTTGATGTGACCTCTCCACCAGTTATTTCTTTCTCTTTATTTCTTCTCCATAATGCAGAGTTTGCGAATGCTCCGAACATTGGACAATACGAAAAAAGTGACGTCCACATCTCACTTTATTCGCTTAGTTTATATTGTTAACTGTTTTATTCTTAGGTATATCACCTTTAGTTTGTCTGAAAATGCTACATGCTATCCTCTTTTTCTGCCTGAAAGGGTTACCCACTATGTTATTGTGCTTCCAGGGTCTCTTCTTAACACCTCCTCTTCTATTAATATTGTATGAAATTAATCACTTGGAATGTTAAGGGACTACGTTCCCCATCGAAGAGGACTTCTATACTGAAACACCTTAAAGTGTCACTGTCGTGAAATTTTCAGAAACTTTGTAATTGGGTTTATTATCCGAAAAATGCATTTTTATCATGAAAAAGCAGTTTGAAGCTCTCCCCCCTGTCTTCATTGTTCTCCTATGGAGAGAGCTAAAGAAAAGACCAAAACAGGACAACAAAGAGTTAATCTACAAATCCCTCACCCGTTATCTGTTCTGACCATCACCAGTGACCTGTCTGAGCTCGGATTACAGCTGTCACCCAGCTCCGTGCCTGTAATCCTCTGTTATCTGCTTTCTGCTGCCGGCTAACTCCCTCCTTCCTCCTCCCCCCTCCCCTCTCCCTAGAACAGACAGGGGACGACTCCTGCAACAAGTCACAATTTTCAGATTTTTCAGAGTGGATGAAAAAGAGGAAGGAGGGGGGGGGGACCTGGGAAAAGGCTTTTTACATGCAGATAATGGCAGATTTGGCTAATAAACCCAATTACAAAGTTTCTTAAAATCGCCTGGACTATTGATTTCTGCAAAAAAAAAAAAAAAATACGACAGTGACTCTTTAAGAGACTTAGGGCCGATATAGTATTATTGCAAGAAACACATTTAACTGAATCGGATTATTTCAGACTCAAACGTTTTTGGGTGGGTGCAGTTTATGGTTCACCAGCTATTAACCGTAAAGGCGGGGTAGTTATTCTTACACATAAAAATTTAGCCTGTACGGTATTATCTCAATATCAAGATGATGAAGGCAGGATATGTCATCTTATTGACACTCCAGCGGGCAAATATAGCATATATAACGCTTATGGTCCCAACACTCAGAGACCTGATTTTTTTAAAAAATTGGAAAACCTCATTCTGCAAGATGACATTAATCTTAAAATAGTTGGTGGAGACCTAAATACTGTTCTTAATACAACTGAAGATAGAAAAAGAACTAAGACACCTACTGTATATACTTCATCAGATAATATTTTATCCAACTTCCTTAATTCTACCTCCCTATCTGATTCTTGGCATCATCTACACCCAGATGGTAGAGCATACTCTTTTTACTCTCACTCCCAAACGGCCTGGTCAAGAATAGACTACTGTTTAGTGTCACCGGACTCTCTTGGCAGAGTAGAAGACTCTGAAATTCATGATATAGTCATTTCGGATCACTCCCCTGTTAGTTTACAATTAAGAGATATTTTTCAGAAGGGATCCAATATTATTTGGAGATTTCCTTCTCATTTAGCTAATGATGAATCATTTATCAAACTATTTAAAAAATGGTGGTCAGACTTTTATTCTAACAATGCTCAACATACACAATCCCCAATACTTTTCTGGGAGACTGCAAAAGCAGTTCTAAGGGGCCAAATAATTTCTTATATGGCTGCCCAGAAACGTAAAGCACCTAAAAACTATCTTCAACTTTCCCAAGATCTGCGCTCTACATACACTCTTTTCCTGTCTTCCCCTACAGATGACAATAAATCTAAATGGACAGCAACTAGACAAGCTTTCAAAATTGCACAGGAAAAACTCAATGCTATATATAGAGATCAATACATATCCCGTTTATTCCGCTATGGTAATAAATCAGGGAAAATGTTAGCTAACCTTGCTAAAGGACGTAGACCTACTACACATATCCCTGCTCTCAAAGATACAGCAGGTAATGTACAAAAAGATCCTAAAGTCATATCACAACTTTTACGATTTTACCGCTCACTATATTCCAAAGATAGGCTTGATCTAGCTGCTGGTAAGAACTTTCTAGAGTCATTAACTCTACCTTCTCTTGATACACCTACTCTTGATTCTCTCAACGCCCCAGTCACATTGGAGGAAATTGCTGCCACTATCTCTACACTTAAAAATAACAAAGCTCCAGGCCCTGACGGCTATAGTGTGGAATTTTATAAATCTATGTCTTCTGTCATCTCCCCCACTCTTCTTTCTACTTTCCAAAATATTCTGACTGACCTTCACATGCTCCCCTCGGGAGATACTGCATATATCAAAATACTACATAAACAGGGGAAGGATCCGACATCTCCTAATTCGTACAGGCCAATCTCTTTAATAAATGTAGACCTAAAATTGTTGGCAAAGATTATGACCAATAGATTGGCAGACATCCTACCATCACTAATAGGCAGCCATCAAGTTGGCTTTATAAAAGGACGTTCTGGTGTCACTAATATAAGAATGGTACTAGCGGCCCAGTCTGTTGTCCAATCTGGGGGTCGTTCCAGCCACTCTCCAGGTCTGTTGGCAATTGACGCCGAAAAGGCTTTTGATAATATCAGTTGGGAGTGGCTGTACATGACCTTAACAAAATTCACAGGTCAATTCAAAGATTTTATTTCCACAATATACACATCTCCGAAAGCTAGAATTCATACCCCAGGTTTCCTTTCAGATAGCTTTCCCTTACAAAAAGGTACCAGACAGGGTTGCCCCCTATCCCCTCTATTGTTCAATTTGGCGATGGAGCCTCTTGCTAGATATCTTATTTCTTCTGACTTTTTCTCAGGCATACGAGTTGGTTCCCAAATCATCAAAGTTACATGCTTTGCTGATGATACTTTAATATTTTTAGATAACCCAGATCTACATGTTCCCGCAGTATTAGATGCCTTACAATTTTTTGGTTCCTTCTCTGGGTATAGAATCAATATACATAAAAGTCAACTTCTTTACCTAACTCCACATAAGAGGTCTACTTCGGGTCCTGCAGGGGTCTCCATCGCTAAATCCTATATTACTTATCTTGGAATCCAGATTGGCAGAACTCCCTCCTCACTATATTCCCTGAACTATCGCCCTATAATTAAGAGAATAAAACAAGATCTCCAGAGATGGGAATCTCTACCATTGTCAATTCTAGGACGTACCCAATTAATCAAAATGATGTGTTTTGGAAAACTGTTATATCAAATGCAAACAATACCCCTTTTACTCAAACATTCTGACGTTTCCCTACTCCAATCATATTTCACTAAATTTATTTGGCAATCAAAGAGAACTCGTATTGCCTATTCCACTCTCTGTCTCCCTACTTCTAAAGGTGGCGCTCAATGCCCAGATATTAGATTATATAATTTAGCCGCTCTCTTTCGCCATGCTAAAGATTGGATTATGGACACGTCATATTTCTTCAATATTTTAATTGAGAAAGCTTTAGCAGCACCTTGGCCTTTACCCACCCTGCTACATGCTAAATTACCAGAACTACCCCCAGAAATTAAGAGAAGTGTTATCTTTAAAGACACCATTGCCACATGGAAGGCGATACGAAAATTATATGGTTTACCCTTTTGCCTATCGAAAAGATTTCCTCTGTGGCATTCACCACTTTACCCACCTGACTCAGACAAATTGGACTACTCGGAGTGGCAGAGTGCACATGTTTCTTCTGTTGGGGATCTGCTGGATACTAATTCCAACACTTTCTTATCATGGGATATCGTCAGAACACGATTTAAATTGTCCTCATTTCATTTACCTCAATACGATTCTATAATTGAATTTCTTACTTCCAGAGTGCGGGACATAGCAGAAGCAGAAAGTGATATAGAATTTGATAATGTATTCCCAACACCACCGGTTCATAATTCTTTATCACATACATATGGAGAACTTAGATCACGCTCTCAAAAGAATTTATCTAGACAAATTTTTTTTCAAAAAATGGTCCTCCGTAATTTTTTCAGAGGATCTGACCCAACAAATATTGAGAGGATCTCAACTAGTGCATTCTGCCACTCCCAATGTGGTTCTACGTGAAATACATTTCCGCTTTATACACAAGGCTATATATGCCTTTAATATTACTTTTTCCAACTCCCACACTTCTCACATAAACAGTTGCCCGAAATGTTCACTTCCTAAAGCAGACTTGTTTCATTGTGCCTGGGCCTGCACGCGAGTGCAGGAATTTTGGGTCTCTGTGCGGCTCTATCTTTTGTCTACTTGGGGCCATGCCATACCACTTCTCCCTCTTAGTTATCTTTTTCATTTTATTGATATAGACTCTACTACTCCCTCTCCTAAATTACTTACTTCTAAAGGAATTCATTTAACTCTATTAGTTTCCTTGAAATGTTTATTAAGACACTGGATACTGGATACTCTACCAGACATTTCTGAGGTAATCTCCGCTCTAAAGGAGATCTTTCATTGGGAACTTTTGGATGTATTGCGCACCAAAGAAAAATCAACAAAAACATTTATGTCCAAATGGACACAATTTCTAATTCATGATTTTACTATAGAAGAGAGAGACTCTGTCATTAATCAATTTAAGGACACTGATTGGTATTGCATGGCCGCCCAAAAGGGAACTCTGGGAGCACTCCAAATATCTTAAGCTTTTCCCTTTCTCTGTTAAAGACAATTCTCTCCATTCTATTGGTAGCATATTTGAATATCTGACATCTATACCATGTTTTAAGGTGATATTGTAAATTACTGTTTTTCTACTTATGTTTTTGGTAAGACTATGTTGTATGGTATATTATAATATGTCTTTTAAGGTTATTACAAAGGCTCATTGTATCTGTATGATATTGTAAACATACAATTCTTTGTTGCCTGTAAGCGACTTTCTTTTTGAATATGTAATGAATTTTCAATACGCATGTTCAAATATTACATAAGCCACTAATAAAATATCGTTTAAAAAAAATAAAATAGAATTGTTTAGTTATTAGTCAGCATAGAGCTTAGATAGTTGTTTTAATGCAGTATAGAACTAAGTGCTGAAGCAAAATGTTTTTTGTTTTTTCCCTCACATAATTACAAACAGAAAGTTTGTAAATGAATGACAACTTTGGTTGACAGGCCAACAACGAGTGTTCTTTATCTCTCCTTTGCACCCCTCAAAAAGCTTCTCACTAGGTTAAGTGGTGATGAAGGTATTTTTAAGGTTTCACCAATAGATGTCAGTATTATGTATTTCTATGTCAAGCAAAGTTGAAGGTTCTAATAGGTTAATTTTTTCTGTGTACCAGGTGTTCTTATTGTCCAATAGGAGGTGCTCTTTCTCAGCCTATTATCTTTCTTTTTTTTTTTTTGCACACACTCATCCTCACCACTCACAGGGTAGATTACTTAGCCCCCTTTTTACTTGTTGAAGGAAGCGCACAGATCAGTCTTACCGGTAGCTTAGCGGAGACCCCGGGAGCTTAGCTTCACCCAGTTCCAGCAGAGTACAGTGCTACATTGGGTTAGGACTCCCTCGACAAAATCTTCTACTCTACTCCGCTGAAGCACCGCTGCAACTATCTCTCTACTCTACTCTACTCTACTGTTAACTCCTCAAGCACAACCAAGCAAAGCACTTAAGTTTATGCAAAGATTTATCTATTTTATCAAAGTATATTGTACTGCTAAAAGACTGCACAGTAAAGCTGTTCTATTTTTTTTTTTTTACATATTACTGGGACTCTGTCATATTTTATCCGCACCAGCACCCTTACACACTAACCACACATCTAGGGTTATTTTTCCCCTCTCTGTGGGTGGCGCTACAGATAGTTCGAGTGGGTCAGCTGCCACTCAGGACTATGTGACAAGAGCCCAAGGGACCTGTCACAACCAGATCACCGACCGACATCGTACCTGTGTGCTGGACTAGCACTGGCGTCACGACAATACTATCTTTGGCTGAGTTGTACAGCAAGACTAGTAACATCTATTAATCGGTAGTGCACACAACACATGTAGGAAGTACTGTACCACTGCGGGTGTCTAATGGTGTTTACCCTACTCCTCCCCTGCCTGTGAATCTATTTACCGCCTGGTATTGGCATCCCATTATGCCAGGAAGGAATTACCCTACAAGGACTGGATCAATAGTGTGTATTTGCTTATATTTCTTGTAGGGTATATCTCCAATTTATTTATGTTGTAAAGTGAGTTGGTGGGTAGACTTCACTGGGATACAGTACACGCTAGTTGATGAATTCAATAGTCCCTGTTTACTAACGTGCTTAGGTCCTGTTCCCCTTCTTTTCAGGTAAGATCCCTGGCTCAGGTGAGTATGGATTATGGATTGGCCTGATAGCTAGTGCTCGCTTTGGCAACCTTTAGTGTGAGGGTTAGGGAAGTGTCCAGATTGCTGGTAAACAGGATGTCCACAGGAGGTGCAGAACGATAACAGCCTCCTTGCGGAAAGATGTCCTGCTAGTGTCCTGGTTAGAAGTTGGCGTCCTAGCTTTTGTGGGCTTGCACAAAATACAATACCTTAAAACATCACTTATCAATATAAAACAGTCCATATGCACACTTATTTTTCAGCATCAATACCAAGCACATATTTTTTACCAGTGTAGGATGATCACGGCCAGAGCCGTCCCGATACACAAGGGGGGGGAGGAGGGGGGGGGAGGAGAATTATCATTGTGTGCCTCTGGCATATGCCATGGAAAAGAGGAAGATTCACCTGGGCAGGGAGAGGGGAAGAGGGTTCGCCTTTTCTTTTTATTGTCCTTTTACCATCTTTAACTGAAAAGTCAATTGAAACGCCTGAGGAGGCTCTCTATGACTGCAGGTGCAAGGAACGCATAGCACCTAGACACTAGAGTAAAGATGAAACGGTAAGAAGGAGGAATGGACGGATAAAGAAGTTTACAGAGCACCATGTTAGGTACAATGTATGTGCAAAACTGAATGAAAGCACTGAAGGTACAAAGAAAATGTGCAATGATTATATGTATTGCTGCTAAACACGAGTGGCTGTATAAATAAGAGATTTAAAGGTTCCCCTCTACCTTGAATATGAATTTGTGATCATCGTACACTGGTGATAAATCTGTGCATAGGACTGATACTGAAACCTAAATGTGGATATGGACTGTTTTTAAAGTACTGCAATAAAAGTGATGTTTTAGGGTATCTTATTCTGTCAGTGCTAAGTGATACATACAAAGAACTTAAATGGGTGGTGTCTCAAAGAATTTGGGTTTATTGGACAAATATGCCATTATCTGCATTCAAAAAGACTTTCCCCAGATCCCCCCTCCTCTCTCTCCTTCACTGCTCATTATCAGGAAATCTCGACTAGTTTACATCAGTCGAGCCCTGTCTAATCTATGGAGAGGGAAGGGGGGAGGAGGGAGGAGGGAAATAAGTCACCAGCAGAGAGCAGAAAACAAAGGATTACACAGTGGGATCTGTGTGAAAGCCGGAATGCAGAGGTCAGGGAGGTCAGTGGTGACTTCAGAGGAGATAGCCTGGTGATGTAGCTGTAAATTAACTCTTTGTTGTCCTGTTTTACTGCCTCATCTCTCTGCACCCCTCCCCTCTAAATAGAGAACCATGACGACAGGGGGGAGAGCTTCAAACTGCTTTTTCATGATAAAAATGCATTTTTTGGCTAATAAACCCAATTACAAAAAATGACAGTGACACTTTAAAATGTATTATTTGAAAGCTATAGACTTAGTAATATAGATTCACTATACTGCACTTGTCCCTGGGAATCCTTCCCCTGTGGAAAACTGCTATATACAACATTTTCTTGTTGCCAACAGCTTACTGCCATGGGGTTTCCTGTTCAGAAGCAGAAAGTATTTCATAGTATTATGTGTGCCAAAACTTTTATGCTTTTGCCTGGAGAACTCCGTGTAAACACAGATGACGCTGGAGACATGTATTTCTACTTTTACAGGAAGAATACCTGGACTAATTTAGGAAGAAAAAAAAACGGACATAGCTTTAGACTGATCCACACATCTAAGTTATGTTCCCACAACGTACTAAAGATCCGCTGTTGTTAAACAATGACCAGAATGTTCATTAACATTATTTCCGAACATTGTTTTACAACAACGTCCGTACTTTAGTGCGATCTTTAGTACGTTGTGGGAACTTAGCTCTATATTGCCATCTGTAGTTGCAGTTAAATAATACTGAAATATGTCTGTAATTTTGGGGTGAAAATAAAGCAATGTGTAACCATATATTAAAAAATATGCCATATTTTGCAAATGTTCCCACACAGAATTTCTGCTCAGTAATTCAGTCAGTATTTTGCAACCACAACCAGGAGTGGATTGAAAACTCAGAAAGGCTATGTTTATACACTGTGAAAATTAAGTGGATGGCTGTTATTTAGTGCTCTTTGTGTGTACAGCACCAGTGTAAAAGGAGCCTAAGGAAATACTGCAGGATCAGACTATATGCAAGATTCACTCACACGCTATAAAAATTTCAAGCAATGAAGAATAAAATTACAAAGAATTGTAAAATATGAAATCCTTTCAGTGCAATATTTTTTTCAGCGTTTCCTTTACCTCTTTGTTCCTCAGACTGTAGATAATGGGGTTAAGAGAAGGAGTAATCATAGTATAAAATACAGCTGCAGCCTTATCAAAGGAAGAACCTGAGTCTGGGCGCATGTAAGTGAACACACAAGGAACGTAAAATAAAGTCACCACCATAACATGAGATACACAGGTAGAAAACGCCTTGTTTCTCCCATCTGCAGTTTTGATTCTCATTACAGCAATAATGATGTGTACATAAGAAATCATGATCAGAATGAAGCAGCTAAGGGAGATGGAGGCAATGTTAACCAGTATCATAGTTTTATTCAGCGTTGTATCTGCGCATGCTAGTTTCAGTACTGGAATGATGTCGCAAAAGAAGTAATCGATTTCATTAGAATGACAGAATGGAAGGTGAAAGGTTAGCACTGTATGAGTGATAGAATGCAGAGAACCCGCTAACCAGGACCCAAATGCAAGGCACATAGACACCTTCCAGCTCATGAGGCTCCTATAGTGTAAGGGTCGGCATATAGCCGCATATCTATCATATGCCATGACCGTGTAAAGGAAACACTCAGCGCTCGCTAGAAAATGGAAACAGTATAACTGCAATACACATTGACTAAAAGGAATTGTCTTCATAGATAAAACATTTGCAAGTAATCTAGGTAAAGTCACAGAAGACAAGCAAATGTCCAACAAGGAAAGGTTAACGAGAAAGAAATACATGGGGGTATGAAGAGAGGAGGTGCCTTTAACCACTCTAATAATAAGAATATTTCCCGCCAAAGTGGAGATGTAGAGAATAGAAAGAAATAGAAACAGCGGAACTTGTAGCTCATTGATACACGGAAGTCCTTTCAGTACAAAGTCCACTAACAGAGACGAGTTCCTTCCCTCCATTTAGTCCTGCACAGCATAATCTGAGGAACTAGAAGGGCAATAAAGACGTACTGTACTTAATATTACTATTACAGGAGATCCCTGTCATACATAATGTGATATAGTTCAGAAAGGTTTGGGATGTGCTGAATATTACTATTACAAAAAGAAGATCCTTGTCATACATTATGTAATATAGTTCAGAAAAGTTGCTCTTCGAAATTCTGGAGCTATTGAAAAAAGAGGCAAAACTCTATAGTTATTATGCATCATAAACACCATAAATAATCATGGTTTACCCCTATAGCATAATCACCATAAATAGGAATAGAACCCAAATTAAGCTCAGTGTATGCTGGTTTTATAATTCTATCTCATTGCTTAGGGGAGTTTTATAGCTTGAAAAGTCCATGGAGAAAATGTCTTCACTGATTGTTTCTCATGTTGCAATTTTAATGAATTCCATTGTGTAAATGACATAAAAAATTAATAAATAAATGATAAAAAAAACTGAATGAGTGCAAGAGAAGTAATGCAATATATACACCATTAACAGCTCTTTTATCTATACAGAAACTGTAGAGTTGTATTTAAAGTGAATCTGGTGGCACAAGCTGGATACAAAACAGAAAGTGAAAGTCGCTATTAAAACGTAACTTTTATTTATTTCTACCTAAGACACACCCAAATGTAATTCCAATTACAATGACCGATTGGGCCTTGTCTGTCCTGACCCATAGGTCCAATCGGTCATTTTTACCCAGTGTCTTAGGTAGAAATTAATAAAAGTTACATTTTAATAGTGACTTTCACTTTTTGTTTTGCTTGGAAGTCTCCTCATATAAGATTGGTGGTGTACCATACATACATGTAGTAGTATTTGCACCAGCTGGATAGACATAAGTCTAAGCATGCAGAACATAACATGTTGCCTGTGTAGTGTCCCAGCACAGGTGTGCCACTAAGTTTTATACATCTGGGTAAAGTACTTAGTCTAGTTAGCAGTTTGGAAAGTGCAACTTAAGCCGACTAACTCTGCTGCAACTTGCTAGGACCTAAAGCGGAACCCCAACGGCTAGCTCACCCTTAAGTCGGGCCTGTATTCCTGGATTGTGTCACCAAGTGTCTTTGACCAGCATTAGACAGATAAGTCATAGCTAGAGTACAGATACTTTTCTTCAAGTATATCGCCACAGACTCCAAACTGGTTAGAGCCCCTCAAGCTAAGCACAGTACTATATGGATAGCACCCTCAATTGTAGCCTCCCTAACTCAAGTCAAGCCCTAAATGTATCAAGTAACCTCCCTAAAGATATTTTGCTATGCTATAGTTCCTCCTTAAACTCAGTATACCTACCAAAGTATTGAGTCACGTGTCCTATATGTCAAAGGGATATTGCCAAGTTCTTATGAAAATAAAAACACAGGCACAGGCAAAAAAGCTATGTTCTGGATGCTTACATTAATGTGTCACTGTCATTTGGGAAAACTTTTGTCATAGAGACATGTCAAAAGTTTGGATCAGTCCGGATCTGAGTGTTCAGACCTGTACCAATCGGGAGAACGAGCAGGAGAAGATGCACTTCAGCCCAGTCCACTCCTGCTCTGTGTTAGAAAGAAAAACTGAAGCTCATAGTAAAAGTCTCTAGAGCCCGACTGTTTTTTTTTCTAACAGAGTGGGGAGTGGACCGCATTGCAGCGCATCTTCTCCTGTCTCGTTCTCATAATTAGTACAGGTCTGAACACTCAGACCCAGACTGATCAAAACTTTTGACATGTCTCTATGACCAGAGCCGGCCTTAGGGTAGATGGCGTCCTGTGCGAAACCATCCTCTGGCGCCCCCCCAAACACTATCTATCTGTCTATCTATCTATCTTTCTATATATATATATATATATATATATATACACACACACATACATACAGGGCAGAGCTGCTGCTGTCCCTGCGGCTGTGCTGTTTCTGCAACAAAGTAGCTGTTCTTTTCCAATTTTAGACAACCCTATTAAAGGAGTTATCCAGGATTCAAAAAGGAATGGCCACTTTCTTTCATAAACAGCTCCATCCCAGTCCTCAGGTTGTGTGTGGTATTACAACCCAGTTCCATTGATGTGAATAGAGACAAGCTGTAATACCACATACAACTAAAAAATAATAATACATTAACATAAGACAATACTCAAATAGCTGTAGGTAGCTGTAGGAAGGTAGTTATAGGTAGCTGTAGGTAGTTATAGGTAGCTGTAGGTAGTTATAGGTAGGTGTAAGTAGATAGCTGTAGGTAGCTGTAGGAAGGTAGTTATAGGTAGGTGTAAGTAGATAGCTGTAGGTAGGTAGTTATAGGTAGCTGTAGGTAGGTGTAAGTAATTAGCTGTAGATAGCTGTAGGAAGGTAGTTATAGGTAGGTGTAAGTAGATAGCTGTAGATAGCTGTAGGAAGGTAGTTATAGGTAGGAGTAAGTAGGTAGCTGTAGGTAGTTATAGGTAGGAGTAAGTAGGTAGCTGTAGGTAGTTATAGGTAGGAGTAAGTAGGTAGCTGTAGGTAGTTATAGGTAGGTGTAAGTAGATAGCTGTAGG
Source organism: Dendropsophus ebraccatus (assembly GCF_027789765.1). NCBI lineage: Eukaryota > Metazoa > Chordata > Amphibia > Anura > Hylidae > Dendropsophus > Dendropsophus ebraccatus. Next base: position 42,875,366 of record NC_091456.1, read on the forward strand.
TAGGTAGCTGTATGAAGGTAGTTATAGGTAGCTCTAGGTAGTTATAGGTAGGTGTAAGTAGATAGCTGTAGGTAGCTGTAGGAAGGTAGTTATTGGTAGGTGTAAGTAGATAGCTGTAGGTAGGTAGTTATAGGTAGCTGTAGGTAGCTGTAAGTAAATAGCTGTAGATAGCTGTAGGAAGGTAGTTATAGGTAGGTGTAAGTAGGTAGCTGTAGGTAGTTATAGGTAGGTGTAAGTAGGTAGCTGTAGGTAGTTATAGGTAGGTGTAAGTAGATAGCTGTAGGTAGTAAGCTGTATGAAGGTAGTTATAGGTAGCTCTAGGTAGTTTTAGGTAGGTGTAAGTAGATAGCTGTAGGTAGCTGTAGGTAGTTATAGGTAGGTGTAAGTAGATAGCTGTAGGTAGGTAGCTGTATGAAGGTAGTTATAGGTAGCTCTAGGTAGTTATAGGTAGGTGTAAGTAGATAGCTGTAGGTAGCTGTAGGAAGGTAGTTATAGGTAGGTGTAAGTAGATAGCTGTAGGTAGGTAGTTATAGGTAGCTGTAGGTAGCTGTAAGTAAATAGCTGTAGATAGCTGTAGGAAGGTAGTTATAGGTAGGTGTAAGTAGGTAGCTGTAGGTAGTTATAGGTAGGTGTAAGTAGGTAGCTGTAGGTAGTTATAGGTAGGTGTAAGTAGATAGCTGTAGGTAGTAAGCTGTATGAAGGTAGTTATAGGTAGCTCTAGGTAGTTTTAGGTAGGTGTAAGTAGATAGCTGTAGGTAGCTGTAGGTAGTTATAGGTAGGTGTAAGTAGATAGCTGTAGGTAGGTAGCTGTATGAAGGTAGTTATAGGTAGCTCTAGGTAGTTATAGGTAGGTGTAAGTAGATAGCTGTAGGTAGCTGTAGGAAGGTAGTTATAGGTAGGTGTAAGTAGATAGCTGTAGGTAGGTAGTTATAGGTAGCTGTAGGTAGCTGTAAGTAAATAGCTGTAGATAGCTGTAGGAAGGTAGTTATAGGTAGGTGTAAGTAGGTAGCTGTAGGTAGTTATAGGTAGGTGAAAGTAGGTAGCTGTAGGTAGTTATAGGTAGGTGTAAGTAGATAGCTGTAGGTAGGTAGTTATAGGTAGCTTTAGGTAGCTGTAAGTAAATAGCTGTAGATAGCTGTAGGTAGGTGTAAGTAGATAGCTGTAGGTAGTTGTAGGTAGCTGTAGATAATTGTAGGTAGCTGTGGGTAGGTAGTTGCCACCCCCTCCCCTCTCCTCTCCTCGCCCGATGTAGTCACTGACAAACACACATACAAAAAAAAAGACACTTTAACTCACCTAGCTCCCCGACGCACGTCTCCTCTCCTCAGCTCGGCGGACGTTGCTCCAGTGACGTCACTCGGCCGTCGGGACGCTGGCGATCAACCATAGAGGCGCCCAGGCAGAGAGAGGCAGCTCTGCATACATACTTATCTTTGGTGTAAAGAGGAACGCTGTATGTCTGTAGGAGCGCCATTAGAAACCACTATAGGAGCAGGGTGCCGGGCGGCCAGCTGGGGGAGCGATCGGGGCCGACAGACATACAGTACACAGCACGACACTGACACATAATGCATGCTGTGTATGTCTGTCCGCCCCGATCGCTCCCCCTGCTGGCCGCCCGGCACCCTGCTCCTATAGTGGTTTCTAATGGCGCTCCTGCAGACATACATCGTTCCTCTCTACACCAAAGATAAGTATACAGAGCTGCCCCTCTGCCCGGGCGCCTCTATGGTTGATCGCCCTTCTCCTATAGTGTTCCGTCGCTCCTGCAGACAGAGACAGCACACATTTTTATAGCTAGATGTGCTGCTGTCTCTTCTGCCTGAGCGCCCCCCTGCTGGCCGAGAGTGATGTGCCCTGTGCACCCGCACAGGTCGCACCCCCCAAAGGCCGGCCCTGTCTTTGATCTACTGTAGTGTCCCACCACGGGTGGTTTTTATCTCTCCTTTGCACCTCTCAAAAAGCTCCTTCCTTCAGGTTAAGTGGTGATTAAGGCCACTTTGAGGTTTTACCACTAGATTTTAGTATTTATTATTTGTCTATGTATTTCTATGTATTACACAGCTGCAGTAAGTCATGGGTTAATGTTTTATGTATACCATGGTTTGTTATTAACCAATAGGAGGTGCTCTCTACTTCTAACCTATCTCTTTTGTTTTTTCTTTTGCACACACTCATCCCCACCACTCACAGGCAAGTTCTCTTTAGGCCCCTGTAGAAGGAGACATTGGTGGAGGAAGTGCATAGTCAGTTCTTACCAGATTCTCAGAGAGAGGGAAGGCAAAAACCTTCTGTTCCTGCTGTAGTTAAGCCAGGGCCTAGCTGCTGCCAGGACCACTGACAGGGACAAAAGTGCAGTCCAGTCTGAGACAGTAGTGTACAGATGCAGCTAAAGACAACCAGTTTTCCTAGTATTCCTACTATATCTACTATGCAGTTCTAAACACTAAAGGGAGAAGAGTCCAGGGCCACCCTAAACCACGCCATGAAATCAGTCTAAAAAGTTTAGGGCAGTATCTTAAGAACCAGAGGAACTAGCCTGGATAGGACAAAGCTACCAAAGGATGTCTATGTATCATATCTCTCATTACAGGTAACCCGGAAGGCTTGGAAGCTTAGCTACACCCATATAACCACTACTGGGGCTTGTATCACCCTATTAGGACAGGTAACTCGACACTGTAGATCACAAGGTGATCAGACTAAAGTCTGTACATGGGTACAAGTAAATGTCTCACTCCAAAGTATTCTCTACAGTTCTGGCAGAGTACATTGCTACACTGGATTGGGTCTCCCTTAACAAAATATTCTCCTCTACCCTAAACTCTTTAAGCACCGCTACAACTACCTCTCTTCTAATTTACTTCTCTAAGCACCCTTCTCAAGCACAAACGAGTTTAAGAACTAAAGTCTGTGAAGATTTATCTATTCTACAAACGTGTATTGTACTATTGAAGAACTTTATAGTAAAAGCTGTTCTATTTTTACAACACTGGGACTCTGTCATACTTGGCATGCACCAGCACCCACACACCGTATACCTTGGGTTATTTTTCCCCTTTCTCTGTGTGCCAGTACCTATTACATGGGGCAACGGCCAGTAGACCGTCAGCATCGTTGTAGTTTTTTCTTAACATGTTGAAAGAAAACAGAATGTCGGTTGATTGTTGCCTTTTATCATGACCTATTACACCAAAAGATTAATCGACTGTAACCATAACTGCTAATAATTGGCCAAATATGGCTGCTAATTGCTTAGTGTAATAGGGTCCAAAGTCATATTAGGATGCAGGTATAATGGGTACAAAGTCCTCTCCTACTAGCATGGGGACTCCGGAGCTTAACAAATGCAGTGCATGCTCTCCTCATAGGAACAAGAATAAAGACACAAATCAGTCCCTCCCCTATTGTAATATTAAATCGGCTAAGACTTGTTCTGCTGTATACTTTATTGCAGAGGACACTTCTGCTGAATAGGAAGAGTTGTGATCACATTAAGGCAGCAGAATTGAAGGAATGGTAAGAATATTTTTTAGTTTTATCAGAAGGGCCGCCACATCATAACTTGATAACCATGAATCCATCATAGACTCACTTCAAAGGGTAACTCCCACTGCACTAATCTCTATTGAAAAGTTACATAGGAATCACTCCAGAAAACATTATGACACAAATTAAACCTTTAATTTGCATTAGGGCATATTTACATTATTTTCATTATTACAGGTAGCATTATTATAATTATTGTATATCCCCTTAAAGGCAGTGATATAATTATAGACCACATACAGGCAATTATATTTTTATTTTTTCATAACAAGACCAGTAATAAGTAAAAACTGTTATATGAAAACTGTTCAGAGTCAAGTAATATGCAGAAGTACTCCTTATATTCACAATTGAAAGATGGCTTCTTGGTGAGATGCAATACCAAGGCCAAGGACAGTAGTTCGCACTATCAATCCTAATTAGTGATGAGCGAATACTGTTCCATTGAATAGATATTCGATCAAATAGTAAGGTATACGATCGTATCGAATATTATTGAATAGTTTGCCGAATATTCGATAAATATTCAATAAGCGTTCAAATTCCCCTTCTTCCCTGTTTTTTTAGCCAATCAACGTGCAGGGAGGCTGCCACAGCCCCTTGGTGTACGTAGCATCGCAAGAAATGAGAATAACAATGGTTGGATGGCATAGTCACATGACCCAATAACATATATACGTGTGTTCATCCAGTGCTACGTGCTGCCACGTCACACATAAATACAATGGGTAGTGCAAGCACTCTGCTCACCAAGTGCTTTGTGCTGATACATGCTAGAGTGGTGCTAGATCTAAAAAAAATATTGTAGTACGGGTGTTCCTCCAGTGCTACGTGCTGCTACGTCATAAATACATTGCATCTTACCCATAAAGTCACTAGTCTGGTCAATTCCCCAGAATTGACCAGACTAGCGACTTTATGGGTAAAATGCAATAACTCTGTATTTGGCTTGTGCAATATTTGTGACCATGTTTACATGTGAGCATAGTGCGGACGATATGCACTAGTGAGGCTCACTGGTAGTGCCGCTAATAGGCCATACTTATGTGACACAGTTGACTAGACACTATATGGGTGTAGAGCAGGAATTGCCTTAGTATACTGTGGTCTTGATTACGTGTAGCGTTATAGTAAAATCTCTTGCACTATCATTAGCACTTTTCTGAACACTGTTTACAGCACATAGCCTCATTAAAATTTTCCCTAATCACATGGTCTGAATTATTTTCATGTTTGGAATTGCCTCTTGGTTGTTTTTATTGTGTGTTCATTGTTAGAAATAAAGATTTTTGATTTTTATTTGGGTGTTGATCCAATTCTTGTAGATATGTATGTTATGGGGGGTGGTTACTAGATAGGATGATTACAAATTGTAGAACATCACCACAAGGTGGTGTTTTCCCATCATCCACTGGAGTATTTGTATATATAAGTGTGAGAGAACTGCAAAGGGGTTTAATTGAGGGATCAATGAGGGTCCCAGAGGTCAAGTATAAGTTAAAAAATCATAATCATCTTTCCAGCTTGTCCCACTTCATTCTTCTTAAAGATGTTTTTACCTCATTATTTCTCAAGGAGTAAATGATAGGATTTAACATTGGAGTTATTAGCGTATAGAACACAGCAATTGATTCCTCTATTACAAAGTCCATAGAGTTAGGACTCAAATAAATAAGTACAGGAGGTCCATAGTAACAAAACACGGAAATCATGTGCGATGCACATGTGGAAAAGGTTTTACGTCTTCCTTCAGAACTTTTGATCTTTAAAATTGTGCTTATGATATGGGCATATGATATTAAAATCATGATAAAGCAAATTAAAGCAACAGCCCCGATGTTAGTGATTATTATAGCCTTGTTTAGGGTGGTGTCCGCACATGCCAGTTTTAACATCGGGATTACATCACAGAAAAAGTAGTCAATCCTATTCGGACCACAAAAGGGGAGACGGAAGGTTAGTGTTGTGTGTATCATTGAGTGAAGCGAACCAGTGAACCAAATCCCAGCAGCGAAGTGCCTGCAGACCTTCAAGTTCATGAAGTTAGGGTAATGTAATGGTCGGCAAATGGCTAAAAAACGGTCATAGGCCATGACAGTATAAAGAAAACACTCTGTGCTTCCAAAAAAGTGGAAGAAATATAACTGACTAATACATCCATGGAAAGAAATTGTGGTTTCATCTTGTACAAAGGTTGTCAACATTTTGGGTAATGTGACTGTAGACAACCAGATGTCTAAAAAAGAAAGATTGAGGAGAAAGAGGTACATAGGTTTGTGGAGGTGAGGATCTCCTTTTACAACTAAAATCAGGAGAATATTGCCAAAAAGAGTACAGAAGTAAACTAAAGAAAGCAATATTAAAAGTGGAATTCTCATCAGTTCAGAGTGTGGGATACCAATGAGGACAAACTCCGTCACAGAGGAAACATTTACACGTCCCATGTCTGTTTTATCTAAAAGTGAGAAATTTCCATTACTATCAAATACAACATGGATTATTCTGTCAACTAAATCATGTTGGTTAGGAAAGCATGGTCAGAGGGTGAGTGCCTCACAGCTTTACCAGTGGTCATAAAGGTCTTTGAAAGCTCCAGACACTCTCCTACCTTTCTGATCATGTTTGTGGATTCAGTTTTATGTGTGGGTCTTGAAAAAGCCCATGGTTGAGTGGTTTTCGAGGGGAAGGGGGGGTGAGGTGAGTGAGCATAGAAAAGTGTAGACCTTGACTATTCCATGAAGCAGGATGATGTAGAAAAAGTATACCATGAGAGTCTATAAATGACCAATGAACAAGTGGCATCTGTCATAACTATATGGCTAAAGAATAAGTTCCTCAACATATACCCCACTAAACACCCTAACAACCATGGTGTGACTAGAGTCCAAGTCATATTTTCAGTAATATTTAGTTTATATGTTTAGCATACATAAGTAAAACATGAAATGTTTTTTTTTTATTATTTTTATGTACCAAAATGGCTACATTTTTTTTAACATATATTACAATACAAAAGGCTATGTAGAAAATGTGACACCGGACTAAGCAAAGGAAAACTACCATGTAAAGTAAATTGGTAATAAAACCTTATCCAGTCTTTAACATGTTAACCACTTATAAAAATAAGTCTTTGTATCTTGCATTTTCCTGGTATACTCACCATTGGAGGTTTAATCTTGTTGTAGAGGCCCTCTCATGAACACGTTTATCTACAAGGTTTAGAGCATTCAAGTTAAGTATGTCACTTATATTACTGTATATGTTGCTTGTGTTTAACTTGATAAAGATATTAAAGCCTAGAAACATATATGAAGAAAGTAAAGCTTTATATATTGTGCTGTATATCATGAGTTTATCACCACATATGATGATGCAGTGAAAGTGTTGGCTTATATAAATGATTCTCCTCCCTGTACAGACAGGTTGTTTATTATATTTAAGTATTTTATCCCCATAGGAAGCATATTCCCTGTGCTATTTCTCACAATTATTGTGCTCTGTTCATAATTTGTTTTCATATGGGAGACACAGATGTTCATATTATAATGCTTAATGCTTAATGCTTCATAAATTCATACTTTCTGTATAAACAGTTGTGAAGTATTCAATAAGTGCTCATCCAAAATAGAAACAGATGCCACAGCACTACTCACATCTGACAGGTATTATGTGAGGGTACAACATAAGCAAGTGGACAACCTTCTCAGATAGTGGTACTCAGCACTGGAAAAAGTCCAGGTAACAGTCCTCTGCAACAGGTGAAAAAAGTGCGGCACTCACCAAGTATCTTTAAATGTAGCTTTATTTTATATACATCATTATATGCATCAGGTGCAGACAAAGAAAAATGCATAGACCATGGGCCAAGATGGAGCACAGGTTAGCGTGAAACAACCTTTTGTTTGTCTGCACCTGGGACTTATATATGTTGTAAAGCTACTTTGGAAGATAGATAGATAGAGTGCTGCATATTTTTTTACCTGTTGCTGAGGATTCAATAAGAACTCACTCCACCCTAACATGTGTACAAGGGTACTGCCCCAGTAGATTTCTGCAAATGTATTGCCCATTAGACTATATCTCACTACTTGCATCACTAGGCTCCACCATGCACCTCCATTGGTAGTTAGACTTATCTGTGTTTAAGTACTCCACCACCAGCTCACCTATGTTTTGGAATGACTTTGCCCTACAGCCCCAAAGGGCTCCCAAGAGCCAGCTTCCTATAGACCGATGATGCAGTTATCCTACAAAGCTTTATCACACAGCACATGCCACCAGCTTCATGGTTAGTCCCTGCCTAACCCAGTGATAGTATATATATTGTAGACATGAAGTGAACCTACCCAAAAATACAATAACCATAACAGTATCAATACTGCAATGACACTGAAGATCATTCGGCGCTGAAGATCATTCGGCTGGTACTGCAGTACCGGCCAGGATGATCTTTTCTGAGATCAGCCGTTCTGTGACCCGGCTGGGTCACAGAATGGCCTGTATCTTACATTGTATGAACATAGCCTAAGGTAGTAAATAATAGAATTTGAAAAGGCTATGAAAAAAGGAACATGAATAGATAGTGATGACTTTAAAATAAAAAGTTATCCTTCAATTTCTTAAAAATGTTACTGTCATTTAAAAGCATTTTTGTCATAGAGACATAATGAAACAATAAGGATTTGTTATAAAACTTAATGCAGGAATAATGCAGTCCCACAGAAATGAAACAGAACACCGGAGTTAAAGGAGAAGTTCAGTGATTATTAAAATTGGCAGCAGGCAGGGGCAGGGGGGACCATGATAAACAAGTTTTACTTACTTCTCCCCGTGTCCCCGATGTGCCAGATCAAGACTCGGGGGGGAAAATGCCAAACGCGGCTGATGGATTGCCCCAACAGCCAATCAGTGAGTCATGACATCGCTGGGGCAGGGTATCACGTAGAACGACAAAGGTCCTGGAGAGCTGTGAGACAGCACTTTGGAGGTACGGGGCAAGTTAAGCTTCTTTTTTGTTTCTATCTGGCCTTGCCTCATAGAAATTTTTAAATATCGCCAGATCTCCTTTAACGTGATATTGTTAGGTTTGTACATGTCATAGAGTCATTATACGTTCTGATTGGTTGAGGTCTGTGTGCTAAGACCCCCACAGATTACTACAAAGAAGAGGGGAAGCACTTAGCTGACCACTTTTTCTTCCCATTATCTCCTTGCCACAGTAGATCAATTCAATAGAAAGTTTGGTCAAATCTTTGGTCAAATCTTCTGCAGCAAGAAGACGCTAATTGATTTTCCCCATTTTGTTTTTGCGGGAGTTTTGGTGGGATTTTCTGAAACCGGAACTCCTCCACTGTTGGATTTTTGGCGTCTTGTCCATATATTACTAAAGAAACTACATGCCCCTTGACACCTTACTGTAAAGTTTTCCAGAAAGCGGTACTCACTTTTCGCCACAAGATGTCGCCACTAAGTATTATTGTATTGTATTGCCAGACACATTACAGTGAATAGGGTTAATTAAAATGTTTTATAACTTCTTATTTTTTCAGCATGAGGAGTGATTGCCAGTATTTGCACTTAACCTTAACCTATCACTGGTGAGTTCTAAAATGTTCCAACTAATGAAAGGTTGCGCTACCTCATTTATCTCCCCTCCAACAGGGAACCATCCCTGTTCCAGCCTATGTATAGGAGGTGTTGTTTTTGAAAGGAGTTAGTCTAGTGAGTGTATCCTGAGCAGGATCAGTACTGCTAAGCTAGAGTCTTACCTCAGAGCCTGGCCCTTGTGCAGTGCACCCAACTGCCTATGATGGGTGAACACGGACTGGGTGTGGCATCCTCCATATATTGTGGTTCCATAGGTTATCCCCCCACCCCCTTCTGACTCCAGGAAAGAGTTAACCAGGGCTGCTTGTATGCCCATCCCTCCCCCCTTTCTGACGCTGGTGTGGGGACCTATCATTAATCTTCCCGGGCTTTGCAGCCTATCACTGCTGCAGCTATAACACGTGGGGGTACCTGTTTATATTGCTGCTGGGGTGCCTGTGCTGTCACTTCTCTTCCTGCTCAGGAACTGTTTTCCCTTCCTCCCTGTTGTTATTAAAAAAAAAAGAAGTGAGATTTGTTTGTGCAATACTGTTTTAGTCCCCAAGGTACTGTTATCTGAAAAATAAAAAAGAGAGACACAAAAAAAAGGCAGGAGCACAGAACCTATAATTTTGAGAGGTGTTCTGCTCCTTACAGCAATACAGCATCTGTACATATAGCTGCTAACAGTCTGGCACAATGTGCCCAATATGCTGTTCTAAGCTGAGCTGAATATGCCTGTGCCGAGCAAGTACAGGGGTTAAAGAAGCAGTTCACAAAAAATAATTATTGCCCCCCCTGGTAGGTGCTGGCACATATACTCAACACATTCGATCGGTGTCCCACGGCGCGGCTTTGTTCAGGTCCTGCGGTGCCGTTCAAATCCGGCGCATGCTCACATCTGCCTCTGCTGTGACTCCTCTTCTCTGTCCTGTGATTTTATGCCGGAGCTCATGCGCTTCAATGCATTCTTAATGGAAACACATTACTTCAGGCGTTCAATTACAAGACAGAGAAAAGGAGTCACTGCAGAAGCTGAAGTGAGCGCGAGCCGGATTTGAACGGCGCCGTGGGACTGGAATGAAGCTGCACCGCGGGACACCGATCAGTTGCGGTGAGTACACTTGTCAGCGGGGGCGGGGGCTGTTTGGGAGGAGCAATAATCATTTTTTGTGAACTGCTTCTTTAAGTCCCTTAACCCTTCTTTACGGGGGGGGGGGGGGGCACAGTTAGCTCAGCTTAGCATATTGGGAACAGTCTGGCCCAAGGGGGTTAAGTGCATCCCCACATAATCCCCTGGGCCCCAGACTGTGCTCTGTATGGGGGGGGGGGGGGGTTAACCTTACCCCCCTGGTGTGCAGCTTCTTCTATCTTGTTCATCTGTGATCGATCAGTGGCCGAGACAGTGTCCTGCCTCAGTCACTAATTAGCACAAAGAAATAGTGGGAAAAAAAGTTGGCTTTCCTGGCGCAGTGCATATTACATATTACCGACCTATCTATTATGGAGCCAACTATCTGGCTAATATTCAGAGCCTACCAATATAGCGAGTGTGAGGGCTATTTAAACTATTGTGCCGATATGGTTCCCTGCAGCACACTATAGATGTACTATGCAGTTTGTGGAGCATAGCAGCCACGGCTGCACCATTAGCTTTACAAAGGGAATAAAAAATGTTTTATTACGCCATGCGAGGTTGGGATAATATGCTCTGTTATACTTTGTAAGCTCCACAGTAGATCTATACTGTGCTGCTGGGAACCATATCCACACCATTGTGCTGATTGGTTCCCTTTAATACCTACCTACCAAGCTAATGTGAGGAGATACTTACAACCAACCTTCCTAATAATATGACATTATTAATACGTGGGGCACCATTGGTGCAGAATACTGTAGGTGTGAGGCATTACATGTTTGTCTGACAAGTTTTGGAGAGATGAAAACAATACTGCAATTTCTATATTGGGTAAAATATTGGTTATATCAGTGCTTGTATAGTAGTAATGTACACCTATCTTGGCTAAAATGTGAATATTTCTCTGTCCCTGATTGTGTGATTATGTTTTATAAATATTCCACTTACTTTCCTTTTTATGTTCTTGAAGGAAGGTGAAGGATGTATACAGCATCAGTTGTCAATAAAACAGTTGTAAATAAAAACTGCAGCACATTTTACACAGCTGTTTTTGCAATATAGGTTGGTTATGGGGTGATGGGGTTTCTGAGTTCATAGTCCCAGTGTAACACTAGGACTTCGAGTCTTTAAGGGCTTAAAGTTTGTTTAATTTTTTTTTTCTATGTTGAAGGAATTATTATTATACATTAGCCTAGTGTATACTAATGTAACAGATATGTGTATTTCCCTGTGGAGCTGTTATTGACGCTTTAGGGACAGGATCATATACAGAGGACTCTACACTGAGATGTGTTGTTGTTGGAGTTATAATGTAAACATTTTAATTGACTCCCATAGGATTCCATTCAGCAGAAGTTTTTTTCATGTAACTGGAATTTCAGTAAATTGGATTATCTCCATAGGTTGGATAAACAACGTAAATCTCCGCTTTTCATTATACATAGACCGATTTAAAGGGATCACATATATATTTTTTTCAAAAAACAAATACATACTTATATATTATTTTTCTAATCTGTTTTCATCTGATTGCACTTTAAAAATAAAAAAAATGTACATATTTAAAGCAGAATAGGAAATGAATAGTGATGAGCGAGTACTAAAATACTCGAGATGAGTATTTCCCGATACTTGAGTGCTCGTTTCGAGTAACGAACCCCATTGAAGTCAATGGGAGACTCAAGCTTTTTTGCAGGAGACTCAAGTTTGGTAGAGGGAAGGTCGTGTGAAAACCTGTCAACCTCAGAAATTGATAGAAACACAACGGAAATGGTCAGGAAACAGCAGGGGCAGCATGTATGCATGCCTCTGAGGCTACCTAATGGCACCATTATGCCTAATTCTGTGTAACAGCCTGGTTAAAACAGAGGTAGGCATAGGAACCACCCAAAAACTCAGCCTGACACAGCATGGCAGTGAGAACACAGGGAACCATTGAAACAGAGGTAGCATATCATGAACCACCCAAAAATTCAGCCTGACACAGCATAGCAGTGAGGACAGAGTGAACAAGGTAGAAGCTGTAGCCAGTCAGCCTTCCAAAAATTATACCAGACCTAGCATGGCAGTGAGCACACAGAGAACCATTAAAAGTGAGTGAGGAAGCAAGTAAGCCTCCCCAAAATAAGGCCAAACACTGCATGGCATTGACCACACAGAGAACTCCCGGGAGCAGCAGTAGTCAACATGTAGGCCAGGCAGGAGCAACAGTAACCAACATGGAGGCCAGGCAGGATCAGCAGTAGCCAACATGGAGGCAAGGGCAGGCACACCAGTAGTCAGTAGTAGTCAACATGGATGCCAGTTAAGGCCCAGCAGTAGCCAACATGGAGGCCAGTTAAGGCCAAGCAGTAGCCAACATGGAGGTAAGGGCAGGCACACCAGTAGTCAGCAGTAGTCAACATGGATGCCAGTTAAGGCCCAGCAGTAGCCAACATGGAGGCAAGGGCCGGCACCACAGTAGTCAGCAGTAGTCAACATGGATGCCAGTAAAGGCCCAGCAGTAGTCTACATGGATGCCAGTTAAGGCCCAGCAGTAGCCAACATGGAGGCAAGGGCCGGCACTACAGTAGTCAGCAGTAGTCAACATGGATACCAGTAATGGCCCAGCAGTAGTCAACATGGATGCCAGTTAAGGCCAAGCAGTTGACAACATGGAGGCAAGGGCAGGCAGGCACACCAATAGTCAGCAGTAGTCAACATGGATGCCAGTTAAGGCCCAGCAGTAGCCAACATGGAGGCAAGGGAAGGCACAGCAGTAGTCAACATGGATGCCAGTAAAGGCCCAGCAGTAGTCTACATGGATGCCAGTTAATGCCCAGAAGTAGCCAACATGGAGGCAAGGGCAGGCACACCAGTAGTCAACATGGATGTCCATTACAGCTCTGGTCAATCCTGCCTTAAAAACGTCTACAACATTGAAAAGGTTGAAGGTACTGGGAAAGAATGGCAGAGGACAACCGTAAGATAAGATGACATCCACAGATAATATGGTTCAAATGGACAAGACAAGGAAGGTAAATTGAATTTGACTGTAGCAGTTGGGGTAACATTCCCTGCATCATGTGGCTCCCCACTTCTCCCCCACCGTTGTTTTGAGTTTGAATTTGATTTTAAATTGGACTGTAGCAGTTGGGGTTAGTTTAACTGGTTGACTTGCGGAAATGCGCACAGATGCGGTGCACCTTGTTGAGCAAGTCAGCCACATTGGGATAAGTTTTAAGGAACCGCAGCAACATTAGATTGAAGACGTGGGCCAGGCATGGTACATGTGTGAGGGTGCAGAGTTGCAGAGGGACCCGGGGAGGAAGACAGAGCGGAGGAGAAGACCTGACAGGTAATGTATGCTGCAAGGGCTGCAAGGACATCGGTAACTATGTCCCTGCAGCCCTCACTCAACGATCATTGGGCTGTGGAATAGGCCAAGTAAGAGGCCCTAGCAGATCGACGCTCGTTTACATCGTTGATTGGGCCATGCTCGGCCCGTGGAATAGGGCCCTAAGAGAGGGCAAGTGTCTATTAAAAAGACCTGGTCAATCCTGTCTTCTAAAAGGCTACAACATCCAAGAAGGGTAGACTGAACTGCTGAAAGGCCTGGTCAAACCTGCCTTCAAAACGGCTACAATGTCAAAAAAAAGGTAGAAGGTACCGATGAAAGGATGGCAGAGGACACCCCTAAGATAAGATGACATCCACAGATAATATGGTTCGAACTGGACAAGACAAGGAAGGTAAATTGAATTTGACTATGAAATTGACTCTAGCCGTTGGGGTAACATTCCCTGCATCATGTGACTCCCCACTTCTCCCCCCACCTAGGGGCGGAACTACCGCCGTAGCAGCCGTAGCGTCTGCTATGGGGCCCCGCCGCATCAGGGGGCCCGTGGCGCGGGCTGACATAGCTGACGGCCGAGCAGGCCTCCCGGGTGCTGCAGCTGTTTGGGGTCCGGGGGTGTCCTGGTACCTGGGGGCAGCACTAGTACCGGACTTAGCGACCGCCCGGGCTAGTACTTCCGGCCAGGGATGCCAGGGATAGGACGGGACGTGCGAGGGGCCCCCCCTTGTCATCCCGTCCTATCCCCGGCAGCACAGGTACCAGAGAGTTCAGAGTCCGCCCCCCGGCCTGTACTTCCGGCACAGATGCTCCGTGCACCGGAAGTACTAGCCCAGGCGGACACTGAGTTTGGTACCAGTGCTGCCTGGGAATCCCCGGGACACCCTCCAGGAAGCCCCCTGGGGAGAAGCGGAGAAGACAGCCGACGGGGGAGTTAGGTGTGTTGTGTGTTTTTTTTTTTATTTTATCTGCTTTGCAAAGGGGGATGATACTGGGGGCATCTATGGGGATATACAGGGGGGGGGGGCATCTATGGGGATATACAGGGGGGGCATCTATGGGGGATATACAGGGGGGGCATCTATGGGGGATAATACAGGGGGGGGGGGCATCTATGGGGGATAATACAGGGGGCCATCTATGGGGGATAATACAGAGGGGCATCTATGGGGGATAATACAGGGGGCCATCTATGGGAGATATACAGGAGGCATCTATGGGGGATATACAGAAGGCATCTATGGGGGATATACAGGGGGGGCATCTATGGAAGATAATACAGGGGGCCATCTATGGGGGATAATACAGAGGGGCATCTATGGGGATAATACAGGGGGCCATCTATGGGGGATAATACAGGGGGCCATCTTTGGGGGATAATACAGAGGGGCCATCTATGGGGGATAATACAGGG
Source organism: Dendropsophus ebraccatus (assembly GCF_027789765.1). Lineage (NCBI taxonomy): Eukaryota > Metazoa > Chordata > Amphibia > Anura > Hylidae > Dendropsophus > Dendropsophus ebraccatus. The sequence goes on from NC_091456.1 coordinate 42,890,387, forward strand.
GGCCATCTATGGGAGATATACAGGAGGCATCTATGGGGGATATATATAGGGGGGCATCTATGGGGGATATACAGGGGATATATTGTATTTGGTGTACAGAACCTGTGTAGAGCTGAGTGTGTTGATGGCGTAGTGGTCGATCGATCGAGGGAGGGGGGGCCCAATCAAAAGTTTACTATGGGGCCCAGCCATTTCTAGTTACGCCCCTGCCCCCACCATTGTTTTGAGCTTGACCTCGTCCTCGACCCTTATCCCTAAGGTTCACCATTTTATGGACACTGCACAGTATTGAACTTAGATAGACCTTGTGTATGAAATACAGAAATCAGGAAAAATACTGCTACCACAATTTTTTGGGGGGCTGTACGGTACAATCTGGTACTGGCTGGACCTAGATACACACTGTGATACCCCCTTACAATGAGCAGTGAAGTTCTATGCAGGATGTGCTACAAATCCCAGCAATACAGTGTAGTTTAGTAGAAAGGAAAAAGGGTGGCTCCCAGCTCCGTAAAAAATATAATAGCTTTATTGAATAAAGCTATTATATTTTTTACGGAGCTGGGAGCCACCCTTTTTCCTTTCTACTAAAGTTTATACGGGAGACGGCCCGCAATACTGCTCCACGCGCTCCTGACCCGGGGAATTACAGCGGCACAGATATACAGCAGTCTGGTGAGCTGACTTTCCTTTTGCTCATTTGAATACAGTGTAGTCCCCACGAGTTTTGGGGGTTGCTGTACGGTACAATCTGGCTAGGCCAGCTGTTAGTCACCATCAAGGGTACACCTGATGCCTCTCAACCGGCGATGGTGAGGCCCCGGCCATGGCTAGAGAAAAAAATAAAAATAAAACAGCTGCCTGGTTGTCGGGGGCGTGATCGGCGGGCCCCGGGCAACCAGTCCCGCTTCTCCACAGCCGTAGGGCTGGGCGATACAATGTGGTAGTGGCTGGACCAATACACACTCTGTGACACCCCCTTACAATGAGCAGTGACGCTTTATGCAGGTTTACTACAAATCCCAGCAATACAGTGTAGTCCCCACAAGTTTAGGGGGGGGCTGTATGGTACAATCTGGTACTGGAAAAAATGGATGAAAAAATGGATGCATTAGTGAATGCGTAAAGCAGTGGTCGTTAGAGATGAGCATGAAGCATTTGTTTAGGCGTGTAAAATTTGTTCAGACTGGGTTCACAATGCATTTTTGCTGTCTGTTAAACGGATGCAAAAATGGATGAAAAAAACTCATGCATTTGTGTACATCCATTTTGATCTGATTTTCCATTTAACTCCATTATTAAAAAAGGATCATAGAACAGATCAAAACATATCTTTTTTTAATGTACACAAAAAGGTGGCCGACCACGCACTTGATACCTGTCGATTTCCAGCAGTCGGACCCCATCGATCACTTACCACCTATCCTGTAGTCTTGGGATAACCATTTGAAAAAGTGGTAAAATAAAAAAAGTATACATATGGAAAATATACATTTGGTATCTTTAAAAAGGCCCAAATGTAAGGAGTGTGCATCTCTGGTGACACAAGCAGGGTGCAATATATGATGCACTGAAATTTTGGAGTGCATAAAGTCAGGGCTGCTTTAACCAGAGGGCAAATGGTGCACATGTACCGGGCCCACCCTGAGCAGGGGACGGCCTTTGCTCTGTGCGACCAGTGCAGTCACACAGGGCTCCCGCGGACAGCCTGTCCATGGCGTCCCCTGCAGGCCCCCCCCCCCGCCTGTTACGTTCTGCACTTTAGCTATAAGTGCTCGTAACGAGCTTTGCTTGTGCTTTGCTGCTGGAGAGGATGATGGCAGAGGGATGCTCAGTGTCCCTCCAGTGCCCTGTGTCAATCAGTGTCCCCCTGCCATCATCCTCTCCAGCAGCCACAGCCCGCACAGCTCTGGGAGTCGGGTCGTGACATCACCATTTTATCCAGGAAGTGAAGCCTTGATGCAGTAGTAAGTGCAGGGAAAAAAAGCACTTTATAAGCGTTTTCCGTAATAAAGTATATTGGTGATTTGTATAAATTTTGGGGGGCCATACAATACTTTAATAAAAAATTTTTGCCGGACTTCTCTTTTAATGTTTCAATTTCACAGGCCGAGTTCGGTGCAGTCAGAGCTTCTTTCCCTTTTCAGTGGCATACGGATTTTATTGTCTACTTGGGTATGAAACTCCCTCCTGCTCTTAGTTCTCTTTTTGACCTGAACTATTCCCCCATGTTGAACAGGGTTCTCTCAGACTTCTTATTTTTGAAACCGAAAATGGATATTCTCCCTAAACTATTGTATATCTTCCAAACTATCCCCATTGTTGTCCCCGTTGCTTTCCTCAAGACTCTGCATAGGGCTCTCTCTAAATTTATTTTGGGGAACAGCAAACCTAGGATGAAATACTCCACCCTTACTCAGTCCAGGTTTGCGGGTGGGATAGGATTGCCTGATTTGCATCTATACCATGAGGCAGCACTCCTGCGTGGAGTCCTAGATTAGGTTCACCATAGAGGCTCCAAGAGAGGGGTAGACATAGATTTTTCGATATGTACAATTGCACCCTCCCTTCTGCCTTGGATTCCTCCCAAAGATCGCCAGTCATTGCGATGGCTTTCCTTCTTTATTCCACATACGCTATGCATTTGGGATAGATGTGTTGCCAAATACAAACTGTTTAGGATCCCTGGACCGCTTTCCCCCATACTCCGGACCCTGTCTTTCCAGCCTGGTTTGCAGACGCGTAGATTTCTCCTGTGGGACAGATCTGCTTGCCCTAGAATTTGGGACTGTATGACAGGAGACACCTTCTCTCCTCTGGTGACCCTTCAAGTTCAATACCCGGAGCGTCTGCTATCCTGGCTGGAATATGGGCAACTGGCTTCATTCATACAATCCATTCATCAGGCTTCATTCATCCTTTCCAAGAGGCACTTATGTCCTTCACAGAGGGATATCTCCCAAGTCCTGTGTTTTGAGACTGTATTTAACAATGCACCTAGGATTTCACTGTATTGAGCGCTTTAACTGGCAGCTGACAGTGTTATCATTGGCTGGTCTCCCTGAGATCAGTGATCTGTTTGTATATATGTTTTCTCCCAAAATGCAATACTTGTTACTTAATAATTAGAAATCTAGTGTTTCTTTACGTTGATCTCTTAAGTATGTGGGACTTTATAATAAAAGTATGAGTGACACAGTATGCAGTAAGGAAAGCTGAAATTATTTTTTTTATTAATACATATATCTGGTAAAATGCATTAGTAACAAAGCAATGTAAAGTAAAAAAAATATATAAATAACATACAGTATAATTGAAAATTGTTCACGTAAATACAAATTATTTTTTTTTGCATAAAAATCTGAAAAAATAAAAATAAAAATCAGGTTAACATTAAAGTCTAACATAATGTTGTGCAGGTTTTCGTATTTTTTTTAATGGCCACATGTAAATAACAGTTTTACCAGCAGAATTGTGCAGTCTGTTTGAAATTCACATATGGGCCTGGTTTTCAGCTGCAAACTTGTCCAGCTCAGCAAAATTTTGTTATAAGGCATCAGATGGGCATAAAAAAATTATAATTGAAAAAAGTTATACTCTCTTGCCCAGATCAACTGCTGCCTCCATGCCAAATGACAGGAAATGTTTGCTTAACCTATCACCGGCCATAGCTGTTGACTAGTGATAGGCTGAGTAATACTTTCCTGCAAAATGAAGGATAAATGTGTTAAATGAAAATTATTAGGGCATTATTTACTGTTAAATAATTAATGAATTGCCAGTAAACCCACATTAATAGCATGTACATATAAATTTAAAGTGTCATTGTCATTATAAGTTATAACAAAATCTAAACCAACAGTAGATGTGATATAAAGCAAGTTTTCAATATACATTCTTTTTTTGGTTATCGTGGAAAACACGCCACTTCAGTCAGAAAACAGGAAACAGTCAAAAAACAGGAAGTCCTGTGTATCCCAGGCCACCTAAGTGCTCTTAGAGAGAAGGCAGTCATGTGATTGATAGACACAGTTAGGGCCCTATTCCACCGGACGATTATCGTTCAGATTATCGTTAAATCGTTAGAATCTAAACAATAATCGTTCGGTTGAAATGTAGTTAATGATAGTTAATACGATCATAAGTAACGATTATTGTTCCATGGAAATGAGTGAACTTTTACAGGTCTTTCGCAATAGCGGTCGTTTGAGATCGTTAATCATTAATGATTATGCGACCGATAATCGTCCGGTGGAATAGGGCCCTAAGCCGTGACACTCTGTACTGGCCGGAGATCCTGTGTTTAGTCTGTTTTTCATCCAGCACAAGAAAATCTGTCTTCAGGAGACTGGACCTTTATTTCTGGTAAGTACACCTTTGTTTTACAGCATGATAACAACAACAACAACAAAGAAAAAAAGAATGTATATTGCAAATTACTGTTGATTTAAATTTTGAAAGTTATAATGACAGTGACACTTTAAACATCCAACAAAGCATATAATCACATATGTGTACTTTCCACAAAATCAGTATCAGCATGGTATCAGCAGTAAAGCAACCATTTATTTTATAGTATTTATATTTAATTTCACCAGTACAGATAGCCATAAACATTCTGCCTTTACAAACTACTGTATAGCCAATGACATTTGGTAAATCCATCTCCAATCTATATATTTTCATCTTCATAAATGCTACATTTTAAGGGGTTACACAGAATGTTTACTTTGTAACTTATTATACCTTGTATACTATAATACACTTCAATATAACTTTACATCTGCAATTCATTTAGTATTTCTTCCCCACAGTTTTTTCATAGATGCTTTCATCTCTTTGTTTCTCAAGGTGTAGATGACTGGGTTCAGCATGGGTGCTATAACTGTGTAGAACACCGTGACCACTTCGTCAGCTTGGTAAGACTTGGACGGTCTCATATAAATGAAGACACAAGGGCCAAAGAAAATGGTTACCACTGTAAGATGGGAAGCGCAGGTTGAAAAAGCTTTTCGTCGTCCTTCAACTGATCGCATTTTATAGATAGCCTTACCGATGCCAATATATGATATTAAGACTGACAAAAAACAGCCTAGTGATACAATCCCACTGTTGGCCACTATCATAGCATCAATCATAGTTGTATCTGTACATGCAAGCCTTATCAATGGTGGGATGTCACAAAAAAAACTGTTAATTTCATTAGGGCCACAGAATGGAAGTCCCATTGTTAGCGTCGTCTGGATGTTGGAATGGACAAAACCAATAGCCCAGGTTGCTGCTACCATCCACAGACAAAGCTGCTTACTCATTATGTTGGAATATTGCAAAGGTTTGCATATAGCCACATAGCGATCATACGCCATAGCTGTAAATATAAAACATTCTGCGCAGGCAAAGAAGTGGAAAAAGTAAAGCTGAGTGATACAGCCATTGAATGAAATAGCTTTTCTATCGGAAAGGAAATCGATCAACATCTTGGGCACAGTTACACTAGAATAGCAGAGATCGATGAAGGAGAGTTTACCAAGGAAGAAGTACATTGGATTATGAAGACGATAATCAGCTCTGATGGTCAACATGATCAAAATATTCCCGCTAATAAGCAGAAAATAAATCAGCAGAAAAATGGAAAAGACAAAATACTGAACCTTTGGATTAAAGGCGAAAATCACAAAAACAAATTCTGTTACTTTGGTTACATTATATATCTCCATTGTGGATTTTGCTGAATTTATCGGATAATCTGATATATTTTGAAATAAAATCATCATCCCAATGTTAATTTACAATGTTTGCAGTGTATAGCTGTTCCAGAAATGTAAAAAGAAAAAAATATATTGGTAAGTCTATGAATAATGATGAAAATTAATTCGAAAATTTGGCCATCAAAAAGAACCTTTTAGGTCCTTAACAGCTATAGGAAAGTGAAATAAGAATAATAAATAATATAAATAATAATATAATAAAAAAATAATAGAATAATAAAAATAATAATAATAATAAATAATAATAATTAATAATAATAATAATAATAATAATAATAATAATAATAATAATAATAATAATAATATACAATAATTTATAATATAATTTCATAAATTCAATATGGAAAATATATTTTTTCTCAATGATTTCATACTTTGGTTGAGGATAAAAGGTAATTCCATAATACATAGTATAAATACAATACTTTATTTAGATGATTTATAATACTGGCCAAATGTTTCTAACACACAGTTTCTGCTCTTACCTGTTCTGATCCATGTAACAGTGAAGTCACACATAAATCATTCTGCTTAGTGTCATACCTCAGTTCTGCAGATGTTCACCTCCATATTTCAAAGTGCCTTCAATACGTGAGGGTACGGCAGCTTTATAAGAAAGATATTTCCTTTGGGAAAATCATTTCCTGGAAATTAACCAAAATCATTCCTACTGATCACGGCTCACAGCAGCTCCCAAGATCCCTATTATTTTCTTCACAAACTAGTTGGCATCTCTTGTATCATGTCTGACTCTTGGGAGTCTTTGGCTAAGTTTTTAAACTAAGTGAATGTTTGGATTCATGTTTCATAGGTCTATTGAGTGTATTGGAGACACAGTTTTACGCAAGTTCATTTGAATAAAATCATAGATAGATAGATAGATAGATAGGAGATAGATAGGAGATAGATAGATAGGAGATAAATAGATAGAAGATAGATAGATAGATAGATAGATAGATAGAAGATAGATAGATAGATAGATAGATAGACTTGATATCAGAAATATCAGCAGTCAGAATTATTGCTTCATTGTAAAAAATTTTGCTAAGCAGATTCCAATACACAAGGCTCTTTATGTTTTATTTTATCTCTCATTTTATGTGTTAGATTTCAGTCAATATGCCGTCATGAAATTTAGAATTTTTTTTCTGTTAAAATCAATACAAATACATTTTTTTTAAAAAAACATCACTCCATTAGATGCTGTATTTATGAAATTATTTTCCCTTAGAATCTTTGCTAAAGAATAGAACATATCATGGGTCTCCAAACTGTGGCCCTTCAGCTGTTGGAAAACATCCCATCATGCCCAGACAGCTAAAGCTTTGGATTTGGCTGTCCAGGCATGATGGGAAATGTAGTATTGCAACAGCTGGAGAGCCACAGTTTGGAGACCCATGCCGTATATTAATTTATTTATGGAAGCATGTATAGGCTTCGGTACATAAAAAGCAATGGTTTGTTGTTGGCCAAAAGATAGATAGCGTCAGGGACAGGAAGGCAGGGACAGGGGCCGCCGCAGACAACCACGAAGATGTTCCCTATGCTGAGTACGTGTAACACAGAACAAGACAAACGGACAAACACAATATCGGATCATGAACAAACCAGGTCAGAACCAAATGGGCAATGCAGCACAAAATCAGCAAACAATCGGTTAGTCAAAGGTCAGGCGAGAGGTCAGATAACAAGTCGAGCAAGGCAAAGGGATTAGGAACGGGGATCACGGGAATAGACAGGGGGAGCTGGGATCAGGAAATACACCTTAATAGCAAGCAATCAGGAACTGACTGCTGGCTCTTTAAATACAGGACCAAGAGCCTGATCCAGAATGTGATTGGTCCGGACCCCTAAATCCTGATATCAAACACATGCAGCATCTGCCACTCAGCCTCAGCCTGACTTTGCTCAGCTGAGCAGCCACATGTCACTGGAGCCTGCGGCACCCCTATTAACCAGGGACGCGGTCGGGTCTCCAATGACATCACGCGGCCCGGTCCAGGAAAGTAGCGCTGAGTTATCTCTCTTAATCCTTCAATGCACATAAATGCACATACCAATGCAAATAGCTTGGTTTGGGCAAAAATCTGCTTCTTTTTGCAGCCGTTTATACTGCTCACCTAATGGGCGGACAAGGTGTGTGGCAAGACGAGGAGGAGACATCTTGCACATGATTAATCCTAATTTACACCTGCTAGGTGCAGAGCTGTTGTAGATTTATGTGACTTCGATAAACTCTTTGTAAATCCAGCATTGGGCATGGGAGCTGCGTTTTATGTTCAAGTATGCTGGTCTTAATAAATGTCCCCCCTAGGTTTCATATGCAGCATAGAAACAGAGGATTGTCGGCAGAAAAAGACCACTGGGTCCATCTAGTCTGCACCTTTTAGTATTTTCTTTCTTATTATCTTAAGTTTATCCCAGGCATGTTTAAATTCTGTTATTGTAGATTTACCAACCACCTCTGCTGGAAGTTTGTTCCAGGTATCTACTACTCTTTCAGTAAAATAATATTTTCAGTTTTTTACTAAAAACACTTCTCTCCTGAACCTTATTTAGTCCCTTAACATACTTAAAGGTTTCAATCATGCCCCCCCTTTCTCTTCTTTCCTCAAGACTATACAGATTCAAATCCTTAAGTCTTTCCTGATATTGTTTATGCCTCACACCCTCCACCATTTTTGTAGCCCGTCTTTGGACCCGTTCTATTTTATCAATGTCCTTTTTTAGGTCAGGTCTCCAGAACTGGACACAGTATTCCAGATGTGGCCTCACCAGAGCTCTATACAGCGGGATCACAATCTCCCTCTTCCTACTGGTTATACCTCTAGCTATACACCCCAGCATACGATTTGCTTTCCCCACCGCCTGGTTGCACTGGTGACTCATTTGGGGGCTCGATTCACACGTTGTAAGAGTGCGGCTGTATTTGCGGCTGTAATTGTGCGGCGGTATTTTTGGTGGTTCGTGTGTATGCTTGGAAGTATAGGATATGCGGCTGCACAGTGCACACTATGTATGAATCTACGGCCCTATCGTAAACGGACCCGTAAAAAATGAACAAGACCATTGTTTGCGGCTGGACATGCGGCCGTGGATTGACAGGCGGTCCGTACGGAGTACTTCAAAAATAGCCGGCAATGATGCCGAATGCCGATGCCTCTAATAGTTAATATATTAAATTAATCAAACACATTTTCTTTGTAATCAAGACACTTTCGTTGATCAATAATTTATTTCTAACGAATCCATCATTTTGCAATTAAATATACTGTTAAAAAAAATAGATATATAAATAAATGTATATTTATCTATATATTTATTTTTTGACAGTATATTGAATTGCACAATGATGGATTCGTTAGAAATAAATTATTGACCAACGAAACTGTATTTATTTCAACGAAAATGTGTTTTTTTAATTAAATATTAATTAGTACAGGAAGCTCTATAAGCCGTTAATTCATATGCCGGCAATAGAGCTTTCTGTACTAATCATCACTTTACTTTAATTAAAACATCAAATGTTTCTTCTAATTATGTTATCACAATGGCATTATTAGAAGAAACATTTAGAATTATATGTGCGCTCAGCTGATTGGCTGATCGGCTGAGCGCACATATAATGAGCCGGTCCGCAGCACAGTGACTTCATTGTGCTGCGGACCAGCGAAGAGACAACATCGGGGTGAGTATAGAGCTCTCCCCACCCCCTCCCCGGCACTGCACCCCTCCCAGCAAGGAAGGGGGGGTCAGTTAACCCCTTCCTTGCTGGGATGGGTGCAGTCTGACATCAGTCTGGCCCCCAGGGGGTTAAGGGGGATGCAATACATCCTCCCTTAACCCCTTGGGGGCCAGACTGTAAGCAGCGATCTGTAAAGATGCTGCATACTGTAAGGTGCACAACACCGCTCACAATGATGGGTGTTGTGCTCCTGTTTGTGTGTTTTTGTGTGTTTCTCCCTTTTTGTTTTTCAGATATCGGTATCCTGGGGATTACGTCGGATTCCATGGACTACGTCGATGACCAGCGTTTTTTTAATGTTTTTTTTAATAAAATGGTCAATGAGGGGTGTGGGGGTGTTTTTCTTTGAATAAAAAAATTTGTAAACTTGTGTCTTGTCTTTATTTTTTTACTTTATAGACTTAGTAGTGGAAGCCGTCTAATAGACGGAATCCATTACTAAGTCGGGGCCTAGTGTTAGCCGGTATAAAATGGCTAACACTAACCCCCCATTATTACCCCAGTACCCAATGCCACCAGGGGTACTGGGAAGAGCCGGGTGCCAGTGGTCCTGGAGCGTCAAAATTGGCGCTCCTGGACCGGGCGGCAGCAGGCTGGTAAGATTTAGGCTGGGGAGGGCCTAAACCAATGGCTCTTCCCACCCTGGTGTTACCAGGCTGCTGTCGTTTGGTTTTTAACCCGGCTGGTTATAAAAATAGGGGGGACCCTATGCGTTTTTTTTAAATTATTTATTTATTTAAAAAAAAAAAAACGCATAGGGTCCCCCCTATTTTTATAACCAGCCGGGTTAAAAGCCAAACGACAGCAGCCTGGTAACACCAGGGTGGGAAGAGCCATTGGTTTAGGCCCTCCCCAGCCTAAATCTTACCAGCCTGCTGCCGCCCGGTCCAGGAGCGCCAATTTTGACGCTCCGGGACCACTGGCACCCGGCTCTTCCCAGTACCCCTGGTGGCATTGGGTACTGGGGTAATAATAGGGGGTTAGTGTTAGCCATTTTATACCGGCTAACACTAGGCCCCGACTTAGTAATGGATTCCATCTATTAGACGGCTTCCACTACTAAGTCTATAAAGTAAAGAAATAAAGACAAGACACAAGTTTACAAATTTTTTTATTCAAATAAAAACACCCCCACACCCCTCATTGACCATTTTATTAAAAAAAACATTAAAAAAACGCTGGTCATCGACGTAGTCCATGGAATCCGACGTAATCCCCAGGATACCGATATCTGAAAAACAAAAAGGGAGAAACACACAAAAACACACAAACAGGAGCACAACACCCATCATTGTGAGCGGTGTTGTGCACCTTACAGTATGCAGCATCTTTACAGATCGCTGCTTACAGTCTGACCCCCAAGGGGTTAAGGGAGGATGTATTGCATCCCCCTTAACCCCTTGGGGGCCAGACTGATGTCAGACTGCACCCATCCCAGCAAGGAAGGGGTTAAGTGACCCCCCCTTCCTTGCTGGGAGGGGTGCAGTGCCGGGGAGGGGGTGGGGAGAGCTCTATACTCACCCCGATGTTGCCTCTTCGCTGGTCCGCAGCACAATGAAGTCACTGTACTGCGGACCGGCTCATTATATGTGTGCTGAGCCGATCAGCCAATCAGCTGAGCGCACATATAATTCTAAATGTTTCTTCTAATAATGCTATTGTCATAACATAATTAGAAGAAACATTTGATGTTTTCATTAAAGTTAAGTGATGATTAGTACAGAATGCTCTATTGCCGGCATATGAATTACCGGCTTATGGAGTTTCCTGTACTAATTAATATTTAATTAAGAAAACACATTTTCGTTTAAATAAATTCAGTTTCGTTGGTCAATAATTTAATTCTAACGAATCCATCATTGTGCAATTAAATATACTGTCAAAAAATAAATATATATATAAATATACATTTATTTATATATATATTTATTTTAACAGTATATTTAATTGCAAAATGATGGAATCGTTTACATTTAATTATTGAACAATAAAAGGGACTTTATTAGACAGAAAATGTGTTTTATTAATTCAATATATTAACCATGAGAGACATCGGCTATAGTGCAGAGGATCGCAAACCCCGATAATAGCAATTCATGTAAACTGTGTTCCCTGCTTTCCCAGATGCATCCAGAGGTGTTTCCATCACTTTCTTAACATTTTATTTGTTATTTTTAGTTGAACCAGATTTCCAAGTAAATGACCGTATGTTTTGAGCCGCATGTCTATTTTTTCCCACGGCCGGAGTTTCACCCGCACATTTACAGCCGCATAAAAAATACAGCCGCACAGTTACAGCGTGTGAATCCAGCCTTAGGCTGTCAGAAATCACTACCCCTAAATCCTTCTCTTCTGAAGTCTTTTCCAATACAGTACTGCCGATGTGATACTCGGATAGAGGATTCCTCCTCCCCAAGTGCATTATTTTACATTTGGAACGTTGAACTTCAATTTCCACTGTTTGGACCACTTATCTAGCAAAGCTAAATCATTTTCCATATTACTGACACCTCCAGGAATATCAACCCTATTGCACACTTTTGTGTTGTCAGCAAACAGACAAACTTTACCTACCAAACCTTCTCCTATGTCACTTACAAACATATTAAAAAGAAAAGGACCCAGAACAGACCCTTGTGGCACACCACATGTAACCAGTCTCTGCTCGGAATATACACCATTAACAACAAACCTCTGATATCTATCCTTCAGCCAACCACAAATCCACTGAACTATCCGGAGATTAAGTCCAATTTTCTCCAACTTCTCTATCAGCTCTTTATGGGGAACCATATCAAAAGCTTTGCGGAAGTCCAGATGGGCAATATCCACAGCACCACCTTCATCCAGCACTTTTGTGGCATAATCAAAGAAATCAATGAGATTAGTCTCGTGTACTACAACCATGAGATATGTGTGAAACTAGGAGCAGGTTCTAGACTGCGTATCTGGAGTAAAGATTGCAACTAGAGATGAACTAAGCCAATCTGTCGAATTCCCATTCGCCGTAAATCAGATGTTTAATTCGCCTTATTGCGGTTTGTGAATTCGCCAGATTTGCTAAACATGGCAGCCGCAATATTGATCGTACATGTTAGCTTACACTTACACAGTTGTGAACTTTATGCAGTTGCAAATATTACATTACACAGTTGCGTACATCACTAGATAAACATTCACATGTTCGAAAATGATCCTTATAACTAGTGATGAGCGATTACTAAAATGCTCGGGTGCTCATTACTAGAGACAAATATTTCCCGATACTCGGGTGCTCGTTTCGAATAACGAACCCCATTGAAGTCAAAGGGAAACTCGAGCATTTTTGCAGGGGGCCCCAAGCTCAGGGAAGGTTGTGTGAAAACCTGCAACCTCAAAAAAAAAAAAGATAAAAACATCACAGAAATGGACAGGAAACAGCAGGAGTAGCATGCATGGATGCCTCTGAGGCTACCTAATCGGATCATTATGCCAAATTCTGGGCAAAAGCAGGGCAGCGATCACACAGTGAACCATTAAAACCGAGGTAGCATATGAACCACCCCAAAATTTAGCCTGACACAGCATGACAGTGAGAACACAGGGAACCATTAAAACACAGGTAGCATATGAACCACCCAAAAACTTAGCCTGACACCACGTAAATTGACAGGAAACAGCAGGGGCAGCATGCATGGATGCCTCTGAGGCTACCTAATCTCAACATTACGCCAAATTCTGGGCAACAGCCTGGTAGACAATAGTGCTGACCCAGACCAAGATGGGCAAGGCACATGCGAAGGTCAAAGGCCTGAAGGTCACTTTGAAGGTCAAAGGCCTTGGAGAGTGTTCCCCTTCCAGTGCCTGACAAGCTGACTGATCCCCTCTCCCCCCCCCCCCCCTCTAATAACTTGTCTTTTCTAAATTACTAGACTGACCAGGGATGGGGCATGACACCACCTGACTACTTTACCAGTTGGGGTAATATTCCCAGTATCATGTCACTCACCATTTCTCCCCACAGCTTCTGTTCTGGTGATCGAATTTAAAATTATAATTCTTTTTTTGAAATTTGAATTAATTTGATTTTGAGTTTGAAGTGAAATTTGATTTTGAATTCGAATTAGTTTAAATTTTGCGTTTGACAATAACATGGTATGAAATAGACAATACAATCGTCCAATAAAAGTAGCCGGATTATGGCTAGATTTAGCCTCACACCCTCATGCAGTTGTGCATGAGAGGCAAAAATCATTGGAGGTAGGGACGAAGAAATAACAATACAGTCTTCTTAAGAGGCCCCGGAATTTGAATTAATACACTTTGAATCCTTTAAAAAGTATCTAAGAAAGGGCAAGTGCAGTAGTAGTGGGTGGACTTTTCCCACCATTTTCACTCTGTTCCTTTTAGCTGTTGCGTGTATCTTGGAGATACAATAGATGAACAGACAGCCCTGCAAAATAGTCAAATTTGAATTAGACTATTAGTTGAATTGAAGTCGATTTGATTTGAAAATTAAAATTGAAGATAAAAGAAGGCCATAAGGTAGCTTTTAACAAGCAGCTGACTACTGCCTTTGAAACAGCTACAAAATGAAAGTAGAGCAGAGGACACCCGCAAGTTGACATCCACCGATTGTATGGTTCGAAATGCACAACACAAAGATCCTAAATTAGGATCCACCATTTTCACTGTCTGTTCCTTTTAATTGTGGCATGTATCTTGGAGATACAATAGATGACCTGACAGCCCTGCAAAATAGCACTTGAATTGAAGTTGATTTGAGTTGAAAATTGAAATAAGATTAAAAAAAGGCCATAAAGTGGCCTTTAACGAGCAGCTGACTATTGCCTTTGAAACAGCTACAAAATGAAAAGGAGGGCAGAGGAGAGGACACCTGCAAGTTTACACCCACCTTTTATATCGTTCTAAATGGACAAGACAATTTCACCCAACCCTGGCCCTCCCCACCTGATCTCAACTACCCCACTGCCCTCCTTTCGTCCACCTTCATCTGGATCATGCCACCCCTCTAACACCATACGCATCCGTCCTGACCCCCCTCCCCCTGTGCCTTTCTCTGCTGCACTCTGGAATGAACGCGCGGTCTGCAATAAACCTACATTTATACACAATCTCTTACTTCACCACAACCTCTTCTTAGGCATAACTGAAACATGACTGTCCCCTACTAAGACTGCTTCCCCTGCTGCACTTTCCTATAGTGGGCTCCAGTTTACTCACACCCCTCGCCCTGGCAATAAAAAGGGTGGCGGGTTGGCCTGCTGCTAATGGACAACTGCTCCTTTACCCCAATCCCCGCTCTCTCTGCCCTCACCTCCTTTGAAGTACACTCTATCCGAATCTATTCCCCCTCTAACCTCCAAGTAGCCATCATCTACCGACCACCAGGCTCCGCAACCACCTTCCTTGACCAATTAAACACTTGGCTATTGCATTTCCTCTCAACGGATATTCCCATCATCATCATGGACGACTTCAACATCCCCATTGACACAACCAAATCAGCCGCCTCTAAACTCCGATCCCTAGCCTCCTCCTTCGGCCTCACACATTGGTCCTCTATGGCCACTCACAAAAAGGATCACACACTGACCTCTGACCTCACATATCTGACCTCACCAGCACACCTCTCCACATCTCTGACCACATCCTCCTAACATTCTATTCTTTAATCTCCTCATTTGCCCCTCCAGTGCAGAACTTCGCCCACCTTCACAGGAACCACAGAAACCTTAACATTCCAACACTCTCTGACTCCCTTCTGCCACTCTCCACCACAAACTCTCTGAATGACACTGACACAGCCGCAACCTTCTACAATTCCACAATAACTTCAGCCCTTGACTCTGTCGCCCCTCTCACGAAAAAGAGAACATGACGCATCAGACAGCCCTGGCACACTGACCTAACCAAACAATTAAAGCGAATGTCCAGAGCTGCTGAGCGGCACTGGAAGAAAACAAACTCCAAGGAAAACTTCCAGACATACAGGCGAGCTCTCCTTAACTTCAAATCTGCTCTCACCTCTGCTAAATAGGATTACTTTTTTTCCCTCATATCTTCCTTATCTCACAACCCTAGGTAACTTTTTAACACCTTTAACTCTCTTTTCCGCCCCCCACTGCCACCCCCACTTCTCTCATCTCTGCTGAGGACTTTGCCACATTCTTCAAGCAGAAAATCGATGACATCAGAGTAAGCTTCACCTTACAGTCCCCTCAGCCCCTCCCTCATGCCCATCCATCGCTCTTCCACACTAACTCACCTCTCCACCATCACTGAAGAACATCTCTCCAAACTACTCTCCACATCACACCTCACCACCTGCGCACTTGACTTAATCCCATCCCAACTTATTCCCAACCTCTCCTCAGCACTTGTCCCAGCACTAACCCATCTCTTCAATCTATCACTAACGTCTGGCATTTTCCCATCTCCAAACAAACATGCAACCATCACACCCATCCTTAAATAGCCATCCCTTGACCCTACCTCCTTATCCACCTACTGCCCCATCTCACTTCTCCCCTTTGCCTCAAAACTCCTGGAACAACACGTATACTATGAACTATCCTCCCACTTTTCATCCAACTCGCTTTTTGACTACCTGCAATCCAGCTTCCCCCCCCCACCACTCCACAGAAACTGCCCTCACCAAAGTGGCTAATGACCTGCTTACTGCCAAAACCTCACACCAATACTCTTTCTCCTTGACCTATCTTCTGCCTTTGACACAGTTTACCATTCTCTCCTCCAACAAATCCTCTTATCCTTTGGTGTCAGTAGCCTAGCCCTCTCCTGGATCTCCTCTTACCTCTCCAATCGCACTTTTAGTGTCTCCCACTCCCACACTACTTCTTCTCCTTGTCCCCTTACTGTTGGTGTTCCCCAAGGCTCTGTACTTGGGCCTCTTCTCTTCTCCATCTATACTTCTGGCCTGGGACATATCATAGAATCTCATGGCTTCAGGTACCATCACTACACCAATGACACTCAGATCTACCTCTCTGGTCCAGGTGTAACCTCTCTGCTATCCAGGATTCCAGAGTGTCTATCAGCCATATCCTCCTTCTCCTCCCGCCTTTGACTCTGCATTGTCTTTTAAACCACATATTCAGGCCCTCACCACCTTCTGCTGCCTTCACCTCAAAAACATTTCCAGAATCCGCTCTTTTCTCACCCCTGACTCCACCAAACTGCTGGTACATGCTCTCATTATTTTCCGGTTGGACTACTGTAACATCCTCCTCTCTGGTCTTCCATCTAACTCCCTTGATCCCCTCCAGTCTATCCTTAACTCTGCTGCCTGACGAATCAACCTTTCCCCTTGCTTTGCCTCTGCCTCTCCCCTCTGCCAATCCCTCCCCTGGCTCCCTATTGCCCAACGTATTCACTTTAAATTGTTGACCATGATGTACAAGGCCATTCACAACCTGTCCCCTCGGTACAATTTCGGACCTGATATCCCGCTACCGTCCCTCACGCAACCCTCCATCCTCCAGTGACCTCCGTCTGCACTCCCCCCTTGTTCGTACCTCACACAACCGCCTTCAATACTTTGCCTGAGCCTCCCCCATACTCTGGAACTCACTACCCCGACACATCCGGCTCTCATCCACTATCAAGTCCTTCAAAAGTAACCTAAAAACCCATCTTTTCAAACTAGGCTTCAACCTATAATTCTGCATCACACTTGACTGGCTGCACTTTACCTCCTGTTTCTCTCCCCGTACCTTATAGATTGTAAGCCCTCAAGGGCAGGGTCCTCTTCCCCCATGTACCAGCCTGTCTTTTGCCTTCATGTAATGTGTCCTAATCTTGTACTGTGTTCCTGCTTGTTACCCCTATGTATTGTATAACGCTCTGGAATTAAGGGATAATAATAATAATAATAATAATAATAATAATAATAATAATTTAGGATCCACCATTTTCACTATTTGTTCCTTTTAACTGTGGTGTATGTTGGAGACACAATAGATGACTTGACAGCCCTGCAAAATAGCCCTTGAATTGAAGTCGATTTGATTTGAAAATTGAAGAAGATTAAAAAAAGATAAAAAAATCATAAAGTGGCCTTTATTGAGCAGCGGACTACTGCCTTTGAAACAGCTACAAAATGAAAGGACAGCAGAGGGGAGGACACCTGCAAGTTTGCACCCACCATTTATATAGTTCAAAATGGACAACACAAGACAATAATCCTAAATTAGGATCCACCATTTCCAGTATTTGTTCCTTTTAACTGTAGCATGTATCTTGGAGATACAATAAATGACCTGACAGCCCTGCAAAATAGCACTTTAATTGAAGTCAATTTGATTTGAAAATTGAAATTGAAGATTCAAATTTAAAAAAAAAAAAAAAGAAGACCATAAAGTGGCCTTTACCGGCCTTTAGATAAGGCAAGCATTCAACCTCCCAAAAATTAGGCCTGAAACAGCATTGTGGTGAGAACTCCGAGAACAAGGTAGATAAGGCAGGCCTTCAACCTCCCAAAACATTAGGCCTTACACAGCAGACAACTGAGCGACAGCCACCGCCATGAGGTTCCTAAAAGCCTCTGTCTCTACCAGCCGATAGGGCAGCATCTCCAGGCTCAGCAGTTTGCTTTTGTGCACATTTAGGGCTTGTGCGTGCGGGTGAGTGGCAGTGTATTTGCACTTCTGTTCAAAGGTCTGTTGTAGGGAAAGTTGAACGCTACACTTGGACACCTTGCTGGAGGGTGTGGAGCACAGTGGAGGTGAAGGGGTGGGTGTAGGGTGGGAGGCAATCGTGCCTGGGGCCTGAGCGGGGGGACTGAGAGCCAGCATGTGACACAGGGGAAGGAGCAGGGGTGTTACTTGCAGTAACTGAACGGCCTTGGTTCCACTGAGTGGGGTGTTTAGCACTCATGCCTGCGCATGCTGGTAGTGGTTAGGCTGGTAGTGGTGGCTCCCCTGCTGATCCTGGCGTGGCACAGGTTGCACACTACAGTCCGTCAGTCACCCACAATTTTTTTTAACTCTTAACTACGCAAGACCGGTATACCCGTCATGCGGCCGTTAAAGGGGGATCAGAGAGCTGGTTGGGGCTCGGCAATCCATGTATGTGGTGTGCAGCAGACCATTATAATAGAGCATCGATCTGATGCATCATTGCTCTATTATATACACAGCAAAGAGTAACTTTGGTACATTCCCTTTCAGAGCAACTTTGGTACAGTCCCTTAAGGAGCGACTTAGGTGCTTTAAATTAACTATATACTGTCCCTTTAAGAGCATCTTAAGTATTGTCCCTTTAACCCTTTAACCCCTTAAGGACAGAGCCTGAAATGGCCTTAAGGACAGAGACAAATTTTATGAATATGACCAGTGTCACTTTATTCATTAATAACTTCGGGATGCTTTTACCTATCTGGACGATTCTGAGAATGTTTTCTCGTGACATATTGTAATTTACATTTCTGGTAAAATGGAGTCGATACTCATAACGAATCTTTATGAAAAACACCAAAATAACGTGAAAAATTGTGAAAAAATGCATTTTTCAAACTTTGAAACCTTTCTTCTTATACAGAAAATGGTTATGCCACATAAATTATATATTAAATAGCATTAGCAACATGTCTACTTTATGTTGGCGGAATTTATTAAACTATATTTCATTTTTTTAGACAATAGGAAGCTTAAAACATTAGCAGCAATTTTCCAAATTTTCTGTAAAATTTCAAAATCAGATATTTTTAGGGACCTGTTCAGGTTCAAAGTGTATTTGAGTTGCCTGTATGTTAGAAAGCCCCACAAAGCACCCCATTTCAGAAACTGCACCCCACAAACTCTGCAAAAGCACATCCAGAAAGTGTTTTAACCCTTTAGGGGAGTCACAGAAATAAAAGCGAAGTGTGTAAGACATTTGAAAATTTTTATTTTCTGTGCAGAGATTTTATTGTAATCCAATATCTTTTATAATGATAAACCTATTAGCAGAGAAATGCACCCCAACATTGATTTCCCCGTTTCTGCAGTTTATAGAAATACCCCATATGTGGCCCTATTGCGCTATTTGACGCAACCACAAGCCTCAGATATAAGGGAGCGCCTAGGGAATTTCAATGGCTCAGTTATATTTGGTCATTTCTGACTGTACCACTTCAGGTTGGCAGAGGCTCTGGGGTGCCAAACCCTAAAAAACACCCCTAAAGGGACACCATTTAGAAAACTTCACCCCTCAAGGAATGTAACAAGGGGTGCGGTGAGCATCTGGACCCCACAGGTGCTTCACAGATTTTCAGAACAATGTGGTGTAAAAAAGGAAAAATTCTATTTTTTACACTAAAATGTTGTTCTAGCATTCATTTTTCATTTTTACAAGGGGATAAAAGAAAAAAAAACACCAAACATGTAGCGCAGTTTCTCCCGAGTACAGAAATACCCCACATGTGGACATAAAGTGCCAAGCGGGCGCAAGACGAGCTTTCAAAGGGAAGGAGCGCTAATTGGCCTTTGCAAGCTGGATTTTACTGGAATGGATTTCAAGGGCCACGTCGCATTTATAGAGCCCTCGTGCTGCCAAAACACTGGAAACCCCCCACAAGTGACCCCATTCTGGAAACTACACCCCTCAAGGAATCTAACAAGGGTTTCAGTAAGCATATGGACCCCACTAGTGACGGGCACAAATGTGGAACAATGTGACGTGAAAGGGAAAAATTTCATTTTTTCACTTTCACGGCACAAATGTGGCCATCATCAAGGGGTCCATATCCTCACTGCACCCCTTGTTAGATTCCTTGAGGGGTTTAGTTTCCAGAATGGGGTCACTTGTGGGGATTTCCAGTGTTTTGGCAGCACGAGGGCTCTGTAAATGCGAAATGGCGTTCATCATCCATTCTGGCCTCATCCAGCCTGCAAAATCCAAATGGCGCTCTTTCCCTTCGGAGGCTTGCCCTGCGCCCACATGGTGCTTTATGTCCACATGTGGAGTATTTACGGACTCAGGGGGAATTGCTCTACACATGTTGTGTGTTTTTTTTCTCTTTTAACCCCTTGTGAAAATGAAAAATTTAAGGCTAAACCAACATTATAGTGTAAAAAATGTAATATTTCATTTTCACACCATATTGTTCCACATTTGTGCCCATCACCAGTGGGGTCCATATGCTCACTACACCCCTTGTTACATTCCCTGAGGGGTGTAGTTTCCATAATGGGGTCACTTGTGTGGAGGTTCAACTGTCTTGGCAACACAGGGGCCTTTTAAATGCAACATGGCCCCTCGAAATCCATTCCAGCCAAATCCAGCCTCAAAAAGCCAAATGGCGCTCCTTCCCTTTGGAGGCTTACTCTGCACCCGCATGGCGCTTTATGTCCACATGTCGGGGATTTCCATACTCAGGGGAAATTGCTCTACACATTTAGTGTTTTTTTTTATCTTTTAACCCCTTGTGAAAATAAAAAAATCAAGACAAGATCAATGATTTAGTGTAAAAATTAAACATTTTTTACACTAAATGTTGGTCTAGCCTTGATTTTTTCCTTTTCCACAAGGGGTTAAAAAAGAAAGTGAACACAAAACGTGTAGGGTAATTTTCCCTGAGTACGAAAATACCCCACATGTGGATATAATGTGCCATATGGGCACAGGGCAAGCCACCAAAGGGACAGAGCGCCATTTAGAGGCTGGAATGGAGGATGGAAGCCATGTCGCAATTACAAAGCTCCTGTGCTGCCAGGACAGTAGAAACCCCCCACAAGTGACCCCATTCTGGAAACTACACCCCATAAGGAATCCAACAAGGGGTACAGTGAGCATATGGACCCCACTGGTGATGGGCACATAAGTGGAACATGTGCCATGAAAATAAAAAATAAAATTTTTTCATTTTCACTGCCCAAATGTGGCCGTCACCAGGGGGCCATATCCCCACTGCCCCCCTCGTTAGATTCCTTATGGGGTGTAGTTTCCAGAATGGGGTCACTTGTGGGGGGTTTCTACTGTGCTGGCCGCACAGAGGCTTTGTAATTGCATCATGGCATCCTCTAATGGGAATGGCGGCCATACCTACTTAGCTGGGGAAAAGGGACAATTCTAATTTATTTGGGGGTATTAGGCCAATTATTAGTTTATAAGGTTGAAAATGACAGGTGTCCATCAAATTCAACCTGTGTTGATCCAGAGGAAGGCAAAAAACCCTCGTGAGGCAGACGACAGTAGCCTCCTCACAGGGGAAAAATTCCTTCCCGACTCCATAATGGCAATCAGAATAATCCCTGGATCAACATGACCCCTGAAATAGGAATAAGGGACAGAATTTAGATAATGTAGAACCCCAATGATGTGTGGTACGCCTTTAAACGATCCAGTATGCAGAGGCCGGGGTGATCAGGACAGGCGTCACACTGGAAAATGGCGTCCTTCCTGATCCCCCTGTTACACCACAGTCTGCACTTCTTCTGGGGTCTCCCTTTCTCCAGTGTGGGGGACGTCACCTGGAAAATGTTGTCCTGGTGCGATACGGGGTCCTTCATATCCAGAAGCGCTGGGTCCGCTCCATGGCTGCTAAATATTAGGGCTTTATTACTACTTCTGATATTTTCGGATCGTGCCGCAAGCTACTGTAGCTCGGGCAGCGAGGGACCGGAAGAGGGGATGCTTGTATAAAAGTTATCCCTGTACAGGTGGTGACCTTTATCCAGCCGTGGGAAGATCAGTTCCCGGACGATCTCCCCACTAACTCAGAGGATGGGGGGGGGGCATCTGGGGGCTGGATTCGGGTGTCCCTTCCTTCATACACTCTAAGGGTACGTGCACACTGCGGAATGGCGAAGGATAACCCTTTGTGAATTCCGTAGCTGGCACCCGCCGGCGGACTGATGGAGGCGCGCGTCTCCGCTCGTGTCACACTCCATTATATGCACGGGCGGATTCTGCCCTCTGTCCAATGTGTTCATAGAATGGAGTCTATGACAGATCTTCGCTCCGGACAGCCAGATCAGGTGAGTATGGTACACCTGCACCACACACACACCTGTTCTGCACACCTCAGCTACCTAGCTGAGGGGTGCAGAACGCAACAAAACTGTTTTTTTACAGTTTGATCGCCATGATGGGCCGGCCGGTACTGGCCGGCCTATCACGGCGATCGTGGGGGTGGCATCGGCGCCATCTTTGGTGGGGACACTAATGGCGATTGGTGCTGTCTCGGACAGCACCAATCGTCATTGCATTCCGGGTCACCGGGTCACCGATGACTCGGAAAGCTTTTTTCAGCTGCTATATGCTGATCTGTATAGATCAGCATATAGCAGCGATCGTCGTCACGGGAGGGGTTAATCACCCCCCGTGCCGACGAGCAGAGATGGCCTGCTATACATTATAGCAGGCCATCTTCCCCGACCGCTGTGTGTGAACACACAGCGATCGGGGAAACATCGGGCGTAAGTATACGCCCGTTTGCGTTAAAGCCCACCCTGCGGGGGCGTATACTTACGCCAGATGTCGTTAAGGGGTTAAGGACGGGCCCATTTTTGTTTTTGCTTTTTCGTTTTTTCCTCCTTGTGTTTAAAAGCATTTTTCCACCTAGAAACCCACATGAAAGCAAAAATAGAAAGCACAACTGTCACCGCTGAGGGCTTCGAAGCGCAGTTTAAACGGAGTCTGTGCGCAAAGCGGTTCGGGCTGTATTAATCGCATAACAATGGCTGGAAGAAGAAGACGGATTACAATATAGTGCTTTTTCAAGCACTATAATGACATCATTAACCCCTTCGCGTCAGTAACATGTATATATACGTTCCTTTTGCACATACCCCATGCAGTAGGAATGTATATATACCCCGAATGTATACATACCCCGTGCAGTAGGAATGTATATATACGTTTCTGACTTCAGGGGGCTTTGTGATGAGAGCGGAATCGCTGCAGAGATAGCGATCCCGCTCTCATGAGTCCAGCACCGGAGGTAATGAGAGTCAGCTGCGATCCCGCAGCCGACCCTCATTAACCCCTTAGTGACCGCCGATACGGCGGTCACTAACGGGCCGGTGCTGGCGCTGCATTTCATCTCCCCCCACCATGAATCCACGGTGGGGGGAGATGAAATAAATAAAATCAGACCCCAGATCAGCCCCCCTAGTGCCCCGGTAACTAACCCCCCCTCCCCGCGGCGGCCATCAGATCCAAGACTAATGTCTGTTCACAGCGATGGAAATGTAAAAATGAATGAAAGCCCCATGCTCTCCGCCACCGGAGGTAGCTGAGAGCATGGGGCAGTGATCGAGGACCCCCCCCTGTGGGGTCCCTGTACGAACGATCAGCTGTATATACTATATACCACTGATCGCTTGTACCATGTGCTGCTGGCACTTTTTATCCCCTGTCACCATAAATGATTGGTGACAGGGGATAAAAAGTGATACTGTGCCCCCCCCAAGTTGCCCCCACCCCCCCAGTCCCCCCCGTCCCCCAGTCACCCTCCCTTCCACATATACTCACCGGATCCAGGGAGGTCCTTCCTCTTCAGCGTCCTGACTGGTTCTGAAGTGCGCATGCGCGTCAGAACCAGCCATCTTTGAAAATTTAAAGTGACAGACACCAATTTGGTATCTATCACTGAACTATGATTACTGTGATAGAAAATATCACAGTAATCATAGTAATACAGTGAAAATGAATGTACTGTATAAAGTACAAAAAGTGACATACAAAATAAAAACACACACTTATTATAGTAATAATTGCAGTTTACTCCCAGATTACCCAAAACCGCCCCACATTACCCGTACCCACCCCAGGTTGTCCGTAATCACGACAGATTGCACGTAACCCCCCAGATTACACTTAACCACCGCACGTTGCCCGTAACCACCGCACGTTGCCAGTGACCCCCTCCAGATTGTCAGTATTCACCTCAGATTGCCTGTAACCACCCCAAATTACATGTACCCACCCCAGATTACCTATAAACACTTCAGTCTATCCGTAACAATCCTAGTTTGTCTGTAACCCCCCCAGGTTGCCTGTAACCACTGCAGGTTGCCCGTAATCATGCCAGATTACATGTAACTCCCCAGATTGCACGCAACCACCGCACATTACCTCTGACCGCCGCACCTTGCCTCTGACCGCCTCCAGATTGCCCATAACCACACCAGATTACAGCTACTCACCTCAGATTACCTATAAGCACTTCAGTTTATCTGTAACCACCCCAGATTGTCCGTAACCACCCCATGTTTCCTGTAACGACAGCAGGTTGCCTGTAACCACCCTAGATTGTCTGTAACCACAGCAGGTTGTCCGTATCCACCCCAAGTTGTCCGTTACCACAGCAGGTTGCCCGTGACCACCCCATGTTGACCGTATTCACCCCAGATTACCGATAACCACCCCACATTACCCGGTACCACCACAGACTGTCTGTAACCACCCCACATTACCTGTAATCTTTTTTTTTTATTTTTAGTAACTGCACTATTCTAATAACTATTACTAGCCAGGGCCATCTTAACAAAACTATGGGCCCCTGGGCACAGCTGTGAACTGGGCCCCCCAACCCAAGATCAAGTCCCCACATCCCCCTCCCCCCTAACCTTGTGCTGTGCAGCCCCATGTGGGTGTATATTGCACTGTATGGTTCTGTATGGGTGTATATTGTACTGTATAGTTCTGTATGGGTGTATATTGTACTGTATGGGTGTATATTGTACTGTATGGGTGTATATTGTACTGTATGGGTGTATATTGCACTGTATGGTTCTGTATGGGTGTATATTGTACTGTATAGTTCTGTATGGGTGTATATTGTACTGTATGGGTGTATATTGTACTGTATGGCTCTGTATGGGTGTATATTGTACTGTATGGTTCTGTATGGGTGTATATTGTACTGTATGGGTGTATATTGTACTGTATGGCTCTGTATGGGTGTATATTGTACTGTATAGTTCTGTATGGGTGTATATTGTACTGTATAGTTCTGTATGGGTGTATATTGTACTGTATGGGTGTATATTGTTCTGTATGGCTCTGTATGGGTGTATATTGTACTGTATGGTTCTGTATGGATGTATATTGTTCTGTATGGGTGTATATTGTACTGTATGGTTCTGTATGGGTGTATATTGTACTGTATGGGTGTATATTGTACTGTATGGCTCTGTATGGGTGTATATTGTACTGTATAGTTCTGTATGGGTGTATATTGTACTGTATGGGTGTATATTGTACTGTATGGTTCTGTATGGGTGTATATTGTACTGTATGGGTGTATATTGTACTGTATGGTTCTGTATGGGTGTATATTGTACTGTATGGTTCTGTATAGGTGTATATTGTTCTGTATGGGTGTATATTGCACTGTATGGCTCTGTATGGGTGTATATTGTTCTGTATGAGTGCGTATTGTTCTGTATGGCTCTGTATGGGTGTATATTGTACTGTATGGGTGTATATTGTTCTGTATGGGTGTATATTGTACTGTATGGCTCTGTATGGGTGTATATTGTACTGTATGGTTCTGTATGGGTGTATATTGTACTGTATGGTTCTGTATGGGTATATATTGTACTGTATGGTTCTGTATGGGTGTATATTGTACTGTATGGTTCTGTATGGGTATATATTGTACTGTATGGTTCTGTATGGGTGTAAATTGTACTGTTTGGGTGTATATTGTTCTGTATGGCTCTGTATGGGTGTATATTGTACTGTATGGTTCTGTATGGGTGTATATTGTACTGTATGGGTGTATATTGTACTGTATGGTTCTGTATGGGTGTATATTGTACTGTACGGCTCTGTATGGGTGTATATTGTACTGCATGGTTCTGTATGGGTGTATATGGTTCTGTATGGGTGTGCATCGTTCTGTATGGATGCATATTGTTCTGTATGAGTGTGTACCCTTCTATCTGGAGCAGTTTTGCAGCATCTGTGGGTTTTTTTTTTTCATTCTTCTCCTTCAATGCTTAGGAATAGAAAAAAAAACACACAAATGGGAACCAAGCCTAACGTGTAAAGATGTAAAGATTACATATATATATATATATATATATATATATATATATATATATATATATATATATATATCTTTACACATGTTAGGCTTGTGCAAACCTGGCCATACATGCAGTCTGGTGTGTGTGTGTGTGTGTGTGTGGGGGGGTACAGCAGCCTGAAGGGGAGAACACAGCAGTTTGGGGGGGGGGGGGGGGGGGGGCACATAGCAGCTTGGGAGGTGCAGATCAGCTACAGGTGGACAGGCAAAGCAGCCTGGGGGAGAGGGGGCAGCTATGGGGGAACAGGGGTAGGGGTGTGTGTGTGTTTTCTACTCTCAGCCCAGATCTGCAGACTCCCACCTCTTCTCTGTCCCGACCTCCCTGCTATCTACAGCCCCAGGTACCTGACATTTCCTGCAGTGGAGCACAGGACAGGAGGGGGATGGTCAGGAAGCCCTGTAGCTGGAGGCCACTGTGTAGCTGGAGGTTAGCAGCCTGTAGCCTCCTGCTCTCCACACTGCTGGTCTCCTGCTATGGCAGCACAGGCTGCAGCTGCTGTGAGGCCCCACACATAACCATCCCAAGGCCTGCTGGGGGCAGGAAGTCCCGGGCCAGGAGGAACATGGGACCAGTCCACAGAGGGCGGAGCTTAACGGAGGGGGGGAGGAGCTTCAGCCGCCCACATCACAGGCCGGCCGAGCAGCTTATTTCTGTGAGGAGAGGAGAGCGCTGGGGCAGTGCGGCCCTGTAATGTACTGGGGAGAGGGGGGCACAGCGTGGCTCATCAGCTTCCCTTCCTTTCTGCAGGGTAGGCGGCTGCCACTGGGGCCCCCCATGAGTCATAGGCCCCCGGGCAGCCGCCTGCCCTGCCCAATGGGAAAGACGGCCCTGTTACTAGCTGCAGTTTTGCTCCAGCAAATTGGCACTCCTTCCCTTCTGAGCCCCACTGTGTGCCTATACAGTGGTTTATGCCCACATATGGGGTACCGTTGTACTCAGGAGAACCTGCGTTACAGATTTTGGGGTACATTTTTTCTCCTGTTCCTTGTGAAATTTAGAAATTTCAAACTAAACCAACATATTATTGGAAAAATTAGAGTTTTTAATTTTTACTGGCCAATTTTGAATACTTTCCTCTAATACCTGTGGGGTCAAAATGCTCACCACACCCCAAGATGAATTCTTTGAGGGGTGTACTTTCCAAAATGGGGTGACTTATGGGGCTCCTTCCCTTCCGATCCCGGCTGTGTGTCCATACAGTGGTTTACGCCCACATATGGGGTACCATAGTACTCAAGAGAACCTGCGCTACAAATTTTGGGGTGCTTTTTCTCTCATGTTCCTTTTGAAAATGAGAAGCTTTAATCTAAACTTATATATTATTGGAAAATTAAAATTTTTCATTTTTTACGGCCTAATGGTGAATACTTTCCTCCAGCCCCTGTAGGGTTAAAATGCTCATTGTACCCCTAGATTAATTCTTTAGGGGTGTAGTTTCCAAAATGGGGTCACTTATGGGGGTTTCCAGTATACAAGCCTCCTAAATCAACTTAAAAAAAGAACTGGTCCCTAAAAAAAAAAAATCAGTTTTGGAAACTTTCACGAAAATGTGGTAATTTGCTGATAAATTTCTAAGCCCCATAACACCCTAAAAAAGTAAAATATGTTTATGAAATGAAGCCAGAATAAAGAGGACGTATCGGTACTGTGACTTAGTAACTAATTTATGTGATACGACTTTCTTTTTTTAGAAGCAGAGAATTTTAAAGTTCATAAAATGCCTAAAATTTTAAATTTTTCATGATATTTTGATATTTTTCACAAAAAAACACACAAAGTAGTGACCATATTTTGCCACCAATATAAAGTGCCATATGTGACGAAAAAAAAACTATCTTAGAATCGCTAGCATACGTTAAAACATCACTAAGCTATAAGCGCATAAAGTGAGACAGGTCAGATTTTTTAAAAATGAGCCTGGTCATTAAGGTGCAAATAGGCTTGGTCATGAAGGTGTTAATGGTATAATAGTTGACATCATTTCCGAGATCACTGATAACAATAATTGACAATTATAACTTTAGCGACAACACCAACGTTGACATCACTGATGATCATCAAAGAGTAACTGGTATATTCCCTTTCAGAGCAACTTGGTACAGTCCCTTAATGAGCGACTTAGGTGCTAGCTAGAGATGAGCGAACGTGCTCGTCCGAGCTTGGTACTCGATCGAGTATTAGGGTACTCGATGTTACTCGGACGAGCATCTCGCGATACTCGAGCAAATCTCGTCATCCGTTTCCTGTAAGTTTGGGCGCTATTTCTCAGCCAACATACATGCAGGAGACTCTTTGGTACATCTTGCAATGACGTGGGACCCATACATGTCGATAGCAGCGATTGGTTGGCCAGATCAGATGACCCTGCCATATAAAACTCGGCGCCGGCAGTGCTCGCTTCAGACACATGCTGTGAGAGATCAGGGACAGAGCTGCTGCTGGTCAGGGAGAGTGTCAGTGTAGGATTTAGCATTCCAGTAGGCAGGGTATATACTAGCAATACAAACAAACAGCCCTTTTCAACGGCTAAAAGCTTTTATTAATGCTATATTACTAGAGACTGCTGGCTGGGAGTTGCAGTGCTGCTACCGCGATTTAACCAGCACACTGTGGTGACCGGCTGCTGGCAGAGAGGGGACATTCGGTGTTGCTACACACCCCTAAGAAGTGCTCAGTGTACTCCTTTTCGATTTTGGGGCTGGTGGTCCTGGTGTACTACACTGTATTGCTGGGATTTGTAGTGCATCCTGCATAGAATTTCACTGCTCATTGTATAGGGGTGACAGAAAGTGTGTACAGTTGGTGCCCATACCAGATAGCACCGTCAAGCACCCCCTAAACTAGTGTGTAGTACACTGTATTGCTGGGATTTGTAGTACATCCTGCATAGAACTTCACTGCTCTTTGTAAGGGGGTGTCACAGCGTGTGTGTATAGTTCCGGCCAATACCAGATTGTACCGTACAGCCCCCCCTAAAATAGTGGGTACTACACTGTATTGCTGAGATTTGTAGTACACCTGCATAAAACTTCACTGCTGCAGTCAAATTGAAAAGAGAAAGGGTGCTGGGGGTAGAAGGCTACTTGTTGGCTACTGCTGGGCCTTAACTGGCATCCATGTTGACTACTGGTGTGCCTGCCCTTTCTTCGTTGTTGCTGGGCCTTAACTGGCATCCATGTAGACTACTGGTGTACCTGCCCTTGCCTCGTTCTCTGTGTCCTCACTGCCATGCTCTGACTACACTGTCACACTACGTCTGCGGAGGAGCGGCACTGGTTGGCGGGGGCCTGCCGATCGCGCCCCCGCCAACCAGCCAGCTATTTTATTTTTTATTTTTTTACTCTTACTCTACTGTGTCTGACCTAATTTTTGTGAGGTTCCACGCCTGCCTCATCTAAAGGTTGGTAATGGCCACTTTTTTTTTTTTTTTTTTCTAACCTTCAAGTTAAATTTTAAAATCAAATCGACTTCAATTCAAGTGCAATTTTGCAAGGCTTTCTGGTAACTAGGTCCTGATGAAGAGAGCGAAACGTGCGTCAGGCTTGTGGGCCGGACGGGGGTAAGATCTCAGTGTGTGTGCGGTGCCTGGACGCTGGTGTATGGTCACATATGAACTGCAATTGTATATGGCGTTTTACTTTTGGCGCTCCTCTGTTAGTTGGTGGCCAGCTGAGGAATTACGTACCTGTTTTCCTCTATAGATTATATAGTACTGGTTTAGCTGTCCACTTCTATGTTAGGGTGTTCTAGTTCAACATCAGACCACCAGATGGCAGCGTTGTAATTGGCACATATTACACTATAGCACTTTAGCATAGATATATATTCGTTTGGTTTACCGCACTGAGATCTTTCTCCCCCTCTGGCCTTAGTGTTATCTGTGTCATTCCCCATGGAAATTTTGAGTTTTTAATATTATGTATATGATGTATATGGAAATAAAGGATTTGTTATACTTCTAGATTATTTGTGCAATTTCTTTGGTTGTGTGTATAGGTTTGGTTGCACAGTAGATTTATTTAGGCAGGACTTTGTTTTGGGTTGTCTTTCTGGTAATCTATTGTATCTCCAACATACACACCACTGTTCAAAGGAACAGATAGTGATAATGGTAGATCCTAATTTAGCATCCTTGTGTTGTCCATTTCGCACCATATAATCTGTGGATGTCAACTTGCGGGTGTTCTCTGCCGTCCTTTCATTTTTCAGGTCGGGGCCAAAAACTTTATTGTTATTCTTCGTCCCTACCTCCAAAGAGATGCCTATCACGCACAACTGCATGAGGGTGTGAGGCTAAATCTAGCCATAATCTGGCTATTTTAGTTTTAGGCGCAGCAGCACTGCCGTGGGTAAGCGCCAGCAAGCGGTGCTCAAACTGCTGAACAGCACCTTCTACCTTCCACCTTCCTTAAATGTTTTAGCCGTTTTGAAGGCAGGATTGACCAGGCCTTTTACCAGTAGCTTCTTTCCTTCCTTGGATGTTGTAGTAGCCTTTTTGAAGACAGGATTGACCAGGTCTTTTTAATACACAGGCTACCGCACTTGCTGTTTCTTAGAGACTCTTGAAAGTGTATTCGATCAAATTCCGTGGCCTCTTAAGCATACTGTATTGTTCTCTGTGTCCTCACTGCCATGCTCTGACGTCACACTACGTCTGCGGAGGAGCGGGACTGGTTGCCAGGGGCCCGCCGATCGCGCTCCTGCCAACAAGCCAGCTGTTTTATATTTTAGTTTTTTTGGTCTAGCCGTGGTCGGGGCCTCACCACCACCGGCTGAGAGGCATCAGGTGTACCCTTGATGGCAACTGACAGCTGGCCTAGCCAGTTAGCTGTTAGCACCTGGGTTCGTGTGTAATTAGCAGTGAGCTTGGTTGCGTGTGACAAGGGGCGGAACCTGGTGGCGGCTCTGCAACTCGGCAGCCTCACACATGTACCATGCCTGGCCCACGTCTTCAATCTAATGTTGCTGCGGTTCCTTAAAACTTACCCCAATGTGGCTGACTTGCTCAACAAGGTGCACCGCATCTGTGCGCATTTCCGCAAGGCAACCAGTTAAACTAACCCCAACTGCTACAGTCCAATTTAAAGTCAAATTCAAAAGTAAAAACAGTGGGGGAGAAGTGGGGAGTCACATGATGCAGAGAATGTTACCCCAACTGCTAGAGTCAAATTCAATTTACCTTCCTTGTCTTGTCCATTTCGAACCATATTATCTGTGGATGTCATCTTATCTTACGGGTGTCCTCTGCCATTCTTTCACCAGTACCTTCAACCTTTTTTCGATGTTGTAGCCGTTTTTAAGGTAGGATTGACCAGAGCAGTAATGGACATCCATGTTGACTACTGGTGTGCCTGCCCTTGCCTCCATGTTGGTTACTGTTGCTCCTGCCTGGCCTCCATGTTGGCTACTGTTGCTCCTGGGAGTTCTCTGTGTGCTCAATGCCATGCAGTGTTTGGCCTAATTTTGGGGAGGCTCTATTGCTTCCTCACTCTTAATGGTTCTCTGTGTGCTCACTGCCATGCTAGGTATGGTATAATTTTTGGAAGGCCGACTGGCTACAGCTTCTACCTTGTTCACTCTGTCCTCACCGCTATGCAGTGTCAGGCTTAATTTTTGGGTGGTTCATGATATGCTACCTCTGTTTTAATGGTTTCCTGTGTTCTCACTGCCATGCTGTGTCAGGCTGAGTTTTTGGGTGGTCCCTATGCCTACCTCTGTTTTAACCAGGCTGTTGCACAGAATTAGGCATAATGGTGCCATTAGGCAGCCTCAGAGGCATGCATACATGCTGCCCCTGCTGTTTCCTGTCCATTTCCGTTGTGTTTCAATTTCTGAGGTTGACAGGTTTTCACACGACCTTCTCTTTTCCAAACTTGAGTCTCCTGAAAAAAAGCTTGAGTCTCCCATTGACTTCAATCGGGTTTGTTACTCGAAATGAGCACTGGAGTATCGGGAAATACTCGTCTCGAGTAACGAGCACCCGAACATTTTAGTACTCGCTCATCACTAATCACATGCCCTTACTGGGCTACTGGAACAGTATGTATCGCATGCCCTTAGTGGGCTCCTGGAACAGTATGTATCACATGCCTTTACTGGGCTACTGAAACAGTATGTATCACGTGCCTTTACTGGGCTACTGGAACAGTATGTATCACGTGCCTTTACTGGGCTACTGGAACAGTATGTATCACGTGCCCTCAGGGCCGGTTTTAGACTAAATATGGCCCTGAGCGAAGTTGAAGGTGGGGCCCCAAATGCTAAAATATTGTTGTTGCTACGTCACATGGCCTCATATACTTGTTTTATCGGTCGAAGTAAAAACCTGTATCTTTACTAAGGCTGGGTTCACACTACGTATATTTCAGTCAGTATTGGCTCTGTCCACACCATCCACTCAATTTCAACATTGTGTGAACAGATCCTTTGTGTGTTTTCAATCCACTCCTGGTTTTGGTTGCAATATGAGGACCACAATACTGACTGAAATATACGTAGTGTGAACCCAGCCCACACTGTAAAATAAACTTTCACATTTGCATGATCTAAGAGTGCTGTGGACTTACTACTTTGCTAGTGTTGTAAAAGACTCACACAAAAATTTATTATTTGCATTTTAGAAAAAAATATTCTTATATCAGGACCAAATATTACCTACATACTGTTACTGAAGAAAACACAGACATATAAAGACTAATAATATCACCACCACATAATGACTCTAAATACACACTATCTACAGACCAATATTACTGCCATAGATTGACCACCACATAATGACTCCATATATACACTCTTAACAGACCAATATTACCACCATACTGTTACTGAAGAAAACGCACACATGTAAGACTAATATCACTGCATGACCACCGTATAATGACCAAAAAAAAATAAAAATAAAAATCCCACACACACACTCTATTTTTCCTGAATAAAATACACTATTACCTTAGTGACATAATAATTGGTGACAGGGTATTCATGGGAGCACTGCAGCCAATAACAGGCCTCAGCGGTCACCTGCAGCAATAACATAGGACTGATGAGGCCACAGAGAATACACAGTACATGTTGACTTCACCTCAACACTTCTGCTGGGGTCATTGGAATATATATATTACACACACACACAAATGCGCATAAATATATATAATATATTATATATTATATATATATATGCACATTTGTGTGTGTGTGTAACATATATTCCACTGACCCCAGCAGAAGTGTTGAGGTGAAGTCAACATGTACTGTGTATAGGAGCTGCAGCCATTCTCTGTGGCCTCATCAGTCCTATGTAATTGCTACAGGTGACCGCTGAGGCCGGTCATTGGCTGCAGTGCTCCCATGAATACCGTATTATGTCACTAAGGTAATAGTGTATTTTATTCAGGAAAAATAAGGTGGTATTCAGTCCTTATGTTGTAGTCACTATATGGCGGTAATGTTGGTCTGTATAGAGCGTGTTGAGTCATTATGTGGCGGTCTCTCTATGGTGGTAATATTGCTCTGCATGTAGAGTCATTATGCAGTGGTCATGCCATGGCGGTAATATTGGTCTGTAAATGGTGCTTATGCGTTTGTGTGTAATCTATATACACAATATATTACACACACATGCATACTAACACATCCATGAAAACCCTATTATACAGATCCAAACCATCCAGGCCATACAGTACACATGGAAAGTAACACACACTAAATTCATCCCATCATACAGCCACATTATACACTACACATAGTATACTTACTCCCTCTAGCAGGATGTTGGGTGTAGTGGTAAATCCCCATCATGTTCATGGCAGCAGGAGCATGCTGGGTGTAGTGATGAATCCCCATCATGTACATGGCAGCAGGAGCATGCTGTAACGCCTGGAGTAGTGGATCCACTGAACCGTCACTAGCGATGGCACTAACCTCACCAGGGAGCGGAGTCTAAGGGGCCACTGGTTTTCACCAGAGCCCGCCGCAAGGCGGGATGGACTTGCTGCGGCAGGCGACCCCCAGGTTGCTACCCCTGGCTTGGTTGCTAGTGACGGCAGGCGAGGCGTGGCAGGAGCAGTAGGCAGGAGATAGTGCAGGCAGAGGTCTGTAGGCGTGATCGCAGGTGGCGGACAGGACTCAGGAACAATGGGAAGGCAGCGGGCAAGG
Source organism: Dendropsophus ebraccatus (assembly GCF_027789765.1). NCBI lineage: Eukaryota > Metazoa > Chordata > Amphibia > Anura > Hylidae > Dendropsophus > Dendropsophus ebraccatus. The sequence continues at coordinate 42,925,099 of NC_091456.1, forward strand.
ACTAGGGACAAGGACTGCGGACAGGAACAAGGAACAAGGACTACGGTCAGGAACAACAGGGAGCTGGGCCAAACGCTATGGGAAGCATGCAGAGGCTCCAACACCTGTAGTGGGGCAGGGCTGGAATTTATAGGGAGTGATTAGTGCAACTAACCAATTAGGGGCGGACTGGCCCTTTAAATCTGAGACAGCCGGCGCGCGCGCGCCCTAGGAGGCGGGGACGCGCACGCTGACCGGCACAGACGGAGACAGGAGCGGGGCGAGGTAAGGCGCCCCCCGGGGCCGAACAGGTAGCAGCGCTGGGTCCCTGCACAAGGACCCCGGCGACTGCATGGGGCAGATGGAGGTCGCGGCGGCGGCCCGGAGCACGGGACGCCGCCGCGGCCGTGACACATGCCGAGTGTAGTGGTGAATCCCCATCATGTACATAGCAGCAGGAGCATGGGACGGAGGAAGAGTAGCTGTAGGGGGAGGGGAAGGAGCACACATCGGGAGCCCAGCATCCTGCAGCCTCTGTGTGACCCCTGACAAAGAGCTGTAGCCAGGGATCACTCCCAGACGCTGCAGGATGCTGTCTGTGTGCTCTTGCCTGTGACAAATACTGCCCTGTCTGCCCCCCCCCCCTAACGCCAGCCCTGCATGCCCTTAGCGGTCTACTGTAACAGTATGTATCACATGCCCTTAGTGGGCTATTGGAACAGTATGCATAACGTGCCCTTAGTGGGCTACACCAGGGACACAGAGTCACTTGTACACACAGGGTACTGGAATGAATACACTTGCTGCTTTGTCTTAGCACTGAGAAGAGCTTTGGATTCAGAGATGACTATTTCGCTGGGTCTTAACCCTTAAAAGGACTTTTGGGTTCTGTAGTAAGCCTGCCTAACCAAAACGATACTACAAAAATCTCACTGCTCCAAGATCTCTCCCTGGCTAGGTTGAAAGCGCATCTGCGGTCGAGAAGCGGGATCCAAGTATTTAGGATTCGAGGTCATGTGGTTCAGCCATCCAATGAGGGTAGACGCCATTCTCGTGATGCGTGCGTACTCCCAGGGTCCCTCACAGCCTCCCTGCATGGTGATGGGATTTTAAAAAAGTGCCAACTGCGATGGGAGGGCTTTCGAATGTTTCCCCGAGTATTCGCCACACACATTGAATTTGAATACTGCAATATTCGAATATTTCCCTCCTCCCGCTCAGACTTGCCAGTAAATCTGGTGTCTTTTCCAGGGGGGTGGGGGGTATGGTGGTATTGGTCAGGTCTGGTATCGCCAATAGGTGCGTGAAGATGGGGCGTCTTCAGGTTTAGTGCCTAGGGTAGCAGCAACTGTTAATACAGCCCTGTGTAGGCCTATGTCAGAGGTATATGCTGGGAGTATTTAATAATGACGCATGTTAAACATCTGATGCACACTACAAATGCAGTATGTAGTGAGGTTAACACTAGAGTACAGTACATCTTTCACTCTGGTGAAAGCTATCATGTAAAGAGGAGCAGGACGCTTTGCTCATTGTCACTGCGATTCTTATTGGAATTAAGAAAAAAAGAAAAACTTTCCCTAATGGTTCAATTATGTTAAGACTAGAAAAACATAGGGTCTACTTTTTTGCTGTCTTAGGTTCAGTATGGGGGCATTATCTTGTCTAGTTACACATAGCATACCCTCTTATATACAGTAGGACCATATTACAGTTCTGTGAACCTTCTGTGTAAATTTTGCCAAAAAGGTATCAAATATTTATATGGGTGAAATTGTCTGAAATGTCCAAATGAAGGGGGTAGGGGTGATTCAAAGAGGCATGTCAAGTTTCAAAAGTCCACGGTGATAGTCCAAAACTAAAGCTAAATATGAAAAAAATATATATATATATCAAACCAATGCAGGAACCATATAAAAGTATAGTCCACTATAGGCATATGTTGGATGTATGAAATTCAGTTCAGACCAACAAACAGCAATGTCATATATGGCTCCACCTTTTCTTTTTCAAGTGTTTCCTCTTTATATCATAGCCTCGCTGTAACAGTGAATGTACGCACCACAAGTCGCCTTGCACTAAGATGATGTTTTGGTTCTGGGCTGCAGTTGCCACCTCTTTGTCAGGTAATTTCAGGAACGTGGGATCCTGATCTTCTTATGGAATTATTTATGAATTCTCATTCTCTTGTCCCATTGTAGGAGTCTGTACAGCGAATAGTGTAACACAGCCAAAGACAGCAGTATCTGTGGAAGCTAAACATGTTATTAACCTGGATTGTGAATACAGTACTACAGATAGTGCTCCATATCTTTTCTGGTATGTCCAGTATCCTGGCCGGGGAATCCAGTTTATTCTTAGAAGTCTTGGAAGAACAGAAGAAGTAAAAGTTACTAAAAAATTTTCAGCTAAGCATGACACAAAGAAAAAAGAAATCCCTCTGAAGATTTTTGACGCTGAAGCTTCAGACAGTGGGGTGTACTTCTGTGCTCTTAGTGACACAGTGGATGAGCTCAGTGGTTTACCTACACAAAAACTAGAGATAAGCGAATTTACAGTATTAACAAAGCAAAGCGCTTGGTTATCTCTGCAATCGCTCACCAGCCTGCTTCCCTTTAACTGACTGATGCTCCTCCCCAGTTACTGGGAAAAGCTGGATCCAGTCCTGGGAAGCTGGGAGAAACTTTTTCAGGCACCGGGAGTGGAGCAGCACAGAGAAGCAGTGAGTTAGCAGCCGGCTGATGAGCGGATTGCAGAGATAACATAGTGCTTTGCTTCGTACTTACTGTAAATTTGCTCATCTCTATACCAAAAACTATTATGACAAACCTGAAATATAAATGTATGATACGATCTCTGGAATTACATCCATCTCTGCTCCCCCCCCCCCCCGCCCACACACACACACACTCCTCTCCACCTCTTTCCTGGCCAAGTGACATCACAGATATCCAATGGCGTCGCTGGCAATGGACGATGCCGCAGGTTCGTGTCACCCGGCTGGGGATCTGGATCTTTTCCATTATTCTGTTTGACTAGTAGGTCTCCCTGCCAGTCAGGTGTTTGGTTTTGGGAATTAGGGGGCTGGTCCAATCACATTCTCGGCCAGACCCCTGATCTCCTGTAAAAGTTCCCTTAGGCTTTTAACCTTTGCTGGCTATTAGTCTTTCGTGAAAGCAGGCTAGTGTACTGCCTGCATCTTTATTCTCTGTCTTGCTATACCTGGTTACCTTACTTTGGCTTTTGTGCCTTCTGACCTTACTACTTGAATTGTGTTTTTGTACCTTGCTCATCTGGTTTTGATCTCAGCATGTACGACTACCCTTGGTGTTGTGTTTGTGTTAGGGACTGTTGCTCAGTTACATAGGGCTGTCCAAGGCATGTAGGCAAGGACAGCTGGCAGGTGCAAGGTCAAGACTCACAGTCCACCCTGTCCCTTCCCTGGCCAAACATGAAATGCGGTTGTGATATTACTATATATTTTACACAAATTTTAAAGAGATATTGTTACCCCCTGTGAGTAAGCCCTGCTTTCTGTAGGATCGAGTTACTGGTACTGAAATATATATGAAAATACCTTTCAAATTAGCCCCAGTGTCTTTGGTTTATCTGCCCGAGAGAGTATCACAGAGACAAGGCTTTTTCAGCTTTGTGCACCTGTCTAGCCTCGGTCCATATGGTTTACAATCCTACCCCCTAAATACCCATTAGTCTTGGTCATTAGTCACCGGGCCTGGATCAAAATCAAGCACAGGCGCCATGTTCTCCTTTAATGGTGCAGACTCACTGAGGAAGTGAAGTTTGGTCTGTACTCTCCATATCAGGGAATACACCTATCTTGTCCAGAAGGATACATTTCTTGCCAGGTATAGCATTGGTATAGTCCAAGATCCAACAGCATCCAAAGGGGATATTAGTCCTCACATTATCCTAATATTATGCTAGTCATATACTATTTTGTATGGTTGAAAAGATGATTTTTATGACTCCAATGCGATACCTGGAGATTGTGGGGTCCAGCAGCACCAGTAGTTCAGTTGGTTAGTAGAGATGATCGAATAGTGGAAAATCTTAGGTTCTATAGAACTAGAACCTTTCGCATTTGATTCCCGATTCCTTCTCGGTCCGTGGTGAAGGAGAAGACAGCTCGGGTACCGCCTGGAATTCTGGGATACAGGCTATAACCTAGACTAAATCCCGGAATTCCAGGCGGTACCCGGTCTGTCTCCTCCTTCCCCATGGACCGGGAAGGCATCGGGAATCAATGTTTATTTAGCCAAGTGCCATACAACGTTTCAATCTACACAGGTCGTACTTTAAAAAGACCTGCATAGGTCGAAACGTTGCATGGCACTTGGCTGAATAAACATTGAACTTCTTTTACTTTGGATGCTGTTGATCTTGGATTTCTCTGATGATCAGGTTCACTATATGGGATTATGAACCCCAGACTTCCTTCCTTGCTATTCCACTAACCAACTGATCTACTGGCCCCCCAAAATCTCCAGGAATCGCATTTGAGTCATGAAAATCATCTTTTTTAACCATACAAACCAATAGTATATGACGAGCGTAATAGGATAATGTGAGGACTAATATCCCCTTTGATAAAATAACCTCGAAAACCTTTATTATCTAGGGTGTGCACAAACGCAAGTACATTTTGCTATGATCCTGTGGATTTGCAGTAAAATTTTCTGTGGAAAATGCAGTATCATTAAATAAAATAAGTTTAAAATATTGAGAGGTTAAAAAAAAGCATTTAATAAATTATCCATTAAAAGGTGTTTTTTTTTAACTACATTTATCCTTTATTGCAATAGTGGTGTAACTAAGCTACACTTTGAGCCACAAGAGGGTAGACAAACACAGCTCAAATAAAAGCAGAAATTTAGAAGAGGCAGACTTTAACAGACTGACATCTATGCCAGATGTTTTCAAGGTTAGCCCTTTAAATCCTGAAGGATTATATATAACATAGATTTATAATGGGGTCTATTACATTTTTATTGAGATTTTATTTTTGAAGGAGAATAAAGTTGTGCACATTGTGCTATTTTTGTTGTCTAACATTTGAACACCAAATAGAAATTTGAACACAGCCTTATATATACCATCTTAAATAAATGGCTAAAATATCCATGTTTCACACGTTATAGAATCAAGTTAAATTAAAACTATTAAAATAATTTTTCGAGGGGATGAATAATATAGAATAGATTTTTTTTTAAGGAATTTAACTTTCTTTCTTGTGCTCTCCTTGTATTTATTATTTGGTGATCATTTCTGATTTTAGCAAATTACTTGGTTGTTACTTATAGGCTATGTTAACACACTGTGCAAATCTTTTCATGATACTGTAGTTTTGCCCTGCTACTTCCACTCCTGATTTTGGTTGACAAAAGACTGACCAAAAGACTTATGAAAATACTGTGTGTGAACATAGCCATGAACTGTAATACACTTGATTAATGTAAACTGTATTTATCTATTTTTATATGCACCAAATAGACCTGCCTTTTATGTGACTGCCTTCATAAACACAAATGATGACCCTCCCATTGCTGTATATACTACACAACCATTGGGGGGGGGGAGAATGAACAGCCAAGTCATCGGTGCTCATAGTGTGACATACTAAACAGACAGCAATAATCAACAAGGAGAAAAGTGTATGTTAAAATCACTAGGCAACTACCATGAATTGAGAATATTTAAACAATCTTTATTAATATAATAGCATACACAAAAAAAACCCCTAGATTAAAAACCCTTAACAGATAATCTAGAGGGATCACAACAACACACAAGATCCCTACAACCACAACTCAGCTATGTCGGTGGTGGGCTGGGTTACAGAAGACATTTTGTAGATGAACAGAAGGACATCATGTGTTATGAATCTCAAAGGGTAGGGGGAGGACGAAAGAGCGGACCCAAAGTGGAACAGTCACAGCACAAGAGCACATTTTCAGCAGCTTCGCATCAGGATGCAAATCAGACAAACTGATTTCTAGTCTTTGGCGTTTTTAACACCTAGGCTATGTTCACACTACGTAAAGAGACCGGCCGTTCTGTGGCCCGGCCAGGTCACGGAACAGGCGGTCCCTGCCCAAATCATCCCGGCCGGTACTTAGGTACCGACCGGATGATCTTTCCGGCCGCACTGTTCTGATGCAGGTGCATCAGCGCGCGCCCGCATCAGAAATTCACAGAGCACACAATGAAGCAAGCAACCGGAGCGGCTTGCTTCATTGTGTGAACTGACAGGTCTTTCTGCGGCCGCAATGCACTGAATTGCGGCCGCAGAAATCTGCAGTTATTTGCGGGTCCGCATGGGATCCTGGCTGGAGCGTATATGATGTGCATACACTCCAGCCGGGATCCCATAGCAGATAAGGCGATGTTCCACTCCGCATAAAGTACGGCCCGGACGTACTTTTAGGTAGTGTGAACATAGCCCTAATCTGTATTTAAGTTAGTCCACTGTAAAGAAATGGAATAAAATCTGTGACTGACCACTGTCTAAGAAAAGAAAATGTTTTATGTTAGGTCTATATCAGCAGTTATATACTATATAACAGTGGGTGTGATTCTGCTTGCTCACAGTCAAATTTTCTGTAACCAAAATCAAAAGCAGCTCCTCCCATCATATATAACATCCAATTTTGTGAAGGAGCAGAGTTAGCTGTCATTATGAAGCTATTCTTGGTTTTATGGCTGTGGATTGCTGCATCAGGTGGGTAATATGAATATGACCTCATAAGGATGCCAGGAATATTGGCTAATGCTGACGTACATGTACATTGGGTTGTTAAACATGCCTCTTTATTTATTTCCCTAACAGTTCATAAAGTGAAATGTCAGAAGAAGGACTTGGTGACACAGATGCCTTCCACATGGGCAGAATATGAAGGCCATTCAATCACTTTTCATTGTACATATGAAACCTCGCTCAATGCATACACATTCTGGTACAGACAGAGACCTGGACAGTACCTGGAATTCATAGCCAGGGCTGACTTTGCCAATACTCTGTTTGTAAAAGAAGAGTATCAAAACAGAATTTCTATTCATCATTATACAAAGAACGCCACAGTTCTGCTAACTGTGTCTCAGCTTCTTATGGAAGATACTGCGGTGTATTTCTGTGCTCTCAGTCCCACACAGATGCCTTTACTATATTTTACATTGCTAAAACTGGGTCAGTGTATTGTGACACACATAACCCTAAATGTGTATAATGATGTACATCCCCCAGAATGCACTTGCTTGTTATATTAGTAGGTAGCTGAGGGGTGCAGAACAGGTGTGTGTGGTGCAGGTGTACCATACTCACCTGATCTCGGCGTCCGGAGCGACGATCTGCGGTCCGCGCCATCCTCCGTCGGGTCATTTCCGGGTTCGGTCGTCCAGCGTCGGAAATCTTCGGAAACACTCGGGTTCGTCGGGCCTCGGCAATCTCCGACAGCGTCGCTCTACTGCCCCCTAGCGGCTGATCAGTGAATATCATTCACTGATCAGTTGCTTTGGGTTAAAAAGATTTTTTTTTTTCCAATTTTTTTTTTCTTTTTTTGCGCCCTAACGCCACTGAGTGCTGATCAGCATCGCACGTAAGTGCGCCGCTGATCAGCAACTCCTCCTTTTTGGCGTAGGGGCGTTTTTTCTCCCCTATATCCTACTGCCACTGTCTGCTGATCAGTGCCGCACATAACATATTTATCAGCAGCTCCTTTCTTGGCGTAGGTATATTTTTTCTTACTGTCAAAAAACCACGTAAAAAACACTACACTACACCACACTACATGGAATAAAGTTTTACACTACACAACTACACATTTACATACCCCATATACAAATCCCCGTATAAAGATGGCCCCCAGGGTGTTTTCGGCGTCGGACATATACGCTAATATTGCCTCCGACACCGAAACAGCCAGTGAGGATGAATGGGGGATCCTTCTTTTCTCCATTCATCCTCATCATCCTCATCATCCAGTGACGTGTCTGGGGGTAGCGTAGCGTATGTTGCCCCCCAGACACGTCTTTTCCGCCAGTACCGTCCCAATAAGAGATGACGGTATAGCGTGAATTTTTACAAACTCTGTGAGAGTACCTCAGGGTACACTTACAGATTTAGGGTACGTGCACACTGCGGAATGGAAGATAACCCTTTGTGCATTCCGCAGCTGGCACCCACCGGCGAACTGATGCGGGCACGCGTCTCCCCCCGTGTCATAGACTCCATTCTATGCACGGGCGGATTCCGTTGTCCGTCCAAAGAATGAACACGTTCATTCTTTGGTCAGAGGGCAGAACGTGTTCATTCTTTGGACGGACAACGGAATCCGCCCGTGCATAGAATGGAGTATGACACAAGCGGAGACGCACGCCCGCACGCCAGCTGCGGAATGCACAAAGGGTTATCCTTCGCCATTCCGCAGTGTGCACGTACCCTTAGAGTGTATGATGGAAGGGACAGCCGAATCAAGCCCCCAGATGTCCCCCCCCCCCATCCTCGGAATTAGTGGGAAGATCGTTCGGGAACTGATCTTCCCACTGCTGGATAAAGGTTACCACCCGTACGGGGATAACCTTTATACCAGCACCCCCTCTTCCGGTCCCTCGCTGCCTGAGCTACTGTAGCTTGCGGCACGATCCGAAAATATCAGCAGTAGAAATAAAGCCCTAATATTTAGCAGCCATGGAGCGGACCCAGCGCTTCTGGATATGAAGGACCCCGTATCGCACCAGGGCAACATTTTCCAGGTGACGTCCCCCACACTGGAAAACAGGAGACCCCAGAAGAAGTGCAGAGTGTGGCGTAACAGGGGGATCAGGAAGGACACCATTTTCCAGTGTGACACCTGTCCTGATCACCCCGACCTCTGCATACTGGATCGCTTCAAGACGTACCACGCGTCATCGGAGTTCTACATTTTCTAAATTCTGTCCCTTATTCCTATTTCAGGGGTCACGTTGATCCGGGGATTATTCTGATTGCCATTATGGAGTCAGGAAGGAATTTTTCCCCCGTGATGAGGCTACTGTCGTCTGCCTCACAAGGGTTTTTTGCCTTCCTCTGGATTAACACAGGTTGAATTTGATGGACACCTGTCATTTTCAACCTTATAAACTAATAATTGGCCTAACACCCCCAAATAAATTAGAATTGTCCCTTTTCCTCAGCTAAATAGGTATGGCCGCCATTCCCATTAGAGGATACCATGATGCAATTACAAAGCCTCTGTGCTGCCAGGACAGTAGAAACCCCCCACAAGTGACCCCCTTCTGGAAACTACACCCCATAAGGAATCTAATGAGGGGGGCAGTGGGGATATGGCCCCCTGGTGACGGGCACATTTGTGCCGTGAAAATGAAAAAATTGTATTTTTTATTTTCACTGCACATGTTCCACATATGTGCCCGTCACCAGTGGGGTCCATATGCTCACTGCACCCCTTGTTGGATTCCTTATAGGGTGTAGTTTCCAGAATGGGGTCACTTGTGGGGGGGGGTTTCTACTGTTCTAGCAGCACAGGAGCTTTGTAAATGCGACATGGCCTCCATCCTCCATTCCGGCCTCTAAATTGTGCTCTGTCCCTTTGGTGGCTTGCCCTGTGCCCATATGGCACATTATATCCACATGTGGGGTATTTTCGTACTCACAGGAAATTACCCTACACGTTTTGTGTTCACTTTCTTTTTTAACCCCTTGTGGAAAAGGAAAAAATCAAGGCTAGACCAACATTTAGTGTAAAAAATGTTTAATTTTTACACTAAATCATTGATCTTGTCTTGATTTTTTCATTTTCACAAGGGGTTATAAGACAAAAAAAACACTGTCTTTTCCTGAGTACGGAAATACCCCACGTGTGGACATAAAGTGCCATGCGGGTGCAGAGTAAGCCTCCAAAGGGAAGGAGCACCATTTGGTTTTTGGGGGCTGGATTTGGCTGGAATGGATTTCGAGGGGCCATGTTGCATTTAAAAGGCCCCTGTGTTGCCAAGACAGTTGAACCCCCCCACAAGTGACCCCATTATGGAAACTACACCCCTCAGGGAATGTAACAAGGGGTGTAGTGAGCATATGGACCCCACTGGTGACGGGCACAAATGTGGAACAATATGGCGTGAAAATGAAATATTACATTTTTTACACTATAATGTTGGTTGAGCCTTAAATTTTTCATTTTCACAAGAGGTTAAAAGCGAAAAAAACACACAAAATGTGTAGAGCAATTTCCCCCTGAGTCTGTAAATACCCCACATGTGGACATAAAGCGCCATGTGGGCGCAGATCAAACCTCCAAAGGGAAGGAGCGCCATTTGGATTTTGGAGGCTTCTCGTCCTGCACCCGCTTGGCACTTTATGTCCACATGTGGGGTATTTCTGTACTCGGGAGAAACTGCGCTACTTGTTTGGTGTTTTTTTTTTCTTTTATCCCCTTGTAAAAATGAAAAATGAAGGCTAGAACAACATTTTAGTGTAAAAAATAGAATTTTTCCTTTTTTACACCACATTGTTCTGAAAATCTGTGAAGCACCTGTAGGGTCCAAATGCTCACCGCACCCCTTGTTACATTCCTTGAGGGGTGCAGTTTTCTAAATAATGTCCCTTTAGGGGTGTTTTTTAGGTTTTGGCACCCCAGAGCCTCTGCCAACCTGAAGTGGTACGGTCAAAAATGACCAAATATAACGGAGGCGTTGAAATTCACTAGGCGCTCCCTTATATCTGAGGCTTGTGGTTGCATCAAATAGCGCAATAGGGCCACATATGGGGTATTTCTATAAACTGAAGAAACGGAGCAATCAATATTGGGGTGCATTTCTCTGCTAATAGGTTTATCATTATGAAAGATATTGGATTACAATAAAATCTCTGCACAGAAAATAAAAATTTTCAAATTTCTTACACACTTAGCTTTTATTTCTGTGACTCCCCTAACAAAACTTTCTGGATGTGCTTTTGCAGAGTTTGGGGGGGGGGGGGGGGTGCAGTTTCTGAAATGGGGTGCTTTGTGGGGCTTTCTAACATGCAGTCCCCGCAAATACACTTTGAACCTGAACAGGTCCCTAAAAATATCTGATTTTGAAATTTTACTGAAAATTTGGAAAATTGCTGCTAATGTTTTAAGCTTCCTATTGTCTAAAAAAAATGAAATTTAGTTTAATAAAAGCTACCAACATAATGTAGACATGTTGATAATGCTATTTAATATATAATTTATGTGGCATTACCATATTCTGTATAAGCAGAAAGGTTTCAAAGTTGAAAAAATGCATTTTTTCACAATTTTTCACGTTATTTTGGTGTTTTTCATAAAGATTCGTTATGAGTATCGACTCCATTTTACCATAAATGTAAAGTACCATATGTCACGAGAAAACAATCTCAGAATCGTCCGGATAGGTAAAAGCATTCCCAAGTTATTAATGAATAAAGTGACACTGGTCATATTCATAAAATTTGTCTCTGTCCTTAAGGCCATTTCAGGCTCTGTCCTTAAGAGGTTAAAGTGAATGTACCATGAGGTACATTGCGTTAAGTTCTTTATATGAATAGACCGACACTGATACCGTGGTTCTTTTGTTGACGGTTCCCGTCCACGGTGCTGGTCTATTCCTGGGCATTAGAGCAGCCTGAAGCACTGGAGGTGCGCCCTGTGTGATGTGGTTCAATTGAATGTAATGAAGTTGTGTCACAGATGGGAGGGGAGATCGTCACACTGGGAGTGGGCCCGCCTCCAGTGCTTCTGTCTGGGCCTGTGCCCGGGAATAGACCGGCGCCATGCCTGGGACCCAGGCTGCGGTTCAAAAAAAGGACCGCAACACTGATATCCCCACACCGGCGCTTGTCTATTCATTTAAAGAACCTAAGGTGATGTACCTGATGGTACATTTGCCTAATGTCAAAGCTTTGGCTGAGACACTCAAGGACATTGCCACTAAGCCACTCCTGTGTTGTCTTGTCTGTGTGCATAGGCTCATTGTCTTGTTGGAAGGAGACCACTTTGCTCTTGCTCTTTGAGTGTCTATTTTAGCCTTCTTTTTTGTGAAAGGTTTCCTTTGCTAGTGGAATACCTTAATTACCTGATTCAGTGATTTTCTTTTATTTGTGTCCTCCACTTAGGCTGTATTCACACAATGTAGGGCAGAAAACCCGGGGACTTCCAGACTTCCCCTTTAATTATTATACAAAATAGCTCTGTGTGACGGCAACACCGTAATAATTTCAATTTCACTGAAGTCAGCATCCTATAAATCCGTCACTATTATACAATTATTGGAAACCTATCAAAACATTATCCACCAGAACAAAACACATGGGCAATACATTCCTTTTATAAAATATTAATATCTTTATTTATTTATTTATTCCCCTTTAATTAGCAGTATTTTACCACAAATTGTGCATATTCTGTCATAAATAATGCTATTTTCCTTTGGATTGCACAATTTGCTGCAAAATAACGCTAGTTAAAGCTAATTAAACATTATGTCTGAACATAGCCCTATGATCTGTACTTGGCTTTATATTCAATAACAGCAGCTGTTGTGGGCTGTTATACTACTTGCACAATTGGATTACATGTAAATAATATACACTGATCTAACCACCACTTCACTTCACCCTGAAAGGAAGTGACAAAAAAAAAATTGCACAGGAAACACTGAACAGTGAAACTTTCTTATTTAGGTTAGATACACAATCATACTTTATATGTTGAAGAAAACTCCAAGCTGCAATGAACTATCTCATGGTTTTTCATTTATTAATAGGTAACTAAGGAAATGATCTCTTGTAAACTGATCAAAACTTCTATCTTCTGCAATTATTACATTTTAAAACATTTTGATGAATACTGACATCTAGATATGAAATTTTTGAGACACGTTTGCTTAGTTTATGTTCCTCTTCATACTATCATCACTAGTCTATGTTTCTTCTCATCCAATATTTAGTGGCACTTATATGAGCTTGTCTTCTATTTCTTGTCTAAAGTTTTCACTACAATCCAATGTCAAGTGTTCCAGGAAAGTCAGATAAGGACAACCAAAGGACAAGAAGTCTCAATCTACTGCCATCAGAATGCTAGTGGTCATAACACTATGTCCTGGTACAAAAAAGCACAGGATGGGAGGCTTGAATTTCTTTCCAGTGGATATGAAGGCAAAACTGATGCAAAAACATTTATGATGTCAGTGATTTCGAAGGAGAGGTCAACATATCTTAAGAAGGCTCATGTTTTGATTGAAGACACTGCTGAATACTACTGTGCGCTGAGAGACACATTGGTCTCACCTAATGTAACTCACGTACAAAAAATTTTGTTCTTTGTAGTTCAGATGTACTACTTTTTGAATGGAAAACAAAGAAAACGTCAGCAACTGGTTGGCTGTGGCACTGTCTTTTTGAAAGTTTCTGCTCCCTCCCTTTGTAGAAAGCAACAGGACAGGTGTTTTCAGATTTCCATGACTTCTACTGCATTTACATTACTTGCAACCACTACAAGAAGAGAACATGACTGGTTCAACAAGTCAACTTTTTTTTCAAGTATAAAGCACGGTACCTGGAGGCCACCAGAGGAAATTATCCTGGGGGCCCACCAATAAAGAACCAGTGAGAAATGACATGTCCGTTAGTGTTGCTGCAGGTTCTGAGCTAAGGCCCACCAGAATATTCTCCGGTCCTCTGGTAGGCCAATCCGACACTGATAATGCATAATAATAAACGGGGGGGGGGGGGGGGGGGGGGGGATAGGGGTTGGATAGGGATTTATAAGAGTATGGCTTGTCATGAGGCAGAGTTTGGCAAATATACATTTTTTTCTAAATATTTCCCCACACCTGATTTATTGTGGTTTACACCTTCATACAGAGTGTGCTGGTCTTGATAAACGTGCCCAAAAGTACCCATGACAATAATCATTTTACACACTGCGCCCTCTGAAACTCATTATAGTACACTAATACACACGTTATTCCACTTACACACTAAGCCACACACACACCCATAAATGTATGCAACTTGAAATTGATTAACCTGCCCATGCTCCCCCAGAGTTTTGCTGGCATTGCCACTGGTGTTCCCTTCTGTCTGTAGATGTTTCACTTACGAGACGGACTAGGCTCGGGAGTGACAGCCCGCTCAGCAAATCCCAGGTCGTGGTGCTATCCTGTCTCAGTCAGTGATAGGCTGAGTGGGCTGTCACTCCCAAGATTAGTCCATCTCGGAGGTGAGGCTTCTGCAGTCAGTGGGGGACACTGGAGACACCGCCAGCAGGACAGGTAAGCATAGCATGTTTATTATTTTCTATTTGTCTATAGCTACATAGGAAATATTTGCTGACACAAATACTGGTTAAGCCTTTTAAAGTACTCAAATTTATTAAGCTGTGCACTGTGGCCCCTGAAATTCATTACAGTATGGACTCTGTTCCCCTACATACATATTATGATATGAGTATATGGGGGCATTGTTACTGTATGGCGCAGAGTAGAATATTATTACTGTATGTTGGTGCAGTGGGGGCTTTATTACTATATGGAGTACAAGGGGAAATTATTACTATATTGGGACACAGGAGGCCATATTACCATATCGAGGCACAGGGGACATTTTTTTCTTTTAGTATGTTGCACTATTACTGAATGTTGGTTCAGGGGACTTTTTAACTGCTGTATCAGGGGCACAGGGGGTGTTAATATTGTATGGTGGCACAGGGGGCATTATTTATGTTCAGGAAACTGTTGTGGGCTCAGGGGGCAATATTATTGCATGGGAGTACAAGGGGAAATAAGATTGAATATAGGCTCAGTGAGGGCATTATACAAGGGCAGAGACCATTATAAGTCAGTGGTAGTACTGTTGGGGAATTATTTTTAGATGGTATAAATGAAGGAGAATTCTGGAGCACATGTGGGGGCTCGTGCCCCAGATCTTTTTAGATGCCAGCAGCGCCCATATCTGTAACATAATTGTAATCCACTACATTTACCAAAAATGAGTCCAGATAAAAAGCCTGAAAGTCTTGGTCACCTAGCGTGTCACTTCCCTACAAACTGCTGGAATTCTGTCTCTAAGAGAAGAGAGACCAAGACAGAAAAAGGAAGTATGGGTGGGGCTTAAATAGTGTTGTGCATGCTAAGCAGCAGTGCTGAAAGCCAAGGTCATTGCAAACCTCTGGCTGCTGATTTTGTATAGTAAAAATGTCGTAAACACATGATTATGACAATAAACCAGGATGGGGATTTGCTTCTTCCCAGCCAATATTCAAGTCAATACAAAGTGTAGTTAAATAGACACCTAAAGCTAGTAAAAGCTGTTATGTTCATGATATCATTCGCTAAAACCTGTTAGGAAGTGTAAAATGTGTAACGTAAAAAGAAACAGGAAGCGTAAAGGAAACTTCTCATCTGGGTCTCATCTCATGGTATCAGTCAGACAACAGCAGTTGAAGAGCTTGAATGAAATCCCAGACTTGCAATGAATTGTATCAGCCTTATTCTCTTATTCATAGGTATGTCAAAAGATATTATTGTATTAGCTGTTACCTATTTTATACGCTTTTTACAATACATTATGAGTAGATCGAAGGCTGGGGGATGTATTTTTCAATGTTCGGCTCTGTTATTGAAGCAGAACAATGACAAGAAAAAAATAGTGATTTCTGATAGACCCCACCAAGCATGGTAAGTTATTTTTCAGGGGAATTTTTTATGGAACCTGAGATGGAGACATCCAATGGAAATCTTAATTATTGCATAGTGAAAAATTATACAATATTACAGTATGGTTTTGTGATTTTAAGTCTCTACTCGCAGTGATACAATTTGAAGCTTTATTGTTTAGTTCCAATATAAAAAATCTATTCTGGTCATATAATGGGTACAGAGGGGCATGGTTTATTAGAAGACAAAAACCTAGTATGAAACTCTAATCGATTTAAATGGTTGCAAGCCCAGATTGTGAAACCATTAGATTTGCTATGGAAAATATATAATTTTTTTTATACCTTTTTGTGACACAATGAATAAACTTTATTAGCTGAAACAAGAATACTCTTAGTTCTTTATTCTACAACCTTGCAATCATAATTTACTCTTCCTCCTGTTATCATTGTGGATATTTATTTGGTTGCTTTTTTTTTTTTTTTTTTTTTTTTAGTATTTTCTGCAACCCAATGTCAAATCTTTCAAGATGATCATATCAGAAAAACTGAAGGACAAGAGGTCACAATCTCCTGCCGTCAGAACACTACTAGCCATGATATCATGTTTTGGTATAAAAAAGAAGCCGGTGGGAGGTTTGAAGTTCTTTCTAGTGGATATGATGGTGTAAGTGATGCTGGGACATTTAAAATGTCAGTTTATCCCAAGGAAAGATCGACATATCTCAAGAAGGCCTCTGTTGTGCCCCAGGACTCTGCTGAATACTACTGTGCTTTGAGAGACACAGTGCTTCTACCTGGTATAACTGCAATACAAAATTTTTTGTAATCTTTGTAGTTCATAGACTGCTCGCACTGCAGTCACTGCTTAACTGGGTCAAAACTATGTTTTATAGCCTGAGAAAAAAATCTCTACTCCTTTAATTTCACTCAGGATACGTTCACATCTCTTCAGGGCCTTACACTAGAGGTAAACATCAGGCCTATTTCTTCACTTATACCCTAAACAGGAGGATCCAGCAAAGGCCACTGTATATTCATTCAGTGAAATCCATTAACTTTGGGCTACAGTGTTACGTGACATATACTACGCATTATCCTCAGGCATGAAGACCTGCTCTGTTCAGAAGATATAGCTGAGAAGAGAGCACGTCAGGGCAATCAACTCCCCGGTTGGTCATGCACTCCGTCAATATTCTCAATGTAAGTCTATGAGAAAATAGTGACGGAATGAGTGGCCAGCCGAGAAGAGAATCATGCAACAAGTTATTTAAGTTGCTATTGAGGGTCTTGGTGAATAGGAGCCGGATGTGTCAGAATAATGAGTTCTAGAGTATGAGGGAAGCTCGGGCAAAATCTTGGAGGTGGTTGTATAAGGAATGGACAAGAAGAGAGAAGAGGTGGAGGTTTTGTGAGAATTGGAAGTTGTGTAAGGGGCGGTAGAGGGATATCAAGTCAGAGATGCGTGGATTGGAAAGGCTGTGGATGGCCTTGTATGTCATGGTTAATAGTTTAAATTAATTTATTAGCCAATAGTGTTGAGTGAACATGCTCGATCAAGCATGATGTTTATTTGAACATTGCGTGCTTGTGGTCTACTAACAGGCCTCTTTGCCCGTCAATCATCCCTACACGCTGACAGGCAGAGAGCCGTGACTGGTTACAGACCGGCTCTGTCCAAATGACTAGATAACACTTCTCTCCCTGCAGTGGTTTTTAGAATAAAATAACATTTTATCTTATATACCCCCTAGGACCACAGCACACCAAGTATAGTAAGAGAATGCTTTAGCAGCTCTATTAGCAGCTGTTAACAGCGTTATATGCAATATGCTAGTGGTTGGTTCCGTTTAACCCCTTAAATACTTAAGACAAAAGTAAGCAATTTTTAGTTTTTCCTTATCTAGTAAATAGCAAATGTTTAGGGTATGAGAATACCCCTCTAAGCGCTGCCAACACAGGGTGTTAATAGGAGGCCCCAGTTTTAGATTCACAGGCATTATACACTGCAATGTAGTAGTAGAGGTCATATATTCGCTTTCTTTCTTACAAAATGCTTTATTTTGGAAAAACACACATAATTGAATACAGAGAATACAGAATAAAAATTGATCAACATGAATTTATGTCAAAATAAAACTACTGCTTATAATTAGATTTGTGTATTTTAAGGTGTTTTTGTGTTTGTGCAAAAGTGTAAAAAAAAACCCAAAAAACTAGATTGTAAGCTCTTATGAGCAGGGCCCTGATTCCTCTTGTTTCAGTTAATAGTCTGTAATTCTGTAATGTCTGATTGTCTGTTTATGTACCCCCGGAATTGTAAAGTGCTTTGTTGAGTTCGTTGATGCTAAAATAAATAGTATTATTATTATTATTATTATTATTATTATTATTATTATTATTATAAAATACAGAGTATGCCAATAAAAGATACAACTCAACCAAGCCTTTATACACTCAGTCAATTGGAAAAAAATATTATTTCTTTCCCTCAGTGCCCCCCACTTGGAGTAAGTTACAGATATAATTAAGCAGTAAAAAGAAAATAATCTCATGTTTTCCATTGTTTATCAGCTGCTGTATGTCCTCCAGGATATATAGTTGTCTTTCAAGTCTGACACAGTGCTCTCTGCTGCCACCTCTGTCCATGTCAGGAACTGTTCAGAGCAGGAGAGGTTTTCTATGGGGATTTGCATCTAATTTGGAGATTTATTGTCACAGACAGAGGTGGCCGCAGAGAGAGCTGTGTCAGACTGGAAAGAAAATACCACTTCCTGCAAGACATACTGCAACTAATAAGTAGTGGAAGACATGAGATTTTGTAAATAGAAGTAAGTAATGAATCTGTACAACTTTCTGGTGCTAGCTTCAAAAGCAGTCCGTCACACTCAGCTCCCGGTATGGCCGATTGCTAGGGGCGCATCAGCCCACAGCCGATCAGCCCAGGTGTTCCTTATTGTTTAGTGCTGACTGGTGTCTGGCACCGCTAGTCGGCTCTGTCATATGTGGAAAAGGCCGGAGTCTCTGTCCCAATCATGCCTGGGGCTGGGACTCCAGCCTCTATGAAACTATTCCCCTCATCATCCTCATTGACTGCAATAGAGCCTCTTTGAGTGTGACTAAGCTAGCGTTGTTATTCAGGGGCGTAGCTAATGTCTCCTGGGCCCTGGTGCGAGAGGTCAACTTGGCCCCCCCCCCCTTTCACGACCAAGTGATGCTACTGGTAGGTGTATGTGTGTGTATGTAAATATATATATATATATACACACACTCCAAGACAGATATTACCAATAACACCAGCATATAGGAAGTGAAAATATTATCACCATATATATTACCGCCATACTTTTACTGTATACTGAGACCAATATTGCCAATAATACAAGTATACAAGGGGCAAATATTAACGCCACACCACAACCATCACCACCATATTGTTACTGACCAGAACCAGTATACTGAGACCAATAAAACACAGAACCAGATAACAAGTAACAAATATTACCACCACATACTGACTAACACCACCACTGCTGCTACTGAATAAGATCCACTGTACACAGATCACTATCACCTCATACAGTCATATAGAGGTGGAAGCAGCTCCACACAGGTTGTATATACCATATACATTACAGTACAGTTATATCAGGTGACTCACAGGGGACGTCTTCTCTGATCGGAGTTCTTTCCTTTTCATCTTCCTCTCCATCTGCCCTGTGCCGTTATGAGAATTTCTCCGAGCCACGAATCCACAGAATCTGCCAGACAGACATATTAGTCTCCTCACACTGACACCATCCTCATCTCTATACACACTGCACATCTGTACTGTCCCCTTTACACCCTCATTTAGTAGGTATAGTATATATAGATGGCCCCCACTGCATGTTGCACCCCCCATTATAGATGCCCCCCTTCTCTTCCCCCCATTATAGATGCCTCCCCTTCTCTTCCCCCCATTATAGATGCCTCCCCTTCTCTTCCCCCCATTATAGATGCCCCCCCTCTCCCCCCATTATAGATGCCTCCCCTTCTCTTCCCCCCATTATAAATGCCCCCCTCTCCCCCCATTATAGATGCCCCCATGTTCTCTTTCCCCCATTATAGATGCCCCCCCTCTCCCCCATTATAGATGCCCCCCTTCTCTTCCCCCCATTATAAATGCCCCCCCCCTCTCCTCTATGCTAAGCAGTATTTAAAAAAAACAAACACACAAACTCACCTGACAACCCGCTCCCCTGGCGATCCTCTTCTTCTTCAGGTGCTGTCCCCGGCTGATGCGCGGTTGCCGGGGGTGTCCCGTCCTATCCCATGCAGCGTGGTGCATCAGTGAGCTCCCTGTACGCCGGGGCTGGGACTTCTGACACAAGAAGCGTCTCTGACGTGCGCTTCCTGTGCCGGAAGTCAGGGCCCCAGGCAGCTCACTTCTGCGCCGCGCTGCCGGGGATAGGACGGGACACCCCCGGCAGCCGTGCATCAGCCGGGGGCCCTGACGAGCACGCTCTTGTGACCGCAAGCAAATCAATGCTTGCGGTCACAAGAGTAATTTAAGGGGTGAGCAGTTCATTGGCAAGGGGGGGCCCTCGCGGGCCCCCCCTCACAGCGGGCCGGGTCGCAGCGGCGACCGCTGCGACCCTGGTAGCTAAGCCACTGTTGTTATTGCTGATTGTTATTGCCTGGTTTTACTGATTTTGGCTTGACTTTCTGGCTATCCCCCTGACTTCTGATTTTGTACTGCAGCGACCTATAGATTTTGACCCGGCTTTTTTACCATGAGATATTGTGTTTGTTTTGTCTTGTCCTTCTCTAAGTGTATCACTTATATAGTGCAGTGATCAGTCTTCTGGTTGGGGCTGGCCTGCTATAGAGCTGATCACTCCAAAAGTAAGGGACAGCGGGGCGGGTGCCAGCAATAGGGTTTAACCTGTTCTGTGTTCCTGGGCCTCAGCCTGACAACTAGTTGATTTGAAAAAATATATATATTTTTTTTGCTGGAGAACCCCTTTAAGAAGAGTAGGATGCCGTGTCTCAGCAGACAATATGTCTCTTGTAAACAGCAAGATGTGGTTGATCAGCTGTAATTGATGCTCGAAGGCAAATGGCAAATTATTGAAACATTGACATTTTTTGTTGGTGTATACTAAACAATACCACTGAAGCATGATCTTTTTACATTTTCCATAAATTTCACCCATGAGCCAGATATCCCTAACTTTATGTCAATATTGTTCCTCGGTTTGGAGAGAGACACCTTAATATACACCTACAGCATTATTAATTTTACATGCATTTTTCCCCGTATTAACCCCTAGGCGACCTAAGACATACCGGTACGTCCTGGAAGTCTGTCCCCAGACGACCCTGGATGTCTTGAGCTATGAAGCGCGCTCCGCTCCGAAGCGCGCTTTATAGCAGGTGGGGGCCGGCTGCAATCAGCAGCGGCGCGGCCACGGCGTTTAAGTGTAAGTGACAGGAGGAGTCGCGATCGGGAAAAACGGTCCGCCGGAGGTCTCTCACCTGCCTCTGTGCGGTCCGATCGGCACTCTGGTCACTGAGCGCCGATAACACTGATCAATGCTATGCCTATGACATAGCAATGATCAGTGTGAATAATAAAAGTAATGTATGTACAAGTCCCCCAAAGGGACTTAAAATGTGTAAAAAAAAAAGTTAAAAATCACTAACACACTACCCCAAAACCCCTCCCCCAATAAAAGTCTAAATCACCCCCCTTTTCCATTATATAAATAAAACATATAAAAATAAATAAATAAATAAACATATAATATACCGTAGCGTGCGTAATTGTCCGATCTATTAAAATATAATAAGCGTCATTGCGAATGGTGTACGGAGTAGACGAAAAGAGGGAAAAAAGTGCACCGATTACCGATTTTATGTTACATTATATATTAAAAAAAACTAATAAAAACTGATCAAAACGTTCGATCTTCACAAATATGGTATTAATAAAAACTAGAGATCATGGCAGAAAAAATAACACCCCACACAGCCCCGTAGGTGAAAAAATAAAACCGTTATAAGCATCACAATAGGCCCATTTTATTAATATTCAATTGCCAAAAAAAAGGATTTAATTAAAAAAATATATATAACATTAGAGAATCTGTGTAAACCTGCATATGGTTGTGTTCGGACTGACCTATAGAATAATAGTATCATGTCGCTTTTACCATATAGTGCATTACGTAGACACAGGAACCCCCCAAACGTTACCATATTGCATTGCTTTTTTACGATTTCACCTATTTATATCTTCATAAATAATTTATTTGGGATTCCGTCATACATGTTATGGTAAAATGAAAAAATGCCATTAAAAGGTACAACTATTCCTGTAACAAACAAGCCATTACATGGCCCTGTAGATAGAAAACTGAAAGTGCTAAAGCTCTTAGAAGAAGAGGAGGGGAAAACGAAAGCGCAAAGATGAAAATTTGCGCGGTCCACTGGGTCATTTTGGGCCTGGTCCTCAAAGGGTTAAATAGTATTCTAGATATTTGTCTACGCCATTTATACCTTGTCCCTCTTTTTGCAAAAAGATGTATAAGGCTATAATCACACGTCTGCAGTGTTGTCCCTTATTGTGGACCCGCATTTGCAGACAGAAATTTGTACATCTGTAGTGGTCCGCGATTCATGGACCACTACATTATAGACAGTGACCGGTTCTGCAATTGTGTGTCTGAACTATGAAATGTCCTATTTTTTGTGGAATGATTCACAGCCTATTCATAGGTCTGCAAAAATTGGGAACGGAACAAGTGAATAGGCACATACAAACATATGGGCCCTAAATTTGGCTGTAATTGCGGACAAATTTGGGGGACGTGTTAATAAGAACTAACAAAGATTTTGTTTACATTTAGTGAGTGTAGAAGTGATCCCTATTGGCTTGTATACTGAAATAAATCTAATGGCAATTATATTAATTAGAACTGAAAGCCATATTTTTATATTTAGTACAAGAGTTTCCGGGGAATTTCTTATTGTAAATGCACTAGAAGGAATTATATAAATATTAGATCAGGAATATTATTCAAAAATGCTATGCTGTGAGCGTCTGACTCACAAATGAGCTGTTAAATTTATTTATCAGTAAGTATGAAATTGTAGCCATACGGGGGTAAAGAAAACCTATAGAATCTGTAGGGACCATACTAGAGTTTTGAGCAGCGGTACTAAAAAACAAGTGCTATTTCTCTTTTATTGTTATGTGCTTGCTCTTTTCTATAATTCTTTGTCCTACTCTGTTATAATCAGGCCTGTGGGGAACACAAGATGTCATTCATAAATCAAAGTTCAGTTTTGGAGTTCACACTTAGTGGTCTCTCCCACTCACGTGAATCACAATTCATTTTCTTTGTCTTTTTTCTGGTCCTGTATTTAATGACTTTATCGGGGAATCTGGCCATTATTATTGCTGCTCAAATAGATTCACATCTCCGTTCCCCAATGTACTTCTTCCTTAGTAATTTGTCTTTTTTGGACATATGTTACTCCTCGGTCACTATACCAAAGATGCTTATTAACATTCTTTTAGAAACAAAGACAATCTCATTTGGCCAATGTATAGCGCAGCTTTTCTTCCTTCACCTCTTTGGAGGCACAGAGTGTTTCCTACTTACTGTCATGGCTTATGACCGATATGTGGCCATTTGTAATCCACTGCGATACCACATAGTCATGAATCACAGGTTTTGCTTCTGTTTGGTGGCAGTAAGTTGGGTTGCAGGCTTTCTGCACTCTTTTACTCAGGCTTTTCTCACCTATCAGCTTCCATTTTGTGGTCCAAACCAAATCAACCACTTCTTCTGTGATGTCCATCCTCTGGCTGTGCTTGCCTGTGCCGACACTCACGTTATAGATATGTTTATTATAGCCAACAGTGGAATGATTTCTCTTGTTTGTTTTGTAGTTTTAATGTTTTCCTACCTTGGCATTATTACAACAATCTTAAAGATTCATTCGGCAGATGGGAGACGTAAGGCATTCTCTACCTGTGCTTCCCATATCTTGGTCGTTATATTCTTTTTTGGACCATGTGTATTTATCCATCTAAGACCACCCGTGAATTATCCAGCAGATAAGTTAATATCTGTGTCATACACAGTGCTGACTCCTTTATTAAACCCACTGATCTATACATTACGAAACCAGGAGGTCAAAAATGCTATCAAAAAGTTTTTTAGAAGAAAAATTTCTTCACTTTATCCAACAAAAATACACATCAAAGATCATCAATAATTTACACTAACTAGTTATATGACAAAGGTTTTATATTTTCCCTATTTTTGTATTTGTACATTGACTTATTGATTAAATTAATAAACTATGCCATGAAGCCAACAAATTGTAAACATTATCTTTTCTAATGTTCTTATACATAAGAAAGTATTACAATATATTGTACCGAATATTAATTGTAACTTTATAATATGAAATGTATATTTATCTAGAACCTCTGTGATATAAATCTGCATTGGTGCATTTGTCTATTTGGAATCTTTATCGTTAAATCATTTAACCTCCAATACCTTAAACACTTTTTAAAAGGGGTAGCAGAGTTTGTATTAGGAAAAAGTACTCTGCCAGACCCTGCAGAAAACGTAGTCTCCTCTTAGAGATGGCACAGGTGATAAACCAAGATGACAGCAATCAGAGCGCTGGAGGAACGCGCATCAGCGATAAGAAGCCTGAAATCAGTAATAATTCCATTTAATTTAATGGTGGCAACGCGTTTCTGCCCTCTAATACTGGAGGGCCTTTCTCAAGAACTTAGAACTAGGACTTAGCACTTAGGTTAATGCTTGAGAACAGTCCTCCAGTATTAGAGGGAAGAAACGCGTTGCCACCATTAAATAAGTTGGAATTATTACTGATGATTTTAGGCTTCTCATCGCTGATGCACGTTCCTCCAGCGGTCTGATTGCTGTTGTCTTGGTTTATTACCTGCCCCATTTCTGCAGGGTCTGGCAGAGTACTCTCCTAGTCATTGTCTGCTCACAACACCAAGTTGTTGAGGCTCCTCTGATGTGCTGCAGATATGGTTGTTTGATGCTCTTGTTAGAGTTGAACAACCCTACTTGTACCTGTAGGCACCAATTGGTGAATGCACTATATACCTACCGATACTTGATGATATTGCACCAAGAAACGACCTTCTTTTTCTTTTCTCTCTCAGGTTTATATTAGAATAGGGCAGACAGGATGTGACTTTTTTGCTTTTAAAATAGTTTAATGTGATCGACATAAAAATATAATAAGAATTTCTTATTACTGGCTGAATGATACCAGAGCGTTGTTGATAATGGTGTATACTCGGAGGAGAGACTGGTTACAAGTTGTCTGTTCTGGGTCCTGTTCTTTTTAATATGTTTGTAAGTGACATAGGAGAAGGTTTGGTAGGTAAGTTTGGTCTGCTTACTGATGACACAAAAGTGTGCAATAGGGTTGATATTTTTGGAGCTGTTTGTAAATATGGAAAATTGTTTAGCTTTACTAGATATGTGGTCAATGAAAACTGCAGTTCAATGTTTCCAAATTTAAATGTAATGTATTAGGGAGATGGAATCTTCTATTCCAGTATTGTTTTGTAAGTTCTGAGTTAGCAAAGACTTCAAAAGAGAAGGATTTAGGGGTAGTGATTTCTGACAGCTTATAAATCAGTCACCAGTGCACCAAGGTAAAATGAAGGCTAATTGGGCCGTATCCTAACTAGTAGGAAGGGGAAAATTGTGATCCCACTCTGTTACCCCATCCATAGACCACATCTGGAATATTGTCTCCATTTCTGGAGATCTCACCTACAAAAAGAAATTGATAAAATAAAACATGTGTAAAGACTGGCTTCAAAAAGGTGGATGGTCTGGAGCATAAAACATATCAGTAAAGACTTAAAGATTTAAAGGGGGGATATGATAGAAATGTTTAAATATGGTAAAGGGATAAAATAGGTCCGGGAGGGAAGTGGTTTTTAATAAAAAAAAAATAATTAATGAACAGAAGAACAAGTGGACACAATCTGATGTTAGTTGGGGGCAAGATCAAGAGCAGCATGAGGAAATATTATTTTACTGAAAAATTTGTAGATTCTTGAAACATACTTTCAATAGATGTTGATAAACCCACAGTAACTGAATTTAAACATGCCTTGGATAAACATATATCTATCCAAAGATGAAAATAAAGCAAATAATATAAAGGCAGATTAGATAAACTATGTGGTCTTTTTCAATCGTCTGTGCATCTATGTTTCTACCTATATTTTAAAAGATATTTGAAAAAAATAAAATAAAAATAATAATTAGTATAAAAAAGTATAAAAATCCTTAAAAATAATCTAAATCTATAACTACTACTACTAACTATAGCTCAATTATTTTACCTCATTTATTTATACCAGTTTAATTAAAACCTAAACCGCATACTTCTAGGACTATAAAACTTAAAGTTGTCCTTTGCTCTGCTGGTGAAGTTCCAACTGCTGCTTCAGTGGTTGGCTTTGTTTAAAGCAAATGTAACATCACCATCAAGTGTTTGAAAGGCCCGATCCTCGTGCACGGCGCGGGTCTATTACTGCCCCCCCCCCCCCCGCCCAGCCCAAAGCACTGGAGGTGGGCCGGCTCGCCACTAGTGGGAGGAAACCCCCACCCCTCAGTGACGTGGCTCCTTTAGAAAAAATGGAGCAGCGTCACAAAGGGGCAGGGGTTTCCTCCCACTGGGGGCGAGCCAGCGTGCCTCCAGTGCTTCAGCCCGGAACGGTCAATTGATATGCTACACTTAAAGGGAATGAATCTGATGGTATAATCGCTTTAAATTAGGAACATCATCAGAAGAGCAGGGTGAGTGAGAAAGAATTGAACAATTATAGGCAGAGGAACAAATTGTGTAAAAATCAAATAACAGAAGCAAACATTGCAACAGAAAGAAGGATTGGCACAGAAAGTAAAAATAATCCCAAAATGCTCTTCACCTATATAAATAATAATAAACTTAAAACTGAAAACGTTGGTCCCCTCAAAAATAAATCTGTGTGTAATGGTGGAGGGAGATGAGGAAAAGGCCAGTTTTCATTTTTCTCTACTGTATTCACTGAGAAGAATTCAATAACAGGTGGCATGACTAGGGATGATGTAAATCCTTCCATTAAAGGGGTACTCTGGTGCTGATAAAAAAATAAAAAAATAATAAATATTTACCGTCCCTCCTGAGTCTGTCTCCGTTTGAATTTCCCACTGTTTGAAGGTCCCTGAAGCTCTGTTTGGTGGCTTCATTTTTTCCAACTGACTCTGTAAAACTGTTAGATGGCTTACATCTTGCTCAGCGAATCAGAGCTGAGCAACCTGAGTCATCTGACATAGGGAGGCTGGCTTAACAGGGCTTAGACCCGCCTCCCTCTTGATGATGTAATTGTCACAAAATGGCTTCCCGGGGTCAACAGTCATTAGGTAAGAATGAGTTTACTTCACTTCCTAGTAGGTGGTTGAGGGGGGGAAAGATAGGGAAGGAGGGCAGATAGGTAATTAAAGCATATAACAAAGTTATATTACTTTGTAATGTATTTCAATTACTGGGAAAAAGCTTTTTGCTGAAGTACCCCTTTAATCTCACCTGCCTAACACAGACAGAAGTAAGGTGGCACCTTAAAAACATTTAAATTCATAAATCACCGGCCCAGAAGGCATCCATGCCAATGTTTTGCAGGAATTAAGTACTGTGTTAGACAGACCCTTGTTACTAATATTTAAAGATTATTGTTAGGAATGTGACTTTGCGCTCCTCGGTCTGTGCCAGGCGGCCGAGGAAGCGCTGAATTTTTGTCTGTGTTTGCATAGGAATTGTGTCTGAACTGTGTTTTACTTCAGCCACGCCTGCCTTGCCTGTGAGACTTCTGGCAGTGCAGGGGTTACTGCACTGCTAGATCTGTTCAGCTGAGCTTGGTGCTGGGATCAGGGCTGCTCCAATCAGCTGCTGGACCTAAGCTCTTACCCTGGATAAAAAGCAGTCAGATCCTCAGTTCCCCGCTGGCTATTAGTTGTCACTAGTCCCAGCTCCCCTACTCCTTTCCCAGCGTTCCCTGTCCTAATCCCCTTGCTATTGCTCTGCCCGTGTTCTGACCTCTTGCTTGACATTTGACTATCCGCTCTCCTTCTGATTTTGTACTGCGTTGTCTGTTTGGTTTTGACCCTGCTAGTTGACTATCCTCTATTGTGTTTTGTTTGTCTGTCTACGTTTTGTGTATTCACCTACGCAGTGTAGGGACCGACTCCGTGGTTGTCCGCGACCGTTTAGGGTCGACCGAGGCAAGTAGGCAGGTGACAGTGGGTGGGTTCAGATCTAGGGTCACTGTCTCTTGTCTTGTCTACGCCTGCCAGTCCTGACAGAATAGCCAGCCATATAAAAAAAAAAAAAAAAAAAAAAAAAAAAAATTTTTTTTTTTTGCTGTCACCTTGCATCATGGACGCCATGGAGGCTCTGGTTAACCAGATGCAAGGTCTGAACACGCTGGTTCAGAACCTTGCTGAGCGCGTCCAGGAGCAAGAGACTGCACCACGACAGGTGACCATGACCACCCCTCTACCTCTGGAACCTCCTGTGCAGCTCCCTGAAAAGTTTAAGGGAGACAGGAGGAGTTTCCGAACATTTAGAGAGGGATGCATGTTGTTTTTTCGTTTGCGCCCCTGCTCCTCTGGGGGCGAGGACCAAAGGGTGGGCATTATTATGTCCCTCTTGCAGGGTCCTCCTCAGGAGTGGGCTTTTTCATTGTCCCCTGGATCCATGGAGTTGACCTCCGTGAATCAATTTTTTGCTGCCCTAGGGCTATTATATGATGACCCAGACCAGGCGGCAGTAGCAGAGCATCAGCTTACTTCTCTGAGACAGGGTAAGAGACCTGTAGAAGAATATTGTGCTGAGTTCCGGCAGTGGTGTGTACCATCCGGCTGGAACGATCCAGCTCTGCGTTGCCAGTTCCGGATGGGGTTGTCGGATCAGCTTAAAGATCTATTGGTAGTGTACCCTACCCCTGATACTTTAGAGGGGACCATGACATTAGCCATACGGGTGGACAGACGACTCAGAGACAGACGCAGAGAGAAAGACACCCCTGAATCTTCTAAAACCCTGTCCTCTGCTGTTTCTACTCCTAAGTTAAGTCCTTCTGTTCCCCGATTGCAAGATGAACCCATGCAACTCGGGGTTGCGGATGCCAAGATTAGACGGGCTTACCGCCTACAACATAATCTCTGCTTGTACTGTGGAAAGGCCGGACACCGGGTGAGGGAATGTACCTCCAAACCAGAACCACCTCCGGAAAAACTCCAGCGCCTGAGTGACGATCGAGGGGGTCACTCAGGTGCCCAGGTACCTCTTGAAAAGAAAAACAAATTAATGTTGCCTATTTCTTTGTTTTTGGGAGACAAATCTGTTTCTGGTTACGCTCATGTGGATTCGGGGGCCTCGGCCAACTTCATTAATTCTGCATTCTGGTCAGCTCTGGGAATATGCCCGCTTCAGCTTAGATGTCCGTTGACTATTACTGGTGCTGATTTTACACCCCTGGCCCAGGGTAAAGTCAGGTACATTACTCCTTCTATGGAGGTGCAGGTTGGGTCAGTACACAAGGAGATTCTTGATTTTCTGGTCATGGATAACTTGTCTTCTGACATAATTTTGGGTTTGCCCTGGTTGGAACAACATAATCCTGTATTTGATTGGTCCACTAAGGAGTTGATTAAATGGGGTTCTAAGTGTTCTTCTCACTGTATTGCATTAAATGTCACAGACTGCTCTACTATGGAGGGAGAGATTCCTGAGTTTGTAGCTGACTTTGCTGATGTGTTTGATGAAAAATCTGTGGAAGTTCTGCCACCGCACCGTCCGTACGATTGTGCTATTGATTTGATTCCAGGGTCCAAATATCCTAAGGGGAGAATTTTTAATTTGTCCAGACCCGAGAGGGAGGCCATGCGAGAATACATCCAGGATAGTCTTCGCAAAGGTCATATTCGTCCCTCTTGCTCTCCATTAGGTGCTGGTTTCTTTTTTGTGGGGAAGAAAGATGGTGGACTTAGACCCTGCATAGATTACCGTGAACTTAATAAGATCACCATTAAGAATCAGCACCCCCTTCCTCTTATTCCAGATCTGTTTAATCAGATTGTGGGTGCTCAGTGGTTCTCCAAGATTGATCTTCGTGGGGCCTACAATCTGATTCGAATAAGAGAAGGGGATGAATGGAAAACTGCCTTCAATACCCCTGAAGGGCATTTTGAATACCTAGTCATGCCCTTTGGGTTAAGTAACGCGCCGGCAGTTTTTCAGCACTTTGTAAATGATGTCTTTCGTAAATATCTTGGTCAGTTTCTGGTAGTATACCTGGACGACATCTTAATTTTTTCACCAGATTGGTCCTCTCATGTTTGTCATGTCCGTAAGGTATTGGAGTTACTCCGACAGAATCACCTCTACGCTAAATTGTCCAAGTGCCAGTTCGGGATCCAGAAAGTCTCTTTTCTTGGTTATATTATCACCCCTAACTCTTTTTGTATGGACCCCCTTAAAGTGACCGCTATTGAGAAATGGGAACGCCCAACTAACCTCAAGGCCCTGCAACGGTTTTTGGGGTTTGCCAATTACTATAGAAAATTTATTAAGGGGTTCTCTGTCATTGCTAAACCATTAACTGATTTGACCAGAAAAGGGGCAGATCTGGTGAACTGGAGCCCCGAAGCCGTACAGGCATTTGGACAGTTGAAGAGGTGTTTCTCTGAAGCTCCAATCCTTATTCAGCCTGATCCTGAGCAACCATTTATCATTGAGGTGGATGCTTCGGAGGTAGGGGTTGGAGCAGTTCTCTCACAGGGTCCTGTGACACTGACTAACTTAAGCCCTGTAGCCTACTTTTCAAGAAAATTCTCTAAAACAGAGTGTAATTATGATATCGGCAACAGAGAACTACTGGCCATTAAGTGGGCCTTTGATGAATGGAGACATTTTCTTGAAGGGGCTAAGCATAAGATTAAGGTTTTAACTGACCATAAGAACCTATTATACCTGGACAAGGCTAAACGCCTTACCCCCCGGCAAGCCAGGTGGGCATTATTCTTCACCCGGTTTAATTTTGAGATTACCTTTCGTCCTGGTTCTAAAAATGTCCGAGCTGATGCCCTGTCTCGCAGCTTTGATGTCAGCAGTGCCCCCAGGGAAGAACCTGAGACTATTTTAACACCAGGAGTGGTCATTGCCACTCTCCAACCTGAACTTGCAGCTCAGGTGGTAAACTCACAGTCCCTAGCACCCAGGAATACTCCAGATGGGAAACTCTTTGTACCTCCTAATCTTAGACTCAGGGTTCTTGAAGAGACCCATTGTTCTGTATTAGCAGGTCACCCGGGCATTGCTGGCACAGAGTATTTGCTCTCACGTTGTTATTGGTGGCCTACTTGGGCCAGAGATGTTAAACTGTTTGTTGAGGCCTGTGAGGTCTGTGCCAGGTCCAAGGTCTCTCGCAGATTACCCGAAGGTCTTTTACATCCTCTACCTTTACCTGAGAGACCTTGGACTCACCTTTCAATGGACTTCATCACTGACTTGCCGCCATCAAAAGGAAAGACTGTCATCTGGGTTGTTGTTGATAGATTCTCCAAAATGTGCCATCTCATTCCCCTTAAGAAACTTCCTAATTCACGTACTTTAGCATCTTTGTTTATCAATCATATTCTACGGCTACATGGGGTGCCAGAGAACATTGTATCTGATAGAGGGGTGCAGTTTGTGTCTAAGTTCTGGAGGGAGTTCTGTGGTCGATTGGGCACTTTACTATCATTTTCATCTGCCTTTCACCCTCAGAGCAATGGGCAAACTGAAAGAGTGAACCAGTCATTGGAACAATTTCTCAGATGCTTTGTTTCTGGTGCCCAGGACAAATGGAAGGAGTATTTGTCCTTGGCAGAATTTGCCCTCAATAATAGGGAAAATCAATCTATCAAAATGTCGCCGTTTTTCTGTAATTATGGTTTTCATCCAAGGTATTCATCTGCGCATGCTTCTGAATCTGTTAACCCGTCCGCTGAAAAGACCTATAGTAGACTGTGCACAGTCTGGGCTCGAGCTCTTGAGAGCTTGGTTAAAGCCCAAGAATCTTCTAAAAGACAAGCCAACAAAAGACGCATATCTGGCCCAGAGTATTGTGTGGGTGACAAAGTGTGGCTTTCCACCAAAAACTTGAAGCTTAGGGTTCCGTCCGGAAAGCTAGCACCTAAATATATTGGTCCATATGCCATTACTGAAATCATTAACCCTGTTTCTTTCAGGTTACAACTGCCAAGAACCATGCGCATTCATAATGTGTTTCACAAATCTTTATTAAAGATGTATGTTTCTCCAGTGTTGCCATCTACTCCCCCTGCCCCTCTGGTCGTTCAGGGGGATCTTGAGTTTGAAGTGGAAAAGATTCTGGACTCTCGTCGGGTGCAGAACTCTGTCCAATACCTCATCCATTGGAAGGGGTTCGGCCCAGAAGAGCGAACTTGGGTGGCGAGCAAAGATATTCATGCTCCTCGTCTCATACGCCAGTTCCATGCTCGCAATCCCTCTAAGCCGAGTCCTTTGAAAGAGGGTCCGGAGGCCCCTCATAAGAGGGGGGGTACTGTTAGGAATGTGACTTTGCGCTCCTCGGTCTGTGCCAGGCGGCCGAGGAAGCGCTGAATTTTTGTCTGTGTTTGCATAGGAATTGTGTCTGAACTGTGTTTTACTTCAGCCACGCCTGCCTTGCCTGTGAGACTTCTGGCAGTGCAGGGGTTACTGCACTGCTAGATCTGTTCAGCTGAGCTTGGTGCTGGGATCAGGGCTGCTCCAATCAGCTGCTGGACCTAAGCTCTTACCCTGGATAAAAAGCAGTCAGATCCTCAGTTCCCCGCTGGCTATTAGTTGTCACTAGTCCCAGCTCCCCTACTCCTTTCCCAGCGTTCCCTGTCCTAATCCCCTTGCTATTGCTCTGCCCGTGTTCTGACCTCTTGCTTGACATTTGACTATCCGCTCTCCTTCTGATTTTGTACTGCGTTGTCTGTTTGGTTTTGACCCTGCTAGTTGACTATCCTCTATTGTGTTTTGTTTGTCTGTCTACGTTTTGTGTATTCACCTACGCAGTGTAGGGACCGACTCCGTGGTTGTCCGCGACCGTTTAGGGTCGACCGAGGCAAGTAGGCAGGTGACAGTGGGTGGGTTCAGATCTAGGGTCACTGTCTCTTGTCTTGTCTACGCCTGCCAGTCCTGACAATTATATAATAACAGGGAAGGTTCTACAAGTCTGGCGCATAGCTAATGTGGTACCAATATTTAAGAAGGGGTCAAGAAGTGATCCTGGAAACTATAGGCCTGTAAGTCTAACATCTATCATGGGCAAAGTTTTTGAGGGATTTGTGAGAGATGCTATACTGGAGTATTGTAATGAAAATAATCTTATAACACATACCAGAATAGATTTATGAGGGATTGGCCCTGGCAGACTAATCTGATCAGTTTCTAGGAGGAGGTCAGTTATAGACTAGAGCTGGAGAAGGCTGTGGACCTTGTGTATCTGGACTTTTCGAAAGCATTTTATACTGTGCCGCATGAAAGGTTGGTCCATAAAGTAAAGATTTTGTGAGTAGGGGAAAATATATGTAAAAGTGGTAAGTAACTGGCTGAGTCATAGGAAATAGAGGATGAGTGTTGATGGAACATACTCTGATTGGGTCACGGTTACTAGTGTGGTACCGCAGGGGTCAGTAATGGGACAACTTCTTTTTAGGCTATGTTCACACTGTATTGTCAGTGGCTGTTGCTTAACAAGTTATGGCCACTAGATTTCATGTAATGAACCAGTGATCCAGGGATTAATTTTCACTGTTATTTTGAAGTCAGGAAGAAATTTTCCTCCCTGTAATGGGGGAAATGGCGTCTGCCTCATAAGGTTTTTTGCCTTCCTCTGGATCAACACAGTTCCTATTTTACTAGGGTAAGTAAACAGAGCTAAGAGCTATAAGCAGTAGAGTAGCTACCATAGAAGCAGGTAAGGCAGCTGCTATGGGGTCCGTGCCAGAGAGGGGCTCGGGGATGCACGGGTTAAGATAAGAATCATCCTGTGTCGTTCTGCTTAACCCCTTATGTGCTGCAGTGTGTAAGTGACCCAAATCTCACTTACATGCTGCAACACAAAAAAGGGTTAAAAAACAGAGGACAAGGAGATCCCTGCTTCACTGCTCTGATAACCCCTGACCTTGGTTTTCCAGAGCTGTGCATAGGTCAGGGGTTATCAGTGCACTAGCAATGAAGCAGGAATCTCCTTGTCTACTGCTTATTATCAGTTTTTTGTGTTGCAGCATTTAAGTGAGGTTTATGTCACTTACAAACTACAGTACATAAGGTGTTAAGCAGAAGGTTGTCTGCTCCTGCACGTATGTATTTACCATAAGGGCTTCTATTGGGCCCTTATAGTTAAATACAGTCGACTGACAGAGCAAGCAGCCATTGGCTCTCTGGCTGCAGGCAGGATTCTGCCTCTAGTCACAAGAGATTTTATTTTCTGGCCACATCACTGAGTGTTCCGAGACCGTGCTTGTAATCCAAATGACTCTTAAACCAAAGCAAATTTTCCCATACGAAATCATTGAAATGCAGACAAATGGTTCGACACCCTCCAAAATAATGATTTTATTATTCTGAATAACATGTAAAACAAATGAAACAAACATTTAGAAAGCTGGATATGTGATATTATAAGTTACTGTGCAGTATATCAATCAGCATGTGGTGTATTATGTATAATAAGTACATAAGAATGAAAAAACATCAGCAATTTGTAGATACAGGAAGAAGCTGTACATACCCATCTAGACAGTGCAACAGACTAGAATAGAGAAGCAGGGCTGGTGTCAGAGGTCTGTGTGGTCACATTACAGCAATAGGGGAGAGGTGTGTGTTAAGCATGGACGGATCAGGAAGTGATAATCACAGAGCTGTGGAGGAGGACAGTGACATAAACTTCTCTATACAGCAGTGTGTATAGCTCAGTGTAAGTGGAGGCACATTATAGCAGCAGTGTGGATAGCCGAGTGTGAGTGTAACAGTGTGTATAGCTAAAAGTGAGTGCAAGCACAATATAGTAGCAGTGTGGATAGCTGAGTGTAAGTGCAGACACATTATAGCAGCAGTGTGTATAGCTGAGTCTGAGTGCAGACACATTATAGCAGCAGTGTGGATAGCTGAGTGTAAGTGCAGGCACATTATAGCAGCAGTATGTATTGCTGAGTGTGAGTGCAGGCACATTGTAGCTTGAATGGAAAGGATGGGAAACACAATGTCTGACAAAGATTGCAGGAAGGGATGAGCGGGGCATATGTGGGCACAATATAGCAGCACTCTCTGTCATGGGAGAGAGGGGTTACATATATGAAGAGATTACCCCCCCCAGTCCTGTCCCCTGATGCAAGCCCCAGCCTGAAGTGGATCTGCTATAATTTGGAAGGTGAGGGAGACTTCCTGGGTCCAGCTCATTGAGTCCGCACATTAGGCAATGGCTTCTGGAGACTGTGGTATCTCAAGTGGACTGGGGAGCACTTTCTACAGACCTGAATATCATAAAAGCTGTGGGATCAGTTGAGTCGAAGCGTAGAGGCTCATAACTCTGTACCCCAAAACTTTATCCCTTTTAGGACCAGACCAGATAGTGCCTTGAGGACCAGAGCCCATTTTTGAAATGTGACCAGTCTCACTTTATACCTCAGTTATGATAAAACTTATCCTAGCAATTCTGAGAAAATGAAAAAATGACAAAATTAGCATTTTCT
Organism: Dendropsophus ebraccatus; assembly: GCF_027789765.1. Classification (NCBI taxonomy): domain Eukaryota; kingdom Metazoa; phylum Chordata; class Amphibia; order Anura; family Hylidae; genus Dendropsophus; species Dendropsophus ebraccatus. Next base: position 42,960,608 of record NC_091456.1, read on the forward strand.
TACCAGCATCATTACGCACGCGGCCAGGGCCGCTTCTACCATGAGGCAGAGTGAGCTTTCTGCCTTAGGCGGCAGATTCTTTGCTCCACTAGGGGGCGGCACACAGGGCAGTATTTACCACTAGGCACCCGTGGTCCGGTGCCTAGGGCAGCACCTTGCAGGGGGCAGCACCAGGGAGCAGGGGAAGAAAAAAACTTTTTTTTTTTTTTAGTCTCTCACCTCCTGTTAAGACTTGCCAGTAAATTTGGTGTCTTTTCCAGGGGGGTGGGGGGTATGGTGGTATTGGTCAGGTCTGGTAAGGCCAATCGGTGTGTGAAGATTGGGCATCTTCAGGTTTAGTGCCTAGGGCAGCAGCAGTTGTTAATACGGCCCTGGCGGCACAATCCCTTACTTTCTACATTTATATATTTTATATTTTTATTTGTGTGTGTATTTTACTTTTTTACTTTGCCATCATGGGGACTTCAATAAAGGATTGCCTGATGACAGGCAGATTGAAGTGCAATGCTAATCTGCATTGAACTCTATCCTGCCTGTCATAGGCATTGCTCATGAGACTTAGACTTAGAGCCGAGCTTTATGAGCTTCCATAGCTATAACACAGAAGGCCTCAGGGAAGCCTCCTGTTGTCATGGCAACCATTAGGGCTGTGCGATCACTTCCCTAGAGCCCCAAAGATAGGCAAAGGGGAATCCTTCCTCTCTTCTGCACTATATGTGCTGCAATCACACTGATCGCAGCATCTATAGGGTTAACTGTCAGCATCGGAGCACGGCTCCGATGCTGACAGTTGCGGCGGATCCCCGGCTATCACTGATGTCCGGAATGCACTGTGGAATGGCATGAGCACAGCTCCTGTTTCATCCCAGGACCTAAGTGTACATCCTTGAGCGGTAACTTACTGTAAAAAAAGGACGTCCAGTTACGTCCTCAGTCCTGAAGGGGTTAAAGACCTCAGGACCTACAAGAAGAGTGGGATGCTGTGCTGAAGGAGACAATAAATCGACTTGTGAATAGCATGAGATGTAGTTGTTCAACTGTAATTGATGCTCAAAGGGACACAACAAGTTAATGAAACATTGGCATTTGTGTTGGGGTTTTTTCACCAATATAACTTTAGCACAATCTATTTACATTTTCCATAAATTTCACCCGCAAACCAAATATCCTAAACTTTTTGTGTGTAGGGTTCCTTAGTTTGGAGAGAGGCACGTTAGTATACTCCTATAGTGTTATTAATTTTCCTAGAATTTCACCCCCTAATAAATAGTGTCCTAGATCTTTGTCTACACCAGTGCTTCTCAAACTTCTTCTACTGGAGCCTCATCCAACAGACCAAGGCAATGCCTGGGCCTCACCAGACTGGCCAAGAGGGTGCCTGGGCCTCACTATCTGTGGTGAAAGTCCATTTAAAAGCTGAGAATAATGCTAGGGCTAGCTTTCACCTGTTTTCCAAGCTCTCTATACTAATAAATAAGTACAAAGTATAAAATACATTAATAATGTTGTTAAAATGAAGTTTTCTGCAAACAGCAAAAGGACTGTGAAGATTATAAATATTTTGTGAAAACTGGCTCCCCAACTGGGCCTTACCAACAACTAGGGGGCACCTCACTGGGGAGGCCAGCCTCACAGTTTGAGAAGCACTGCTCTACACCATTTATTCATTGTCCTTCTTTTTGGATAAAGATAAAGGCATATGTCACGTGTCCACAGTCTTGTCCGCAATTGCAGACCGCGTTTGCGAGCAGCACTTTGTGCATCTGTAGTGGTTCACAACTCACAGACAACTACATTACAGAGAGTGACCCCTTCCGTAATTTTTTGTCTGCACTACGACATGTCCTAATGACTGATCTGTGAAAATTGAGAATGTGTGAACAGCCACATGGAAGCATATGGGCCCTAAATTTTTACATTATTGCGGATCCACAAATTTTGTGGATGTGTGTATGAAGCCTAAGAGGCAAAGCTTTTGTTTACGTTTAGTGAGTCTAGAAATTGTACCTATTGGCTTGTATATTATCAATTATATTAATTAGAACTGAAAGACTTATTTTTATATTTAGTTCAAGAGTTTCATGGGAATTTCTTATTGCAAATGCACTAGAAGGAATTATATAAATATTAGATCAGGAATATTATTCAAAAACGCTATGCTGTGAGCGGCTGACTCACAAATCAGCTGTTAAACTTATTTATCAGTAAATATGGAATTGTAGCCACATGGGGGTACAGAAATCCTTTTGAATCTTTAGGTATCATACTACAGTTTTGTATAGAGATACTAAGAAACAATCAAGTGGCCATGTGCATGATTCTTCTTTTTTTTTTTTCTTTATTTCTTATCAATGTGCATGATCCCTAATTCTTTTTTATTGCTATTTGCATGTTCATTCCTATAATCCTTTGTCTTATTCTGTTATAATCAGGCCTGTGTGGAACACAAGATGTCATTCATAAATCAAAGTTCAGTTTTGGAGTTCACACTTAGTGGTCTCTCCCACTCACGTGAATCACAATTCATTTTCTTTGTCTTTCTTTGTCTTTTTTCTTCCTTAGTAATTTGTCTTTTTTGGACATATGTTACTCCTCGGTCACTATACCAAAGATGCTTATTAACATTCTTTTAGAAACAAAGACAATCTCATTTTGCCAATGTATAGCGCAGCTTTTCTTCCTTCACTTATTTAGAGGCACAGAGTGTTTCCTACTTACTGTCATGGCTTATGACCGTTATGTGGCCATTTGTATTCCACTGCGATATCAAATAGTCATGAATCACAGGTTTTGCTTCTGGTTGGTGGCAGTAAATTGGGTTGCAGGCTTTCTGCACTCTTTTACTCAGGCTTTTCTCACATATCAGCTTCCATTTTGTGGTCCAAACAACATCAACCACTTCTTCTGTGATGTCCATCCTCTGGCTGTGCTTGCCTGTGCTGACACACACTTTATAGATATGTTTATTATAGCCAACAGTGGAATGATTTCTCTTGCTTGTTTTGTAGTGTTAATGTTATCTTATCTTGTCATTATTACAACAATCTTAAAGATTCATTCGGCAGATGGGAGGCGTAAGGCATTCTCTACCTGTGCTTCCCATATCTTGGTCGTTATATTCTTTTTTGGACCATGTGTATTTATCTATTTAAGACCCCCGGTGAATTATCCAGCAGATAAGTTAATTTCTGTGTCATACACAGTGCTGACTCCTTTATTAAACCCAGTTATCTATACATTACGAAACCAGGAGGTCAAAAATGCTATCAAAAAGTTTTTTAGAAGAAATCATTCTTTACTCAATAGAACTAAAAAACACATCAAAGATCATCAATAATTTACACTAATTATATGACAAAGGTTTTATATTTTCCCTATTTTTGTATTCTTTGACTTAATTAATTAATAAACTATGCCTTGATGTCCAAAACCCGTATAAATTATATATATGTTCTTATACATACAAAATACAACAACAACCAACTCAGAGGCTGGAAAAAATGGACCTCACCATACCACAGCCAGTATCAGTTGTCTTTCTTCTTCTCTTAATTAATGGTTTTAAAAGTTTTTGTGCAGTGTATATTAATTAAATAAAGAATATTGTGGAAATATTTGGAGGTTGTTGTTATATCCTGTGTTGGGCTGGGAGGAATAGCACTACATTTTTCATACATATTTGTGGTCTACGTATCCTACTGCACAGTGCAGGTAACTGGGAGAACTTGGACACCAAGCTATACCAAGATAACCACCGCTGGGGCTCGTACTACCCTACTGGGACGGTAAGACAGTGTGTAAATATGAGTGCGAGTAACACTTCACAAAGATATGTACCAAGGTTCTGGTTACACTGAGTTAGGGCTCCTCTGGCAAACTCCTCTCCTCTACTCTCCACAAGTACTACTGTGACTACCTCTTCTACTTCTTTCAAGCACCTCCCTTGAGCACTAAGGTCAAGCATTCAAGTGTGTGTCAAGATTTATTACCTGCGAAACCGTGTACTGTAAAACTACAAAACTTCCAGTAAAGTTGGGACTATGCTCATCTCTATTTGCACTGGCACCTATACACACACCACTATACACACACCCCACCAGGACAGATTGGGGGGAGACTGGTCATGTTAGAGGGGCCATGTAACTAGCTAACATTTATAAGGCTGATCAGTAGTGGACAGACTTCCTGTAGCAATATCCTGTGTTGCCTATAGCAACCAAACATAGCTCAGCTTTCAGGTTTTCATGAGGTCTGGTAAAATGAAAGCTAAGTTGTGAATAGTTGCTATGGTCAGCAGAGGACATTCCTACTGTAAGACTGCTTGTTAAACATCCATCATCCCTATATGTGCCCGTAATGTTGGGCACAAATGTTGTCAGTGTTTATCCACTAGGAGGCGCCATGCCCAGCAGCAGAGGATTGGCAGGGAGCTGTGTTATATAACAGCCACAATGTTAGGCTACGTTCACACAGAGCAAAAGGGGCGGATTGCGCGAGGAAATATTTACGCCTGAAATCAACTGACACTGAATTCCGAGCAGAATGTAAGCAGAATGTAAGCGGAATCCCTGCGTATTTCAGCGCGGAATACTCGAGGAATTCGCGCTGATTCCGCATGCATTCAGCGCTGAAATTCAGCGAGTATTCGGTGAGTAATAATAGAGGGAGGTGCCAACAACAATTTTGCAGACTTTGGAGACTGCACTATATGGTACCTGAATTTTCTAGAACAGATCACCTCAGAGCTGGCAGAGGAGAAGGAGCTGAGCTGAGCAGAAATGGCAAAACATCACCACTTTGCATTTGATGGAGATGCACTGATTTCAGAGGTATGTATGTATGTATGTATGTATGTATGTATGTTTTTTTTGGGAAACTTTTGCTGTGGTCATTTGCTGTGTGCATGCTGATATTGTCATTTCTTACTTGTGGGCCCCTGGTATCACCTCCTTTGGGTTGTCTTGGGATTTCCCCCCCCCCCTCCCCCCCCCCATTTCCGCGCTGATTCAGCGCGTAATTTCCGCTTGTATTACGCGCTGAATACGCGCGTATTCCACACTGAAACAGAAAATCAGAGCCCCATTGATTTGTATAGGCTTCAGCTAGCGGAAGAATGAACATGTTCATTCTTCTGGCGGAGAGCGGATTAGCCGCGGAACTTTCAGCGAGGAAATTCCACCGTGTGAACTGCAGAGCAGAATTTCCTTTCAACACAATGGAAATTAGCTCTGCACCTATTTTAACGGCTGAAATTTCAGCGCTGATTCAGCGCAGAAATTCAGCTGCTTTTGCTCTGTGTGAACGAGCCCTTAGGTGACATTTTATTCTTTGTTTGTCAAAAGACTGTAAATTATTTGCGCTTTTTGGGGGAGATTTATCAAACATGGTGTAAAGTGAAACTGGCTCAGTTGCCCCTAGCAACCAATCAGATTCCACCTTTCATTTTCCAAAGAGCCTGTGAGAAATGAAAAGTGGAATCTAATTGGTTTCACTTTACACCATGTTTGATAAATCTCCCTCTTAGTTCACATATTTGGTAAAATGATTGTGTCTTTTAAATTTGTATAGAAATCCACAAATCCTCCATCCATCACTCCTCCACATCATCACAGTACAATAAGTCTCCTCAGCGTCTTCTACTAATAAAATCACACTGTTCTAAAGCAAAACTTTCCTCGTTGCCTACAGCAACCAATCACAGCTCTCATTTCTGAAGAACGGAATACAAGAAAGCTGCGCAGTGATTGGTTTATAAGGGTTCTTCTCATCAATCTGCACCAATTTATTTATTGTAAGTGGAAGATGCAATCGCTCCTTGTTGCCAAGGGCAACCAGTCACAGCACAACTTTTGTACTGAACTCCTAACAGTGAAAGCCGTTCTCTGATTGGTTGGTAAGGACAACAAAGGCAGTTTTATTATTTCATGCATTATACTCTGATAGTCTGATTCTTCTTGCTCAAAAACCAGCTCTGACGATGAAGCAACATCCACAGGAAGAGGAGAGACATGATGGCATGATATTGGTATCAGCAGTGCCGGACATGAGTTGTATTGTTTATTCATTGATCATGTCACTGTACATAATTACCCTGCCAGCGCACTCTTGGTCTAGGAAGGCAATGGGAGGGTCCGCATTAGGGGGCTGGAACGGTCCTGGGCTAAGAACGGTGGCGGAAGGGGCCGCGTTAGGGGGCTGGGAAAGGCGTCGGGAGGGTCCATGTTAGGGGGCTGGGGGGACCTGGGAAGGACGCCGGGAGGGTCTGCATTAGGGGGCTGGGGCGTTCCTGGGCTGGGAAGGGCACCTGGAGGGTCTGGGTTAGGGGGCTGGAAAGGGCCCCAAGAGGGTCTGCATTAGGGGGCTGGGATGGACCTGGGCTAGGGAGGGCACCAGGAGGGTCTGCGTTAGGGTAATGGGGTGGGCCCGGTCTGGGAAGGGAGCCAGGAAGCTCCACATTATAGAAAAGGACAGGTAAATTAAGGGTTGGGATGGGTAATCGGGTTAGTGTGAAGGGCTCCCTCATGGTGCCTTCACCTTGACGTGCTTGCATGCTTTGGTGAACCAATGAGCTAAGTTGGTAGGAGTAGTACTCCTGGCGGTGTCACCCATGCCAGACAGGTCAATGGGGAGAGTCCAGACTAAGCAGGGCACCCAGAAGAAAGGGCTGGTATCCTAATTTTTTTTTTTTTAAATACTATAGACATATGCTATCGACAATATCTCACTTCACATATCAGTCAGCATGACACACCAAACACATTACTATTCTCATCTGCTTTTGTTGCAGACTGATGAACTTTGTAAAAGGCAAACAGGAGATGGCAGGACCCCTGCACCTAAAATTCCTGTTCACCTATAAGCTCTGTCTGCATTCCTGCTAAGACCTTGGGTTTTAAACCAAATTGCTCTTCTGATTGTAACCCCTGCCTGGACCAATACTGATAAGAGGTCTCCTTTTCCTCCAAGGTCAGACCTGCAGCAACCCTGAGGATATGGGATTGGCTGGATACAGGACTCCTATCTGACAACTGACTCCTCTCCTGTACGGTGCTGTCTGATCTATACCGTTTCTATAACCAATGTCTTAATGTGGTTTTGCACCACCATGATCACGTTGTGCTGGTGGTTGTGATACAACTCAGCCAGTGATGGTAGTTAGTTAGTGATGCTAGTTCAGCACACAGGTGTGGTGTTACACCTGCTTTTAGTGGTGACTGGTTGTATCCCCCTAAAATGGTCGATGACCTGCTGATGGGTCCTTTGGGCTCTTCTCACAGTGGTCCGGAGTGGAGAGATGACCCTACTGGACTCTCGGTACCACTACCCACAGAAAGGGGAGAGTAACCCAAGGAGTGTATAGCTGAGAGGTGTAGGTGCTGGTGCAATGATTACTGAGTCCCAGTAGAATAAATATAATGGATTTACTAAACAGTCCTTCAGAATACCAGATATCTTGGCAATAGATAACTTCTTGTTGGTACAGACTCATGCTCACTGAATCTGTGTTGGGAGATACTTGTAAGTGCTGAGATAGAATAGCAGTGCTGGTGTAGCTAAGTGTTGAAGAGAAAAGTAATTTGTTGTGAGAGCCCCAACCCAGGGTAGTAGAGTGCTCTGCCAGAACTTGAGAGAGAGATACATTTGAGAAGAGAAGGATACTTGAGAGAAGAATACTTGTGCCCATGTTTTACTAAACCGCCTTCTACCCTGCAGTGTTGGGAGACCCATCCTACTCGGGTGACACAAGCCCCAGACTACTGTAGGTTACCTGGACAAGGCCAAGTGTCTGAGGGTGTCCCGGTTTCCCCTGCGCTGCGAGATAGAGTACATAGACTTTCGTATGGTTGCTTTGCTCTATCCGGGTCAGTTCCTCTGTACTAGGATACTGCCCTGCACTGTTTTGAGAGGTTCAAGGCGTAAGCTGGGGTGATCTCTGACTTGTCCTCCTGTAGGGGACTAACACTGCATAGTGTCTGTGGATATAGTCTTAGAAAGAAAAGTCTCTGGGTTCTCCACACACGTGTGTCTGACCACTAGCACAACTAGTCTGTCCAAGACAGGGGTCCTGGCAGAGCCAGGCCCTGGCTAGGTGCAGCAGGGATGCCTGTTCTGTGTGTGTCCTACTTCTCAGAGAATCAGAGGGAAACTGATGCTACACTTCCTCTCCCCAAGTGACTTCTTCCTACAGGTTATGTAAGAGTCCCTGTGAGTGGTGAAGAAGAAAGTGTGCAGAGAAAGAAATGTAGATGCGATGCCCTGGCCCCTGGGGGCCACTTCCGCAGTGCTGGTGTTATGAGCGGGCAATGACCGGGGCAGCTGCAGGGGTTATACTTAGTTAGTTAGTTAGTTAGGGGTTAGTTAGTGGACACCAATGCCAGGGTTCAGTAACAGCGGTTTTATTATAGATGAGATAACTAGTAGCAACAGTTCTGTCCGGATGCAACCGGGTATATAGCAGGCTTTGACAAATAAAGCAGGAGTGGTTCTGTATAGGCTGTGAGAATACGTGCCGGATGATGGGAGTAGGAGTATGAGAGAAATAGCGTTGCTGGGTAGTTTACTGGAGAAGAATACTTGCTGTGAATCCTTGCAGCAATGGGGAGAGATAACGGAATGACACCCAGATGAGAGAGAAGACTCCGGACACTTGAGCAGGCAGGTACAGCCGAAGACTTGAATACAGCAGAGCACTCGATCCACACTTCTAGTGGTGAAGTGGGAGCTGCAAATAAGAAGTTCAACTCCTCTGAGGTAGTAGAGAGACGACACACACCCTCCTTGCTTGGAAGCAGGGGGAAGACTAACTTGTTAGGAGGAAGTGGGAGATCACATGGTTGCTCCTGGCCAGAGCTAGTCGGCCATTGTAGGAACCATGGTTACAGGGCACTGGCACGGTCACGTGATCAACAGCCTTGCATACCACTGTACAATGTAATACTACACAGGAATACATGAGAATACACATGAGAATGCACATTACCAGAGAATACTAGGGGAAAACCAGCAGCAGTTGCAGTGCAAACACTCACCAGAACAGGCATGGACACAGCAATATAAATGGCCATAATAGGAGTAGTAGTCCTTGCGTGTTCTGGGACACTGCATAGAGATAGGCAGAGAAGAAAGAAGTATCTCCACTGGTCCACAGAATAATAAAATATAAAGAAACAGTAACCCTATAGTGACTACAGCTGGGCAATACATATATACAAGTTTACACGTAAAACACTGACATCTGATGGCGAAACTCATAAACATCTTCATCACCTTCTTACTTTTGAGTATAGGCTTTTGCGACAGGTGTCAGACAAGGAACAGGTACAAAAGGAAACTCTTTTGCTTAATAAAACCTATTACAGATTTTCTTAAAATTGCTTCTACCATTGATACTTGATAATTGATTTCTGCAAAGTGACATTTAAATGACAGTTAGCTTTTAAAAACAAACAGGGTTGTGTCGGTACTGCCTGAGCTGACATTGTGTGCAAAAAGATGTAGCTGTTAATTAAGCAGTAGAGTTTCTGAGGCCACTAACTATTGTATGAGCAGAACCGCTGGGCTACCCTGCCTGCAGACTATAAGATACAGGGACTTTTTTCTTTACTGCTTCTGTACAATAAAAACACAAAACTAAATAAGCTGAGGTATATTTATTATTTGCAACGAAAAATAAAAAATGGAAGTCAGTTCACCTCCTAGTCGTTTTTCTTGGATCTCAGTACATTCAAGAGGGTGCACGGTTCCTGTCGGTGGCTGACCGTCAGCAGGCAAACTGAACTGAAAATAGTGTGGTTCCGGCACTCCAAAAATGTATTAAAAAATATATACTTTATTGAATCATGTTAAAAAACAGCAGAACAAATCATGCTGTGTGGCCAGATAGGTTATGACTAAGCGCACATGCGCGAAACGCGTCAATCTATCTGTCCACACAGCATCATTTGTTCTGCTTTTTTTTAACATGATTAAATAAAATATATATTTTTTAATCAATTTTTGGAGTGCCGGAACCACACTTTTTTTTCAGTTCATAATTATTATTTGGAAACCAGGATTGAGAGATCTGTGTTTGCAACACCTTATCGAAGTATAAAGATGGCAGACCTGGGGGAGCTTTAGTAGGCCTCAGGCAGCTATGAAAGACTATCTTCAAACCCAAAGTCACATATTGAAGGCTCAGATAGAGTTTTAGAGAAAGTCCCCCTCTGTAAATCACTTAGGTTCTGCAGTGTTGTTGACTGTAGCTTTTAAAGGGGTACTCCAGCCAAGCTTACTTTGAAATAGAATCTCTGAAGAGGATGGCAGCACAGCCTGAAGCAAGAGACACCCTCTGCAGCTGAGGTCACGGCAGAGAATGGTGGTGCTGGAATGCAGCCGTGCTGTGACGTCAGACGGCTAAGCTCCATTTAAAAGTAAGCTTGGCTGGAGTACCCCTTTAGGAAAGGCAAGAAACAGAAAATCTCCTGATCTTGCCCATTAGAAGCCTGTTACTTTTTTTTCCACAGGACCATAAAAAATAATTTTTTTCACTTTCACAGAACAAATGTGGCCATTATCAAGGAGGCCATATTCTCACTGCACCCCTTGTTAGATTCCTTGAGGGGTGCTGTTTCCAGAATGGGGTCACTTGTGGGGGGTTTTCACTGTTTTGGCATCACGAGGGCTTTGTAAAAGCAACATGGCATTCATCATCCATTCTGGCCAAGCCCAGCCTCCAAAATCCAAATGGCACTCCTTCCCTTCGGAGGCTTGCCCTGCACCCACATTGCGCTTTATGTCCACATATGGGGTTTTAAACTGTCTTCACAACACAGGAGCATTTTAAATGCAACATGGCCCTCGAAATCCATTCCAGCCAAATCTAGCCTCCAAAAGCCAAATGGCGCTCCTTCCCTTTGGAGGCTTACCCTGCATCCGCATGGCGCTTTATGTCCACATGTGGGGTATTTACATACTCAGGGGAAATTGCTCTACACATTTTTTTCCATCTTTTAACCCCTTGTGAAAATGAAAAAATCAAGACAAGATCAATGATTTAGTGTAAAAATAAAAAAAAAATTACACTAAATGTTGGTCTAGCCTTGATTTTTTTCCATTTCCACAAGGGGTTAAAAAAGTAACTGATCGCAAAACGTGTAGGGTAATTTTCATTGAGTACGAAAATACTCCACATGTGGACATAATGTGCCATATGGGCACAGGGCAAGCCACCAAAGGGACAGAGCGCCTTTTAGAGTCTGGAATGGAGGATGGAGGCCTTGTCGCAATTACAAAGCCCCTGTGCTGCCAGGACAGTAAAAAACCCCCACAAGTGACCACATTCTGGAAAGCACACCCCTCAAGGAATCTAACAAGGGGTGCAGTGAGCATATGAACCCCACTGGTGACGGGCACATTTGTAGAACATGCAGTGTGAAAATAAAAAATATTTTTTTTTTTCATTTTCACGGCACAAATGTGCCCGTCACCAGGGGGCAATATTTGCACTTCTTCTGAGATCTCCCCTGTTTGCGGGACGTCACTTGGAAAATGTTGCCCTGGTACAATACGGGGTCCCTCATATCCAGAAGCGCTGAGTCTGCTCCATGGCTGCTAAATATTAGGGCTCTAATTACTGCTTCTGATATTTTCAGATCATGCCGCAAGCTACAGTAGCTCGGGCAGCGAGGGACCAGAAGAGGGGGATTCTGGTATAAAAGGTGGTAACCTTTATCCAGCAGTGGGAAGATCAGTTCCCAAATGATCTTCCCACTCACTCCGAGGATGGGGGGGGCATCTGGGGGCTGGATTCAGGTGTCCCTTCCTTTATACACTCTAAGGGTACCTGCACACTGCGAAATGGCGAAGGATAACCCATCGCGCATTCCGCAGCTGGCACCCGCTGGTGGACTAATGCGGGCGAGTAAGTCTTCGGCCGTGTCTTAGACTCCATTCTATGCACAGGCGGATTCCGCCCTCCGTCCAAAGAATGAACGTGTTCATTCTTTGGATGGATGATAGAATCCGCCCGTGCATAGAATGGAGTCTATGACACGGGCGGAGATGCGCGCGCCCGCATCACTCCACCGGCGGGTGCCAGCTGTGCAATGCACAAAGGGTTATCCTTCGCCATTCCGCAGTGTGCAGGTACCCTAAATCTGTAAGTGTACCCTGAGGTACTCGCACAGAGTTTGTAGAATTTCACGCCATACCATGATCTCTTATTGAGAAGGTACTGGCAGAAAATACGTGTCTGGCGGGCAGCATACGCTACGCTACCCCCAGACATGTCACTGGATGATGATGATGAGGATGAATGGAGGAAAAAAGGATCCCCCCCATTCATCCTCACTGGCTGTTTTGGTGTCGGAGGCAATAATAGCGTATGCCTCCTCCACCGAAAACACCCTGGGGGCCATCTTTATATGTAAGTATATGGGATTAGTATATGGAATATGTAAATGTTTAATGTAGTGTACTGTAAAACTTTATTTCATGTAGTGTAGTGTAATGTAGCGTTTTTTTATGGGTTTTTTTTTAACAGTAAGAAAAAATATACCTACGCCAAGAAAGGAGTTGCTGATAAATGCCGCACTTATGTGCGGTACTTATCAGCAGACAGTGACGGTAGGATACAGAAATAAAAAGGAGGAAAAAACCCATACGACAAGAAGGAGGAGTTGCTGATCAGCAGCACACTTACGTGCGATGCTGATCAGCACTCAGCGGCATTAGGGCGCATAAAAAGAAGAATTTTTTTTTTAAAAAACACTCTTTTTACCCCCAAACCAACTTATGAGTGTATAATATACACTGATCAGTCTCTAGGGGGCAGTAGAGTGAAGCAGCCGAAGATTGCCGAAGACAGATGACGGGGGAGCCCAAAGAGACGATGGGAGCCGAAGATAGACAACGAAAGAAGAGGACTCCGCGGGACCGCCGGATCAATGCTCGGGACACCCTGATCAGGTGAGTATGGTGCACTACACAAACACACACCTGTTCTGCACCCCTCAGCTATCTAGCTGAGGGGTGCAGAACCCGGTAACACTTTTACACCCGCCACTGGCCGGCCCATTATGGCGATTGTGGGGGTGGCACCGGCGCCATCTTTTCACAGTATATTAATGGCGATTGGTGCTGTCTCGGACAGCACCAATCGCCATTGCTTTCCGGGTCACCGATGACCCGAAAAGCTGTTTTCAGCTGCTAACGGCTGATCTGAATTGATCAGCCAATAGCAGCGATCATCGGCACTGGGGGAAGTTAACGAACCCCCGTGCCGTCGAACAGAGATGGTCTGCTATACATTATGGCAGGCCATCTTCCCCGATCGCTGTGTGTACACATAGCGATGGAGGAAACCCCGGGCGTAAATGTACGTCCATTTGCGTTAAGGCACGGGCTGCGGGGGCGCACATTTACACCCGCTGTCGTTAAGGGGTAAATACACTTTTATAGGGGTTTTTGTTGTTTGTTTTTTTCAATTATTTTGTAAAATGTAGTAGAAACATACAAAAGTAGAAACATACATATACATAGATACATAGAAGATTGTTGGCAGAAAAAGACCACCTGGTTACATTTCATAACATTTAACTCCATTAACTCCGTAAGGACCTGCTCATAAATTACCTTAACCCCTAGACGACCCATGTCGTACAGTTACATCATGGATGTCTGTCACCAGACTGCAGAGCATGCTTCATAGCAGGTGGGGGCAAGCTGCAGTGATTAGCCGGGCCCTCACTATTAATGGCAGGTTGCAGCGATCGCGCTGCAGCCTGTCATTAACCCCTTAAGTGCTGTGATCGCGGCGCGATTGCGGCATTTAAGTGTAAGTGACAGAAGCACCGTTTGGGTACACTTACCATAGTGTTTACTATGTGTATACACTCCGGGCAGGATTGTATAGAGAGCAGCACTACGTAAGTTTCGTATTAATCATGGCCATTGTTGCAAATTGGCAACAATGGCTGTGATTAATGCGTAACCTTACATAGTGTGAACATAGCCTAACACTGTATACTTACAGTAAAATCAATAGTCATTCAGCTACCAATATAAAGAGCAAATGTTGTCACCATATATTACCACCATACTGACCAAATTCTACATACCAAGACTGATATTACTAACAATCCCAGTACACAACAAGGAAACATTATTGCCATACATATTATCACCATACTGACTAAATCCAGTATACAGGTACAGACACAAATATAACTAATAATTACATTATATAAAGGGCACCACCCCATTACTATTACCACCATATTGTTGCTGACCAAATAAAGTATACTAAGATCAAAACAGTACCAGTTTATAAGGGACAAATTTTAACACCATATACGGACTAATACCACTACATACTAACTAATGCTTCTGCTCTTCTACTGAATAAAATCCCCTGAACAAATACCAATATCGGCTCATACAGTGACCATATAGTAGTAGATCCAGCTTTACAACAGCAGGGATTACAGTGCAGTTATGTCTAGTGACTCTAAGGGGGTGCCTTCTCTAAGTGAATCACAGGGGGCATCTTTTTTAATTGTAGTGTTTCACTTTCTTTTTCTTCTCTAACTGGTCCAGCTATCATGAGGGCATCTAACAGAATTTGCTACTATCGCACCATCCTCATCTAAAACTCCAAAAGTTTATTGGACTGGCTGTGCCCCCATATAGTGGGTAGGCCCAAATTTGTGCATCCCCATATGGTATTAGACCCCCTGTGCAGCCATCATAAGAGCAGAAGGGCAGTTTTGCTGAACTTTTAAGTAAAGTTGGGGTTGGTTTGATCAATCTCTCCTTGGGAGTTACAGCCCTCTCAGGCAATCACCCATCCATTTAGTCTCTCATGGTTGGCTGACAGGAAGACCTGACAGCAAGACATTATGGGGAAGCCTGACTAAAAGGGAGACACTTCACTGTATGTTTGCGCCTTCAGAATTTATTAATAGAAAGGTGGTCTGTAACCCAGACCACCAGCTGTCAACAAGGGGAGGGAAGGAACAGGAAAATCAGTAGAAGGAGGCAAGTTTGCTAAATGAATGTAGTTTCAAAGAAAATTTACTTAATGAGCCCTATTCCCCTATATTAATTGAGATGGAAATACCCTTTTAAATGCTCCCCCCCCCCACACACACACCTTTTTCCTACTCCTTTCCTATTCCTATTTCCTAGACTCAGCCACTTTTGTGACTGTAGAAAAAATTTTGTGACTGTAGAAATTGTACCCAATGGCTTGCATAATGGAAACATCTATTATTAATTATTTTAATTACAATTTAAAGCCTTTTTTAATATTTCTTACAAGAGTTTCAGGGGAATTTCTAATTGCAAATGCACTGGATGAAATGATATAAATATATGATCAGTCGTATTATTCTAAAACGCTATGCTGTCTGCAACTGACCCACATATCAGCTGTTATAGTCATATATGTGTAAGTATGCAACTAGAGCCATAGGAAGGTACCAAAAACCTAAAGAAATATATAGGCATCCTTTTCTAGCTCTGTACAGAGGTACTTAGAAGCAATAATGTGGCCATATTCATGTGCAAATTATTATTTATTGTTATGTGCTTGCTCTTTTCTATAATTCTTTGTCCTGTTCTGTTATAATCAGGCCTGTATGGAACACAAGATGTCATTCACGAATCAAAGTTCAGTTTTGGAGTTTACACTTAGTGGTCTCTCCCACTCACGTGAATCACAATTCATTTTCTTTGTCTTTTTTCTGGTCCTGTATTTAATGACTTTATTAGGGAACCAGGCCATTATAACTGCAGTTCATATAGATTCACATCTACGTTCCCCAATGTACTTCTTCCTTAGTAATCTGTCTTTTTTGGACATATGTTACTCCTCAGTCACTATACCAAAGATGCTTATTAACATTCTTTTAGAAAGAAAGACAATCTCATTCAACCAATGTATAGCTCAGCTTTTCTTCCTTCACTTATTTGGAGGCACAGAGTGTTTCCTACTTACTGTCATGGCTTATGACCGATATGTGGCCATTTGTAATCCACTGCGATACCACATAGTCATGAATCACAGGTTTTGCTTCTGGTTGGTGGCAGTAAATTGGGTTGCAGGCTTTCTGCACTCTTTTACTCAGGCTTTTCTCACCTATCAGCTTCCATTTTGTGGTCCAAACAACATCAACCACTTCTTCTGTGATGTCCATCCTCTGGCTGTGCTTGCCTGTGCCGACACTCACGTTATAGATATGTTTATTATAGCCAACAGTGGAATGATTTCTCTTGTTTGTTTTGTAGTTTTAATGTTTTCCTACCTTGGCATTATTACAACAATCTTAAAGATCCATTCAGCAGACGGGAGGCGTAAGGCATTCTCTACCTGTGCTTCCCATATCTTGGTTGTCACATTCTTTTTGGGGCCACCCGTTTTTATTTACTTAAGACCACCCGTGAATTATCCAGCGGATAAGTTAATATCCGTGTCGTACACAGTGCTGACTCCTTTATTAAACCCAGTTATCTATACATTACGAAACCAGGAGGTTAAAAATGCTGTCAAAAAGTTTTTCAGAAACAACATTTCTCCACATCCAAAAGGGAAACACGTGAAAGATCATCAATAATTTAAACTATTTATAAGGAAAAAATTACTACATTTTGTATGGTTTGACTTTATGAATAACTTAATAAGTCGTGTCCTGATGTCCAAATTCAATATCCATATCTATCTTAATTTTTATCTGTGTTATAATGCAAATATAATGTACTGTATATTTATTGTAATCACTACACTGCATATACTGAATTGTAAGAAGAGTATTTCACATTTGGCACAGCTGTGTAGCACAAAAAAAAAAATTTCATGTTAAAAAAAAACACGTCCCTGGTAGTAAAGAGGTTAATGCAATGAAGGCATGAAAGTTTATTAAAAAGACAAGGCCACTTTAACACTCTCTATTACAGTACCTTATACCCACACATACACAGCTCTGCAACATGCACAATACACACACAGTTCTGCTTTATAAACATACCCACAGACACATACAGTTTTACTATACCAATATACACAAACAGCTCTGCTACATACTAACACACACACACAGCTCTGCTACTAGTTAGCTTCAGACAGAGACAGAGACCTGGGACTCGTACTACCTATCAGGGCGGTCACCGAAACTCAGAGGCAGAAGGTTGTCCATCCCCCTATAAAGCCCCCTTTTGTTGTCCATCCCCCTACATAGCCACCTTATGCTGTCCATCTACCTATATAGCTCCCTTATGTTGTCCATCCCCCTATATAGCCCCCTTCTGTTGTGCATCCCCCTATATAGCCTTCTTTTGTTGTCCACCCCCTATATAGCCATCTTATATTGTCCATTCACCTATATAGCCGCCTTATGTTGTCCATCCCCCTATATAGCCCCCTTATGTTGTCCATCCCCCTATATAGCCCCCTTATGTTGTCCATCCCCCTATACAGCCCCCTTATGTTGTCCACCCCTATAAAGCCCCTTTATGTTGCCCATTCCCCTATATAGCCCCCTTTTGTTGTCAATCCCCATAAACAGCCCCCTTATGTTGTCCATCCCCCTATACAGCCCCCTTTTCGCTGTCCATCCCCTATTTAGCCCCCCCTGTTGTTCATCCCCCTATAAAGCCCCCTTTTGTTGTCCATCCCCCTATATAGCAACCTTATGTTGTCCATCCACCTTTATAGCCCCCTTCTGTTGTCCATCCCCCTATACAGCCCCCTTTTGTTGTCCATCCACCTCTATAGCCGCCTTATGTTGTCCATCCACCTATATAGCCCCCTTATGTTGTCCATTCCCCTATATAGCCCCCTTCTGTTGTCCATTTCCCTATATAGCCCCCTTTTGTTGTCCATCCCCCTAAAGAGCCCCCTTCTGTTGTCCATCCCCCTATATAGCCCGCTTATGTTGTCCATCCCCCTATACAGCCACCTTTCGTTGTCCATCCCCCTATACAGCCCCCTTTTGTTGTCCATCCACCTCTATAGCCGCCTTATGTTGTCCATCCACCTATATAGCCCCCTTATGTTGTCCATTCCCCTATATAGCCCCCTTCTGTTGTCCATCCCCCTATATAGCCCCCTTTTGTTGTCCATCCCCCTATATATTCTCCTTATGTTGTCCATCCACCTATATAGCCCCCTTATGTTGTCTATCCCCCTATATAGCCCCTTTCTGTTGTCAATCCCCCTTTATAGCCCCCTTTTGTTGTCCATCCCCCTATATAGCCGTCTTATGTTGTCCTTTCACCTATATAGCCGTCTTATGTTGTCCATCCCCCTATATAACCCCTTCTGTTGTCCATCCCCCTATATAGCCCCCTTTTGTTGTCCATCCACCTATATAGCTGCCTTTTGTTGTCCATCCACCTATATATCCCCCTTCTGTTGTCCACCCCTCTATATAGCCCCCTTTCATTGTCCATACCCCTATACAGCCCCTTTCATTGTCTGTCCCCCTATATAGCCCCCTTCTGTTGTTCACCCCCTATATAGCCCCCTTCTTTTGTTAACCCCCTTATATAGCCCCCTTCTGTTGTTAACCTACTATATAGCCCCCTTCTGTTGTTCACCCCCCTATATAGCCCCCTTCTGTTGTTCACCCCCCTATATAGCCCCCTTCTGTTGTTCACCCCCCTATATAGCTCCCTTCTGTTGTTCAACCCCTATATAGCCCCCTCCTGTTGCTCACCCCCCTATATAGCCCTCTTCTGTTGTCCCCCTATATAGCCCCCTTCTGTTGTCCCCCCCTATATAGCCCCCTTCTGTTGTTCACCCCCCTATATAGCTCCCTTCTCTTGCCCCCCCCCATATTGCCCCCTTCTGTTGTTCACCTCTGAAACAAAACAAAAACAACTCACCTTACAACACCCTCCCTCATCGGTTGCAGGTCTTTTCTTCTTCACGATAGATCAGCAGCATCCTGGTGGAGTCCCGGGCAGCACGCCGCACTGAGCTCTGTGTGCACTGCGGCGGGTGGGACTTCCGGTACATGCTCTTAGCCGAAAGTCCCAGCCGCCGCCGCGCACACTGAACTCAGAGGCGACGTGCTGCCCGGAACTTCACCAGGATGCTGCTGATCTGTCGAGGGAGGGGGCGGAGGTAACACTCTTGTGATCGCAAGCAAACGCTGCTTGCGGTCACAAGAGTGATTGACAGGGCAGGAAGCCTATGGCTTCTTGGGCTGTCAATAGGCACACTAATGCAAAGGAAAAATCTGGCAGTCCAGCACTGGAAGCAGTAGAGTGAGCTTTATTTCTCGAATAGCACAGAGTAAAATACAACCAACACCTAAGTGCAGTGACCCCACAGGACGCGTTTCAAGCACATGCGCGCTCTTGATCACCCATCATTCCCCTGTGTACAACTCCTTTAAATAATCACCTAATCAGGTGTTCAAACAGGTGCACAAAAGAACTGACTAAAAGAACAATGAAATAAGTTGCGATTGCAGGATACAGAAAGGCTCACAAATAAATGAATGAATAAATCATACACAAGAGATAGCTATACATTTACAAATACGTATAATTAACAATATTATGTTCAATATATGTATCTAAGTTGTCTACCCATGAACATTACATTTTCAACAATGCTATATGGAGAATTGTATCAGTGTACATGGATAGGTGTCCTCTCTATGTGTGAATAAATCATTTTCTGTCTGGATGGAGAGCTATAAAAATATATGTTTGTCAGATGAAAAATGACAATGAGTGAAAAAATAATAAAATAAAATAAGATGAACTAAATATTGATATATTGGTAATGCAATATTGCCATGGCATGCCACAATGTCATGTATCTACTGATGAAATAAATTCTTTCTATCACTGACAAGCACAAATTGCTACACTGACTATGTGTGCAGCCGAAAACGCATGTGTAATATAATATCAACGTGAATATATTTCTATACAGAGTATGAAATACGGGAAACAAGGATAATAATGAGAACAATATAAGCAAATGAATGAACACTATGAGGGATGAATTAGGTGGCATGAGTATACGTCAGAAAAAAACACAATGCAACAACTAGAGTAAAAGCCATTAATAATGGTACAAGAACTCACGCCATACATTCATACCATCAGGGGCTCTGGTTCCTAAGGCATGTTGCCAATAAGGTTCCCGATTTCTAAGATGTTTTTCTGTATCACCCCCTCTGATTTTTGGGATTACTCTTTCAATGCCATAAATAGTAAAGCTGGTGCACTTCCTATCATGACAATTGATAAAGTGTATAGCCGCTCCCGATTTGTGGCGGAAGGGATTCCCTGTGACGTCATTGGGATGTTCAAGTGCACGTATTTTCATTTTTCTAGTGGTGCATCCTACATATTTTATGTTGCACTGTGAGCACTCAGTGACATATACAACATTTGTAGAGTTGCAATCTATCCTCTGTTTAATTTTATATAGTTTGGTGTTAGTTTGGAATTATTTGAAAAAGTAGTGCAAACCCTGACATATGTGCAAGTGCGGCAAGGGTAACCACCACATTTAAAAAATCCATATCTCTTTAACCATGTTGGAGTTCTTTTTTCAGAGATAATTAGGCTTGGGGAAAGCATGTCACACTACACTAGGCACACTACATTTAACTGGAAGCGATTGTTGCGATCGCTTCCAGTTAAAAAGGAAGGTGTGGCACCAGGCGACCGAGTGAGCCCCCCGGAAGCATGGGGCCCCGGCTGGGCTTGCTGGCTGGAGACCACATTGCTGCAGTCTCCAGCCCTGTGTCCCCTGACAGGGGGATGAAGCCTACTCCAGCTCGGGGCCCACCGGGGATTTCCCCGCCCCCCGGTGGCCCAGTCCGAGCCTGCCTTGCACCCATGCTTTTGATGTAATGTATTGTACAATCTGCGGCCACCATTTTGGATTGGGTTCATACAAACTTTTTTTTTTTAATTCAATTAGTTCCCAAATTAATTTTTTTGCCAAGTTTGGAACGAATCTCATTCTGGAAGTCTGGTTTGCTCATCTTTAGCTGCAATATACCTGTGTCTGAGTCCCCTAATATATCAGCTGCTTTATAACATTTAGAACAAGCAAAAAAAGAAAACATGATGTTCAAGAGTGCCTTACAGTAAAGCTCCTGCACCTATTGTGCATATTCCCTTGGCCATATCTAATTTCACGACTGTATATGACTCTTTAGGGACAATCACTCAATAAGTCCCAGGAGTTTTATTGAGGATAATGAGAATATACATATTACTATAAATATAAAGCTATTATTTTACATGGTACATTTAGGCTGAGAAGACTATAACTTGTGTATCTAAGCTTCTCATGAATTTTACAATGTATATTTTGAGGGCGAAACCTTTCTCATACATGACCAGCAGTGATGCTTTACATGATCTTATGCTAAATTGGTTTATTGAAGATTAGGCTTCTCTGGGCTGATCTAATAATGGACAACACATCATCCTTAATAACTGAATTTATGTTAAGAGGAATTCCACACCCAAAAGTACTACGTGTGCCTCTTGCTGTTCTTTTCACCCTTATATACATAGTTACACTTATGGTGAACTCTGTATTGATTGTTGCAGTTAAAGGAACCCCTGCTCTACACACCCCTATGTACTTCTTTCTTACAAACCTTTCTTTTCTGGATATTTGCCTTTCTTCAGTCATATTACCGAAATTACTAGGGACGTTCTTACGGTATAAGACTATGCCATTTAGTGGATGTGCATGCCAGTTATACTTTTTCCATTTCTTGGCAAGTTGTGAGTGTTTCTTATACACGGTCATGGCATACGATCGATATGTGGCTATATGCCGGCCTCTGTACTATTCCAACCTGATGAGCTGGAGGATGTGTAAGTCTTTCGCCTCTGGATGCTGGTTGACTTCATCTCTTCACTCAATGACGCACACAGTGTTAACCTTTACTCTACCTTACTGTGGTCCCAATGAAATTGACTATTTCTTTTGTGACATTATCCCTGTTCTGAAGCTGGCTTGTGCTGATACCACAGTCAACAAGACAGTAACTCTGGCCAATATTGGAGCTGTTGCTTTACTCTCTTTTCTTTTAATATTAATGTCCTATCTGCATATTCTCAATGCAATTATGAAAATAAAAACAATGGCTGCAAGGAAGAAGACATTTTCTACGTGTGCTTCTCATATGATTGTAGTTTTGTTATTTTATAGTCCATGTATATTTATTTATATGCAGCCATATTCCGGCTCCTCATTAGACAGCACCATGGCTATTTTGTACACCCTCATCACCCCGCTTTTAAATCCTATCATCTACAGTCTAAGAAATAAGGAGGTGAGAGTAGTTCTTAAGAAGCTTGTAAGAGGAATAACACTTAAATGAGCCTTTATTATTGGGTTCAATAACTATTTAAAAATTTAGGTAAAAATATGGCCCTTTTATATATTTTTCTTTGTCTTATAAATCAGAATATTCGCTACGCTGATATATGTTAGGTGTTATTAAAGCCATATTATATTATATTACTGTATACCGTAATATTACCGTAATCTGTTTCATATTAATAATGAATACAAAAATAAGCTGCTTTATAAGTCTTTTCATGCATAATTATATTTCAACACATACTTTAGTTTTAATATTGTATTTAATGTGAATTAACCCATCCATATATCAAGACATACTTATTTTGTTTCCGCAAATGAATAAAAGAATATAACCATCAATGGCAGAGTACTAGCAACACACTCACCAAAGCAACAATTAGTGCCCATTGTTACATATGTCATGGTATGGCCCCTTAAAAGGGAAACTATCCGCAGATTAGATGAATCTAACCTGCTGATATGTCCCTTTTGTGCACAGGTGCTGAGGAAGAAGGTAAGTTTCTTACATTCATCCTCAGCATTGTTTCATAGATCCATATGCTAATCAGGCGGTTTGGAGCACTGGGGCTGGGCTGCCACTCCAAAGCACCAGTTAAGGGTGAATCAGTGCTATTCGGGCAGTAGTTTTTTGGGTGATACAATTCTCTGATACCTTTTTTCTGCTATGTACTGTATATGTTTCTACACTGATGTTGCACTGTAAGGGACAGGTTGCTTATAAATTGCCAAATGATTGTCTATTAGCTCTTTACATTTGCATTCTTCGAGAGTATCTATTTATCTAATAGTATCTATTTATTAGAGGGACAGCATCTAATAGATGACATATGTTGGATCTGTCTTTTTGGGAATGTTATGTTGTACTGTAATTGTTTTAATATGTAAATAGGGTTCCATGGAATGTATTTGTAATTCTAAATAAAGAGATGTATACTGTTAGATAGTAGCAATCGGTTTTCTGTTTAGTTTCTGTGTAGTTTAGGGTATTATTGTATGCTTCTTGGTGCACCTTTTAATGAGGAGATAACTATCTATTAATTGTAGCATATTTAAAGGGGTATTACCATCTTGACAAGTTATGCTGTATCCATGATTTTCCAGATGTGCCAGATGTTTCCCTTAATACGGAAACAGGTTAAACAGATCATGTAAAACATCCACTCTGCGCTCCTCTTACGTCGCTTTGGGAGAGAGGTGCTTGCTTTCCATTGGTTTACCTTCATCTGTCTGCAGAGTGGCTGAGCTCGTTTACAGCAGAGTAGTGAGAGAGACCTGCTCCTGACTCCAGCAATGAGCGCTGGCACTGAAGAGGAAAGAGCAGTGCTTGACTTCTTCCAGCTTCTTCTAGTCAGCACAAAATTGACTGAGGAACCATTGTGGAGTGGAGGGGGTGGGGCCCAAATCAAATTTTCAGTTTTATTTGAATGGACAATTTAATAAAACTAATGAACGGATATAATCAAAACAATCAATCTCCGAGTCCTAGTATAACATACACATACTTGACACCTTTGGCCTGATTATTTGTATAGGGAACTTCCCAACCTAAGACTTCATTTCAAAATAAATAGTAATTGCAGAGTAGCCCCTTAAAAAATGACAGAATATTGATGAGGTTTCCCAAATAAATGAAGACCTCAGACCACATTCTGCAGAAACTCACCTCTCCTTGTTCCTGCAGTCACCTCTCCTTGTTCCTGCAGTCACCTTTCCTTGTTCCTGCAGTCGCCTCTCCTTGTTCCTGCAGTCGCCTCTCCTTGTTCCTGCAGTCGCTTCTCCTTGTTCCTGCAGTCACCTCTCCTTGTTCCTGCAGTCACCTTTCCATGTTCCTGCAGTCGCCTCTCCTTGTTCCTGCAGTCTTCTTCATTGCAACCAATGGTGTAGACCTTTCTCTAACACTGCCCACATAGTCTGTGGTTGTGGTGTTTAGGAGTAAAGAGGAGATGTGAATGTGAATATGTAACCAGGATGTAGGCACCACTGTAAATCATTAGGTGTATTAACTGTTAATAGGTCATTGTATTTCTTTTTGTTCTCCACAAGGTGTCTCTAAATACAAGGATATCATTCATTTTCATTTAATTTCCTATTTCAGGCAAGGTTTTATTTTTCTCTGGAAATACTAAAGTGAATTCACATTAAAATTAGTAATTTCAAAGCAGGTATGGTCATTAGTACTAGAATAGCTGGGACAAGTGTTTCATAAACATCAAAACTTAGAGAATTTTGTTGTGCAACAATGTTGATCATACTGAGGAAGGTGCGATTGAGAGAAAACATCCAGTGAAAGGGGATCCCAAGCAAGCCGTCTATGGAAGCAGTCCAAAGGAAAGGTCAATAACACTGGTCAACAAATTTTCAAAAGTTGTTTGGTTCAGAAATAAAATTAACCATTTCTTAATGATTTTTATGTGCTGAATTCAAATATCACAAAGAAAAATGTGAATTGGCTCTAGTTTCTATGATATAGAAGAGTTCTCATTTTACTGTTTTGTAAATTGTATAGAATACAGTATAACAGCCGACATATTTATTACTTCTGCAATCTTAAGGAAGCAAGTTTACTGTTCATAAACTTTTGAAATATATTCATAGGAAACTTACTTCTATCTAAAATCAACTACAATTTACAGGCATATCTAAGAATTTTTACAAATTAATTATGTTTATTGCTTGGTTATGTTTATGCTGCTGCTTGGTTTTAAACCCGGCTGGTTATGGAAAAGGGGGGCGATCCTATGCGTTTTTTAATTATTTATTTTAAAAAAACTGCATAGGATCCCCCTCCTTTCCATAACCAGCCAGGTTAAAAACCAAGTAACAGCAGTCTAGTAGTATCAGGGTGGGAAGGGCCATTTATTTTGGCCCTCCCCAGCCTAATAATACCAGCCTGCTGCCGCCCAGTCCAGGAGCGCCAATTTTTGACGCTCGGGGACCACTGTCACCCGGCTATTCCCAGTACCCCTGGTGGCATTGGGTACTGGGGTAATAATGGGGGGTTAGTGTTAGCCATTTTATACAGGCTAACACTGAGTCCCAACTTAGTAACAGATTCCAGATCAGACAGCTTCCACTACTAAGTCAGTAAATTAATGAAAGAAAACACAACACACCAAAAAAAACTTTTTTTCAAATAAAAACACCCCCACACCCCTCATTGACCATTTTATTGCACATTAAAGTTTGCTGGTCATTGACGTAGCCCAAACAAATCTGATGTAGTCCTCTGCATGCCGGTATCTGAAAAAGAAAGGGAGAAGAAAATGCTCATTACCTAGGAGGTGAACCAGGGCCAATGAGGCTGTTTAGAGACAATTCTGAGACAATTCTGAGGCAAACAAATCAGCACCACAGAAAATAGACCAGGCTTATCCCTGATAGTAAATTGCACTTTAAATAGACCAGTCTATTCTTGCAGAAATAGACCACACCTAGAAAAATCCCCTGTTGATAAATCTCCCCCACAGTGTTAATTTCATTTCAAAATCTAGCCAATGCAACGTTAACGTTGCATTGGTTAAATTTTGAAATTAAATAAACACTACGGGGGAGATTTATCAAAGGGTGTAAAATTTAGACTGGTGCAAACTGCCCACAGCAACCAATCACAGCTCAGCTTTCCTTTCAGCACTGCCTAAAGCTGAGCGGTGATTGGTTGCTGTGGGCAGTTTGCACCAGTCTAAATTTTACACCCTTTGATAAATCTCCCTCTACGAGTTTTTTCACTGTATGGAAGTGCTGCAATTTCTTGTATTTAGATTGTTTTTAAAAATAGGGGGGACCCTATGCGTTTTTTAAAATTATTTATTTATTTTAAAAAAAACGCATAGGGTCCCCCCTATTTTTATAACCAGCCGGGTTAAAAACCAAACGACAGCAGCCTGGTAACACCAGGGTGGGAAGAGCCATTGGTTTAGGCCCTCCCCAGCCTAAATCTTACCAGCCTGCTGCCGCCCCGGTCCAGGAGCGCCAATTTTGACGCTCCGGGACCACTGGCACCCGGCTCTTCCCAGTACCCCTGGTGGCATTGGGTACTGGGGTAATAATGGGGGGTTAGTGTTAGCCATTTTATACCGGCTAACACTAGGCCCCGACTTAGTAATGGATTCCGTCTATTAGACGGCTTCCACTACTAAGTCTATAAAGTAAAGAAATAAAGACAAGACACAAGTTAAAAATTTTTTTTAATTCAAATAAAAACACCCCCACACCCCTCATTCACCATTTTATAAAAAAAAAAAAAAAAAAAAAAAACAACCGCTGGTCATCGACGTAGTCCACGGAATCCGACGTAATCCACAGGATACCGATATCTGAAAAACAAAAAGGGAGAAACACACAAAAAACACACAAACAGGAGCACAACACCCATCATTGTGAGCGGTGTTGTGCACCTTACAGTATGCAGCATCTTTACAGATCGCTGCTTACAGTCTGGCCCCCAAGGGGTTAAGGGAGGATGTATTGTATCCCCCTTAACCCCTTGGGGGCCAGACTGATGTCAGACTGCACCCATCCCAGCAAGGAAGGGGTTAAGTGACCCCCCTTCCTTGCTGGGAGGGGTGCAGTGCTGGGGAGGGGGTGGGGAGAGCTCTATACTCACCCCGATGTGTCCTCTTCACTGGTCCGCAGCACAATGAAGTCACTGTGCTGCGGACCCGCTAATTATATGTGCGCTCAGCCGATCAGCCAATCAGCTGAGCGCACATATAATTCTAAATGTTTCTTCTAATAATGCTATTGTGATAACATAATTAGAAGAAACATTTGATGTTTTAATTAAAGTAAAGTGATGATTAGTACAGAATGCTCTATTGCCGGCAATATGAATTAACTGCTTACTGGAGCTTCCTGTACTAATTAATATTTAATTAATAAAACACATTTTTGTTGAAATAAAATCAGTTTCGTTGTTCAATAATTTAATTTAAACGAATCCATCATTGTGCAATTAAATATACTGTCAAAAAAAAATATATATATAAATATACATTTATTTATATATCTATTTATTTTAACAGTATTTTTAATTGCACAATGATGAATTCGTTAGAATTAAATTATTGAACAACGAAAGGGACTTTATTACAAAGAAAATGTGTTTTATTAATTTAATATATTAACTATTAGAGGCATCGGCATTCGGCATCATTGCCGGCTATTATTGAAGTACTCCGTACGGACCGCCTGTCAATCCACGGCCGCATTTCCAGCCGCAAACAATGGTCTTGTTAATTTTTTACGGGTCCGTTTACGATCGGGCCGTAGATTCATACATAGTGTGCACTGTGCAGCCGTATATCGTATACTTTTCAGCGTACGTATGAACCGGAAAAATCCGGCCGATGATTTACCGACCGCAATACAGCCGCACAGATACAGAGTGTGAACCTAGCCTAAAGCTGCAGATTTTATGCTGCAAATATTAATGTAATTAAATCATGAATTACAGTGACATATATGCAGCATCAAACCTGTACATGTGAATGGACCCTAACTTAATGCCTTAACAAAGCATCCATGTGACATGAAATGGCTCTAAGCCTCCTTTGCTGTGTTGTTTCCTGTGTTTCTATCCCAGTATACTCCTCATCATTTGGGATGCTGGGACTAGTGCTGACCCTTGTGCTATTCTGCATACATATATGGACCCTAACATGTTATATGGAGGTCTCATGTAAGGCAAACCTGTGCCCATGTGGTTACTTTACTCACTTCCCCTCTAGATGACTCATGTAAAGGCGTGATATAAGAAGTGGTAATATACAGGTGCCCAAAGCTCTGTATTGTGGCATTCATCTACAGGAAAGCAAAAGGCTTTAGGATCACAGCTGTTCTGACTTTTTAATCACAGAAATGAACCTCAAATTTGACACATTGCTGGATTTCACCCTCATCTTTTCTTTTTTATTGACGTGTCTGAAAGGCAATGAAGTGTCCAACACGTATACAGAAATAACAGTAAGAGAAGGGGACACCTTAATACTTAATTGTAGTTACACTTCCACCAAGTATGTATTAATCTGGTATGTGCAGAAGCCTGGGGGATCTATCATATTCCTACTTCATGATCAATCCAAGAAAGAAGATCTGGACAAGCAGTACAAGGACAGAATGTCTGCCAGTCATTTTCCAGACAGCAAAACTTTTCCACTGACAATCAGAAACATTCAGCGATCAGACATGGGGACATATTACTGTGCTCTAGAGCATGGCACTATGTGTTCTACAGGAATCTGAGCTGTACTAAAACCCTACCAGCTCAATTAGACCGTGTGTAACTGGAAATGTGACTCAACCTAATGACTTTGTCTAATGGTGCGTTTACACAGAGAGATTTATTTGATAGATTTTTGAAGCCAAAGGCCATGTGGAGACTACGTAAGAGACCGGCCGTTCCTTGACCAGGCCAGGTCACAGAACAGCGGGTTCCGTGAGAGAACTCGGCCGGAGCGTATACTATGTGTATATGCTCCGGACGGGATTCCATATAAGACAAAGCAACATATATTTTCGTAAAAAGTACGGCTGTTGTTGCCGATTGCAACAACGGCCGTACTTTTACAAAAATATAGGTTGTGTGAACATAGCCAAAGCCAGGAATGGATTTTAAAGTCTTTCCATTATTCCTTATTTGTAGGCTGTTCCTGGCTTTGGCGTCAAAGATCTGTCAGATAAATCTTTGTGTGTTTCATTGCAATGGTGGCTGCTGAAACAATATTCTAGTTCAGGTGGACTGATGGCACTAATGGACTAATGAGTCTTTAATTAAAAAGTCTATTGACTTTAATACAAAGGACGGTGAAGAGAAAGGTGAAATCAATGTGTGTAAACTACCTAAAATAACAGTCGTTGTTTGCGCAATAATGGCTACAAACAATTAGCATGAACATTAAAACAAATGTACCAAAAGGTTCATCACTTTCAGTTTTTTACATCAATAATGTAAGCACAGCAGGGATACCAGTGCCACAGTCTTTTTTTTTTTTATCCATAGACCAGTTTTTGTGCACAGCGCCAGTCTATTCCCGGTCACCAGCACAGCATGAAGCACTGTAGGCGGGCCTGCCCGTCCCCAGTGTGGCGAAACCCCTCCATGACACGGCTCCATTAATTCTAATGGGGGTTTCGTTACACTGGGGGAAGGCAGACCGATGCCGTGTGTTGTAACCGGGTCACGACTCAAAAGCAGCACTGGCATCCCCGTGCTGCCGCCAGTCTATTGATGATACATTCGCTTTAACATATTTGGCGGCCACTGTGAACAGCGGCCATTTTTTATGCACTATAGGGAAAATCTAAGGATTATGGCTTTGAAAACCTTTAAGGACTTATGTGCCTTTAATGATGTCTCTAAAAGTGACCCATTTTAAAAACTTACCAAAAAATTATGCTATTTATTTATTAAATTTATTTATTAGAACAGAAGGAAGGTTTGGGGGGTTGTATTCATAGATGGTGAATTGTTTAATAGAGACAGATAGTAGGAATAAAAGATTAATGCAAGTTAGTTAGAAAGAGTGGGAGAAACTTTAGCCTTAGTGGGGAATGGACACTGGAAACATTTAAAGATAGGGAAGTTTTTTTTTTTTTTTTTTTTTTTTTCAACAAATGACCATTATACTATACTGCAAACACTTTGGGGGAGATTTATCAAGCATGGTGTAAAATTAAACTGGCTCAGATTCCACTTCTCATTCCTCACATACTATTTGGAAAATGAAAGGTAGAATCTGATTGGTTGCTAGGGGCAACTGAGCCAGTTTCACTTTACACCATGTTTGATAAATCACCCCCATGTCTAAATTTGGAAACAGGTGTCTAATAGTCCAAAGTGTCAGGTGCCCAAAGTTGAGTGTTATCACATGTATCATGATTAGACATGAGCGAGTATTAGGGTACTCGATGGTGCTCGTTACTCGGACGAGCATCTCGCGATACTTAAGACAATGGTATCTTCCTCTTCCTGCATGTTTGGCGGCTTTTTTTCAGCCAATCATCATGCAGGAGTATTTTGGAGCTTGTAGCAGCACGTGGGAACCGTATATGTCGATAGCAGTGATTGGCTGGCCAGATCAGATGACCTGGGCATATAAGAATCAGGTCTCGGGAGGCTCGCTTCAGACGCAGGCTGGATGAGCATAGGGAGAGAGCTGCTGTCTGTCAGGGAGAGTGTTAGGCAGGGAATTAGTGTGCGGTTAGGCAGGAATCTGACACAAAGAACCCAACAGTCCTTCTAAGGGCTTAAAGTTTTTAAAACACATATTTTTTTTGCTACTCTTGGCTGCTGGCTTGGACTTGTAGTGCAGCTGTCAGTAGTAAATTTGTCCTGTTGCTGACATTACCTTGGGTGGCTGGGATCTGTAGTTCAGCTATGCCTATCCTCATTGTGCTGTGTCCTGTGCACGTGGTGCTTCTAAAAAAGAGCACCAGTTACACACATACTCTATATGACTAACCCCAAATCTGATGTCAGTAGTCAATTTGTCCTGTTGCTGACATTCTCTTGGCTGGCTGGGTTTTGTAGTTCAGCTATACCTATCCTCACTGTGCCGTGTTCGGTGCACGTGGTGCCTTAAAAAAAAAAGCACCAGTTACACACATACTCTATACGTCTACTCCCATAACTGCTGTCTTCACCCCCTGACAGCCATCAATCACATGGGGGTCTGCTGGCTGTACAGTAAGGAGAGCTGAGAAGGAGGGGGAGTCGTTGTAAGGGGAGAGAGACTAGGATCAGCGAAGTACAGCTACTGCATCAGTGTGTCCAAGGCTGTATTTTGACCCTTGATAGACATCAATCAACTCAGGAGATTACTGGCCCGACAGTGAACAGAAGTTGGAGCGAGGGAGGAGGTACAGGAACACGGGGGAGAGAGGCGGGAGTCCATAATTTGGTGTAATGTTGCGATTAGCCAGCCCCAGAGGCATCCATGCATGCTGCCCCCACTGTTTCCTGTCCATTTCCATGTTGTTTCCATCATTTTCTGAGGTTTCCCGGTTTTCACTCAACCTTCCCTGTGCAGATTTTTGGTCCTCTATAAAAATGCTTCAGTTTCCCATTGACTTCAATGGGGTTCGCTACTCGAAACAAGCACCCGAGCATCGGGAAATATTTGTCTTGAGTATCGAGCACCCGAGCATTTTTGTACTCGCTCATCTCTAATCATAATTTATTTGTAATCGTGTTTTATAAATCCAGAAATTTCAGATGAAATTTTTTGACGATATTACAAAAAGATTATAGTGGTCAGACTTAGATGGGCCCAAGATGTGGTTATTAGGAAAAAAAGATCATATTAAAGGACTGGGAGAAGAATTTGAGGACTGAGAGAGAAAACCTTCTTAAAGGGGAACTATCAGCAGGTTTGACGAATCTAACCTGCTGATATGTCCCTACTGCACAGGGCATGCTGAGGAGGAAGGTATGTCTCTTACCTTCCTCCTCAGCACTGTTCCGGTGCACTTAAGTCATCTGCTCCACTGGGGCACCCATAAGTAACACTAGAGCCGATCTGCCGGCTGATCTAATGTAAATGAATAGAGCAGGCCAGCGTGGGTAGTGCTCCTAATACGCGCCCCAGTGCTCCTAATGGTCTCACTGGATCGTGAAGTAAACAACTAATTCCACCAGAAGAGAAAGGTAAGAGACATACTTTCCTTCTTGGCATCTCCTGTGCAAGAGGGGCATTTCAGCAAGTTACTGTAGCTTACCTCGTCTCTAAGATAGTACTGGGAGGGATAGATGCACATCAGTGATTAACATCTGGAGGAAGTTGTAAAGGCTGAGGGCTCTTTGCTTCTGGATGTGGAATTATAGAGTTACATTTACTAATAATAAGATGGAGGAGGGGTTACAGTGATAGATGAAGAATTCTGGAGTTGTAAAGGAATTTAGAGAAGAGGCTGAGGAAGAGAAAACAATTGGAGAAAGAGAACAGGAGAGAAGAGGAAGAAAGCAAAAATAAGGAAATTAGTATTTAATTAGATTTATTTTTGCATGTACAATGAATGTAGTGACAAGTTAGTGTTGGTGTTAGGCCCTTGCTATATATGTTACACACACAGTATGCATTGATTCACCAGATGTACAGGAACCAGCCAGTAAACTATTACTGTGGGCAGTGAATGCCAAGCTTACACTTGACAGAGGAACGTAACAGAAAAGCATCCAAAGTAAGTGAACTTTCTTTTAGTAATTATAAGAGTAGTCAAAACTAAAGTTACTAATACTAAAATAATATAGCAACCAGAGACAACTAAAGTAATCCACTTTTTTCAGCTTTAGAAACAAAAGTTTAATATGCTCGGTGAATCCAACAAATTGATATGTTACTTAATAAAAGAGATTCTTACTTTTTTACACTCACTCCAATGGAATGATCCATCACCATTCTGGGTGTCTTCTTCTCGAAATACCTGAAAAGTGGCATGTTCATGAAAACAGCATTGCTGGCAACATAAAACATGAGGGAGGGCTGTATATTACAGTAATAATAAAGTACAAATAATAAAGATATATATTTTAAATCTGGGAGTTGGTTACCACCTTAAAGCTATGTTCCCATAATATAAAATAAGAGCAAATAACGGCCGTTGTTGTAAATGATCATGATTAATAATAACGCCTATGGTTGCAAAAGAACCGCTGTTATTATTGATCATGATCATTTGCAACAACGGCCTTTATTTGTCCGTAGTTTTACATTGTGGGAAAATAGCTTTAGGCTTTGTTCCCACAGCATACTTTTTGTCTGTTTCGTGGCCTTCTTTAAAAAAAAATTCTGGATGTAATTTTAGCAACAAAACATGATTGCTTTATGGAAATTGCGGCCATAATTTGCATAAAACTGTTGCGTCTTGCCACCAAAATGAAGGCCGTCAAGAGCAGGTGTACATCCCTGCCAGGTGTAAACCATGATAAATCAGGAGCAGGAGGAGGCCATGCTTCCTCTTCACCTTGCCACATCCCCCCTTCCCGTCCATCAGGCAAGAGGGGGCCTATACTGCGGAAAATCTGCCCCTTTATGCCCAAGACCCTCATGCATGCCAATTGTGGCTGTGCCTAGCTTTTGTGATGTAGAACTAATTGTCAGATGGCAACTGAATTGCAAGTCTAGGTGCCATCTGACAATTAGCATTAAAGCGACTCTGTACGCACAATCTGACCCCTCCCCCCCCCAAACCACTTTTGGCAGGTGATGCAGTTATTGTCCTAAAAAAAACTTTTAAACTTGCAGCCCCGTGCCTTAGAATATCTGTGCCCTAACTTTGCACCACCCCTCCTCCGTCCCTCCTCCCCACCCTCTTTATCATTAGGAATGCCACTGGAACATTTTCTCCTGGTGCCTTATCTAGCCCATGTGCCGTGGTGACAGAGGTGAGGAATAGGAGACAATCTGCCTGGAGCATGCCTAATGATGAAGAGGGTGGGGAGGAGGGACAGAAAGGTTGTGCCAGCCTAATGCATACACAATCTAGGCCACGCCCGTTGGGCATGGGGCTGAAAGTTTAAAAGTTGTTTTTAGGACAATAACTGCATCACCTGCCAAACGGACCCCAGGACAGATCTTGGATTAAAAGCAGCTATCCGAAGGTACAAGTTGTTTGTGGGGGTCAAATTGTGGGTACAGAATCGCTTTAAATTGCAATTGCTAACTCTAGCCATACCACTATGTGAAAGAACAACCCCATCCTAAAGGACTATTTTAACAAAGCAATAAGTCACTGTGCATATTGGTGCAAGATCATTAGAGTTTAAACTCGGTACAAGACTGACAGTGGAACCAGGTGAGAACTTCTCAGAAGTTAACAGAAGTCAATAATTTGCTATTTCTTTTGTAAAAGACATACATATGACCCTTTACATATTATATTTACATATAAATGTACTTTTAATTGGCTTAGTATAGGCTTAGATCATTTCATTACTGTAATGTGGACTAATATTAGGGTTCATTTCTCAGCCACAACAACCTGTGGAAATTTATATCTAAAACTTATGGGTGAGGTCTTAAATTGATGCAAACAAATGTAAGTTGTTTTATTACAATTTTTATTGTGATATAAATTCTTTTGCTTGAAGAGGGACTGGTTAGGTATAACTTAATAATATTGAAGCTATGTTTCTACAGGGAATGGTGGACTTTATAATCACAGCCAGATAATGATCATTATTCGCTGCCGTCAATATTACCAGATAGATGCCTTTGCCTAAGTTCCTGAAGTTGCAACATAGCCTAAAGGTGGAGCAGGTCAGCAAAGGAGAGGATAGAGAAGGCTGTACAGGTCAAGTCCACAGTGATTCTGTGGCTAGAGGCTAGGTTCACACTCAAAATAATACCAAAATATGGATAGAATTTGTGAACTCAAAATAATACCAAAATATGCATAGAATGTGTGAACAGATGAAAAAAAAGCTACATTTTAAATTTCCATTATTTGAATCATCATAATCATTTATTACTTACACTATTCTTTACCGTATATGCATTGCCCTCTAGTTTCCCGTTGACTTTAATTGAGTTCATTATTTTATTGAAAATATAGCCGTATTTGTACCTCAAAATGCAGGCAGTACTTTACCTTAAATTTATGGTGTGTGAAAAAAGCCTTAGGGTGCCTTCACACCTACCTGATCCACAGCGGATTAATGTATGCTCTCGGCTGCGGGCTGCAGGGCTGCGGACGGCAGGGGCTTAATGAACATACGGCGGGATGTCAATCCCGCTGCGAGTATGTGCTCTATAGGGATGAATGGGACTGGATCCGCAGCGGATCTCGCTGCAAATCCGTAGCGTTAAATCAGCTGCAGATCTGGTAGGTGTGAAGGCCCCCTTAGGAGAAAAATCTTACATCTTTCAGTTGGCCAACTGGGATGCTTGCTTTAGTGAAATAACTGGCTTATGTTGCGTTAACTCCAGGTGTGGTCCCAGGGAACAAAAAAGTGTAAAAAAAAAGGTAAAGGTAACAATGTAACTGATTATTATGAGGTAGTATGCTTCTTGAATAGCTACTTACCTTGAATAGCCTCTTCCTGGGCAGTTATTTAGAGGGATGCTTGTTTATATACTGTGTGTCAAATATATTTTATGCATTTTTATGTATCTTTACAGTACATCTTAATTCTCATGTGATACAAAGTGACATATGATTCAATATCACTAATAACAATTACAATCCTGTATAAAAATAAATAAATAATAGAGGCCAAGTTATGGCTGTTGTGAGTAGTATCCTCTTCCTTATGGAGACATAAGCTATGTTCCCACTTTGGGAACATAGCGGGAAAAGGCGGCCATCTCGTAATATAGACTCTAGCCACATTATTTCCGGCAGTCTTTTTTCAACCAAAACCAGGAGTAGAAAACACAGAAGCTGTGTAAATCTTTCCATTATAATTTTGACCTGTCTATTCCACTCCTGATTTTGGACTGACCAAAAGACTGACGGAAATACTATGTGTGAACATAGTCATATAGTGGTCCTGCTAAGGATAGCTCTGTTAGCAGCATAAAGTCCATTTATCTGAATTGTTTACATGGCGTATGATAGAGAACTGCATATCTTTTTGACCACAATGAACAGCTTAATTTCCTCTAGAGAGTCATTGCACTGATGCATTACCATCCAGAAGCATAATTTTGTCTCTTTCTTTGAACCTCCCTTTTTGGGGTTCCTGTTTCCACAGTATAGGAGACAAGTAAGAGATCATGGTGGGTCCAACCTCTGAACCCCCTGGCAATCTCTATATCAGCCCCGGCTTCTGTGTTATGAATAGAGTCGTGGGTACGGCATGTGACCCACAGCTCTATTCATTCCTATGGAGGGGCCAGAAGGAGCCGAGTACACCAGAAAAGCACTTACTCGACTCTCTCCGGCACCTCTATAGAAATGAATAGAGCCGTGGGTCTCCTGCCCTACCCACATCTCTATTCATAACACAGAAATCGGGGGCCGATACGGAGATTGCCAGGGATTTCGGAGATCATATCCCTTTGATGTCTTACTTGTCCCCTATCCTGTGGATAGGGGACAAGTAATATTTTCCTTGGAATACTCCTTTAAATTAAAACAATAGAACATTTACTGTATCTTTTTGTGTGTTGCTCTTACAGTGTCTTATGTGATCTTTAAGTGACTTTTCCCTTTCACCACAGGTGACAACAGAGTCACTTCCCCCTCAGTGTTTGTATTAAAGCCTCAGAAGGAAAGTTCCCTTGTGGGTTGTTTGGTGAAAGATTTTTACCCAAAGAATATTGAAATCTATATGAATTCCACAAAGACCAACTTAAGTCTTGACAAAGTCTCCACAAAGCTGTCACCCCAAGGAAAATACACTGCTGTGCTTGTGGCCAACTTGGAGGCAAATGATGTGCAGTGTCAGGCCAAGCACCAAGACAAATGGATGACAAACACGGAGACAACATCCAAACTGAAAGGTAAAATAATAATTTAAAGTTGGCTACTACTTCTATAAATGTAAAACAGCACTATACTGTGTAACTTCTTTTTTAATCATTTGAGATTTCCTACGTTAGGCTTTAGCAAAATGTGTTGTTGTTTTTTGTTTTGTTTTTTTTTAAATCCCCTTCAAGTCCAGAATTTTTTTTTACATTTTTTCATCTTCACATTCTAAGAGTCTTAATGCTTTATTTTTTTCCGTCTACAGAGCCATATTTGGGGTGTTTTTGTGATACCAACTAGAGCTGAGCATGTACTTAAATGTTAAAGTTCATTTTTTAATGCTTGAATGCTTAACTTGAGTAGTGAGCCCCCATGAAATCAATGGGAGACTTAAACATTTTACCAGGTACCCCTACTTGGCATATCATTCGGCCATAAGTTATTGAAAGGTATCAGAGCATGCTCGCTCAACTCTAGTACCTACTATACCTTGTAATGACACACTACATTTTACCATGAAGTATTCTGCAAAATTAAGAGAAAAGTAAATTACAAATCTCCGGCACTTTCTGACACCAGTTGATTTGAAAGAAGAAAAAGGGGAACTATCAGTTGGTTAGATGAAAGTAACCTGCTGATAGCTTCCTATTTCACAGGAGGTGCTGAGGAAGAAGGTATAACTCTAACCTTAATCTTTGGTGCCAATCCCGTGCACTTAGTCGGTTACTCCTCGGTGTAGTATGACTGGTAGGAGCACTGCCCCACCCCCATTGCTAAGATCCAGTCTGCCTGCTCTATTGATTATCATTAGAAGACACGACAGCTGAGGGCAGATTGGCACTTTGGGGGCAGGTCCTAACAGTACAAGTGCTCCAAATGGTCTTACCGGACTGTGGAATACACAACCAAGTGCACGGAAATTGTGCAGAGGATTAAAGTAAGAGATCTTACCTTCATCGTTGTCGTCTCCTGTGCCATAGGGGGCTTTCAGTAGTAGATTTGTCTAATCTGCTGATAGTTCCCCTTTAAAGCTCCATTAAAGGGGTACTCCGGGAGAGCAGAGGGTGGTGGTAACATAACAGTCATGTTATAACTTACCCATCCCAGCTCCCCGCAGCCACAGTGCCACTGCTCATGGTCACCCACAATTAGTTTCCTGTAGCTTCCTTTCCTGTAATGTCATGGCACTTCTAAGAAATGCCCGCTCAGCCAATCAGTGACTGAGGCAGGACTCCTCTGAAGCAAATAGTTCATGTGGGCTCTGGGCAATACAGGAGACCAGTGGGTGACTATGAACGGTGGCACTGCAGCTGTGAGGGAAGCAGGATAGGTATGTATAGCTTGATTGTTATTTTCCCACCATCCTCTGCCCTGCCTGTTTTTTTTTTTTTTGTTTTTTTTTTAAGTTTCTTCAGAGTTAAGTATGAAACCTAATGTGAACACAGCCTAATGTTATGTGAATAAAAAAATATGTTATTTATTTTTTGTATCACAGAATTAAATAATGAGCCCAAACAAAGAGATGGGCCAGATTCCAGTAATTGTCAGAAGACTTCAGGTTTGTAAAGTGCTATCTACGTACTTGTGTTACCTTGCACATCTGCTACTTTCCCCACAAAAATAAAAAATAAAAAAATTATGGAATCACCAAATGTTAGAAGACTTTTTAGTTTGTAGCAATTACCTAAACCACGGTCATGAAACAAAACAATGCGGGCTGTATATTATATTGTTACAGATCAAAGCTCTTATCAACATATGTTTATATTCTATGACCTCGGCCAATAGTGAGGTTCTACTAATATTATAAAACAGAGAGTGAATTGTCATAGAAAAGTTAGAAGAAAATACAATACACTATACAAAAACCTATAAAGACTTAGCAAATCTCTGTTAAAAACCTACCAAACAGTAGGAAATCTCTATAGAAAACCTCTCCTGCTCTGGAAAATTCCTGTCATGGACAGAGGTGGCAGTAGAGAGCACCATGTCATGACTGCAAAGAATATAGCACTTCCTGCAGGACATACAGCAGCTGAAAAGTACTTGAAGACTTCAGTTTTTTAAGCAGACGGAATTCACACATATGAAAAGTGTCCTTTCATAGAAATGTCCCAATAAATGTAAAATCTGGTATTTAGATTCACTGCAATAATATATATAAAATATTTTTTATGCTTTTTTAGAAAGGATTAACACTCTTTCTTTGAACGTCATTGGAATCAGAGTGCTGTTCACCAAAGCAATAGCCTTCAACACCATTGTGACTGCCAAGCTCCTTGGAGTGTAAGCTGATAACCCTATCATGTAAGTATTGACTATGCAGGGGCGGACACAGATTGCAGAGGGCTGTGTTTGGGCCCCCTATAACCTATTAGTTTCTCCACTTTTCTGCCTTGAAGGCGCACACATATTTACGCCCGGGTATCTGGTACATGTGTCCTGGTTTCTCGGGAGGGAATTATAGCACAGATGCCAGGGCCCACTAAAGGACTGTACTGTAGTCTGTGCAGAACTGATGCAGTCTGTAAAGAACCCATCAGAAGCGACATGCTGACCTGTTCCCATCCTGTACTGATGTATCTGTGACCACAGCTCCTGGAATAACAATAACTACAAATCTTAGAATGCCTTACACTTATGAAGCTCTCAGAGAATGCTGGGAGTTGTAGTTTCTGAGAGGACAACCCCTAGGGTTCCCTGCTCATTTGTACTTAAGATCCCAGCACATCCTGAGGGCTGCAGACTGCCGTAAATGCTGGGAGTTGTAGTATTTTCAGCTGTTGTATTTGGAGGGTCCTGAGTGCATTGTACACTGGATGCTGTGTTTGAGATTAGAATATATAGGTCAGTGTGGAAGTGACCCCAGAACAGCACTAATAGGGGATAGAACAAAGGGGCCCCTAATCACTACCGGGGCACAGGTGGAACACATGTACTGAATGTGGCTGCACAGGTGGGGTACATGTACTGTATGTGGCTGCACAGGTGGGGTACATGTACTGTATGTGGCTGCACAGGTGGGAGACATGTACTGTATGTGGCTGCACAGGTGGGATACATGTACTGTATGTGGCTGCACAGGTGGGAGACATGTACTGTATGTGACTGCACAGGTGGGAGATGAAAGAGAAAAACAACCATGCTGCAGGGGGGAGAGGGGCTAAGATATTGGCTAAAAAGGCATAAACTTACAATAAAACTTACAGCACCAGAGAGGGAGGTGGGGGCTCTGTGCTTTCTCTTACACAGTCCACCCTCTATCTTACAACTTCCAGCAGCCACAAACACACTGACAATAATCACTTATTGTCAGAGCTGCTGCTGCTGCTGTTGCTCCTCTTCACAGTCCTGTCCCTGGCAGCCATAACCCTGCAGGATCCCTCCAGCCCCTGTTACCACATGCTCTCTCCTGTCCTCCTCACACAAGGTATGCCAGACAGTGGAGTACAATAAGGGGGGGTTGTCTGTCATAACACGCACTCTCTCTCCTCTCCTCCTCACACAAGGTATGCCAGATAGTGGAGTACAGGAGAGGGTGTCAGCAGCAGTAGCGTGCATGAGGAGTGGAGGAGAACCAGCCCCGACCGGGCTCAGTATCCAGTCACTAAGTGGGCCCCACAGAAGCATGGGGCCCACACTTCCCGGGTGCTGATACTGCCTGGGGGCTCACTACGGACATGTGCAATGCTGAGCTGACACTTTAGAGTCTGAGCCTGGCGGGCCCCTCTATTGGCCTGGGCCCCTGTGCAGTTGAACAGGCTGCACAAGTGATAGGTCCGCCTCTGGGACTATGCATAAAAAGATGGGCATAACTTGTAGGGTAGTGGACACAGGAGTTACTGTGAATCACTCAATAATGCACAATTTTACAAGGAGACAAAATAAAGGCCCTATTCCACGGAACGATTATCGTCCGTATTCGGCCGATATCGGCCGCTACGGACGATAATCGTCCCGTGGAATAGAGTGCAACGATCAGCCGACATCGTTCATGTCGGCTGATCGTTGCTTGTTTTTCAACATGTTGAAAAACAAGCGACTGATATAGCAGCAACCTGCTGCCATCGCTCCGTTGAATAGGAGCATCGGCAGCAGACGCTGCTGTATCCTATGGGCTGCCCGGACGATCAGCGATCACCCGGCAGCCCCCCCCCCCCCCCCCGCAGCTCCCGGCGGCAGCGAGCGGGGAACAAGGAGCAAACGAGCGCTGAGAGCGCCCGTGGAATAGGGCCTTAACTTCAGAGAAGCGAATAATGCCCCGCAACCAGCTCAGCTAACCAGGAGCCATTATAGGGGTTGGTCCAAGCCAGAGGATAAGCCTATGCACGCAGCCGCAGCTGAAAGGAGCAGATATGTCTGAGGGATAGTGCATTCAGTCTATAGTAAATTAAAGGGGTTATCAAGCGTTAGAAAAATATGGTCACTTTCTTCCACAGACAGCACGACTCTTGTCTCCAGTCCAGGTGCAGTTTGCAATTAAGCTCCACTCACTTCAATGGAACAGAGTTGCAGAACCTACACCCATACTGCAGACAAGAGTTGTGCTGTCTCTGGAAGAAAGTGACCACGTTTTTCTAATGACAGATGAACCCTTTACGAACCCAGAGGGGTTTGAGTATCTT
The DNA here is from genome assembly GCF_027789765.1 of Dendropsophus ebraccatus. Taxonomy (NCBI): domain Eukaryota; kingdom Metazoa; phylum Chordata; class Amphibia; order Anura; family Hylidae; genus Dendropsophus; species Dendropsophus ebraccatus. The sequence goes on from NC_091456.1 coordinate 43,001,996, forward strand.
CTGAAGCAGTGTAGAGAAAGCAGCAGTACACTGCATCAGTTCGGTCAAGGCAAAACCTGTGTCTGTTAATGTACAGATTTTTTAGAAACTGATTGGGATCCAGGTAGACATTTTAATCACCTATCAATAAATTTGGTATTTACGGGATGTTGTGGATGAGGAGGAAGATATGAGTGTGTTGGAGCATTGTACGGCAAGATGTTGATTGAATGGGGTATTAAATACATGTTTTGGCCCAGGCCATAACTTCTTTAAGTATTTACCATTGTATGCACTGTGCTTTACACTAAAAATTCTGGGATGTTGTCTTAAAATGATATTGTCACCCCCCTTACTCCATGTGCAGTTCTTTACATGCCGCCTAGGTAACACTGTCAAACAATGAAATGATGTGATTTTAGAGCAGAAAACAGACAGTCAAATTTTATACAGTTAAAGGGTACCTGTCACCCACCGTGCCGTGGTGAAGGCCGCCCGACCCCCCGCTAGAGCCCGGGATACTTACCCCATCTCGCCAAGTGCCGCTCCTGGAGCCGGTCCCCGGACAGAGATATTCTTGTCGGAATCCCGGCACGCAGAGGTGAGTCCGATGCCCATAGAGAATGACGGCTTCATTCATTCTCTATGGGCATCGGACCCATCTATGCAGCGTGCGCGCCAGGCTTCCGACAAGGACATATCCGTACCGGGACCAGCTCCAGGATCGGGACTTGGAGAGATGGGGTAAGTATCTGGGACTCTAGCGGGGGGTCGGGTGGCCTTAACCCCGGCACAGGGGGGGGGGGGGTTGACAGATTCCCTTTATATCAAATGTGCAGCATCTAAGCTTGTGGGTGGTGCAGAGGACTGCACATAGAGTGAGGGGTTATCACAATAACTTACAAAACAGCTATAAAGTACTTAGATACTGTACACTCCTAGGTGTCCTACCAGTGCATGGTTATTATACAATAATATACTGTACATGAGTTTTAGGTCTATAGGTAAGATGTAGATTTGTCTCAATCTTGTGTGAACCAAACTTGTTGTCAAACTTCACAGAACCAGCCTAATCTAACGCTCATCTCTAGACTGTGTAAGCATCATGCGCTAAAGGATGCCACAAAAACGTAGAAAAGTGAAAATGAAAATGAAAACCCAATACCTCACATAAAAGTATTGACCAAATGATTAAGTTGCGGCTTTAAGTAAGCAATAAGGCAAAGATGAAATACACACTCAAGGCCAAAATGGGGCACATCCTTGAAGAGTTATATAACAGAGTGCTCAATTTTTAAAGTAACTTTAAAAATCCTATTTTCATCTTTTTTTCAGATTGGATTACAGTGAAGAATTGCTGCCAAGGCCAATCATTATTCATGCAGTTTATTTTAATGTTTACGCTTTGTTTTTAATATGTGTTATATGTTGAATATCTATCTATCTATCTATCTATCTATCTATCTATCTATCTATAATAGTGATGAGCGAGTACTAAAATGCTCGGGTGCTCGTTACTCGAGACGAGAATTTCCTTATACTCGGGTGCTCGTTTCAAGTAACGAACCCCATTGAAGTCAATGGGAAACTCAAGCATTTTTTATATAAATAAATGTATATTTATATATATTTATTTATTTACAGTATATTTAATTGCAGTATGGATTCGTTTTAATTAAACTATTGAACAAAGAAAATAGTTTTATTAGAACAAAAACGTGTTTTATAAATTAAATATTAACTATTACAGGAAGCTCTATTAATGCTGCTAATTCATATTGCCAGTAATAGAGCTTAATGTACTAATTAATACTTTAATTAAAACAGCAAATGTTTCTTCTAATTATGCTATCACAATAGCAACATTAGAAGAAACATTTTGATTCAAATGTCCGCTCAGCTGATTGGCTGAGCGGACATATAAAGAGCCGTCCCCGACACAGTGAAGACACACTATGGAAAGAATTCCTATTTGCACTTAAACTTTCCCCAGTGGCTAATAAGTGGTTAAAATTTAACTTTTATTTCTTTATTAAAATGTCAATTCCTACGCAGTGATGGTGTGATTAAAACTCATTCACCGGAGTAATCAGTGTCAAGTAATTAGTACGTCAGTTGTTACTGTGCAGATTGCTGTGGTGCTGCGGTAATGTAAGTGCAATGAGCTTAATTGCTGTCTTGAGTGCACTATTCCCTGTGTAGGGTTATAAATTAATTACCTTGTTAGGCAATGAATTATTGATATGGATTATGTCTTAAATCACTTAGGTAGTACTATCCGCTTATCAAGCATCCATTACAGTATTGCACTTGGTCAAGGTGATGGCAGTGTTGCTTCACAGTGCCGATCACCTGACTAATCACTGATTGCTCTAGCCCTACTGTGATGCGACGGTACCACTATACTGTTGCGAGTGGACGGGGGTGCTCTCGGCTGTCAACCCCGGTATACTATATCATTCATTATGTATTTGCAGATGAGTGACTACAATTGCGGACCTGTCGCTGGGATCGTATATATCAGTGGTGGACGGGGGTGCACTCGGCTACTGGCCTGATCCACTATATCATTGGACACTTGCGGGTATCCCACTAGACGCTTGTGGACACACCACTGTGAGCGCTAGTGTCTATAATAGAACGGGGTTGCACTGTGGCTACTGTCCCCGATATCATGCAATCATTTCGGGCTAGTCAAGTATAATAGTCTCAGTATCTCTCTAGTATGATCATGGAGTTGGTCCCTGCAGGTGGCCAACCTCCGTGGTGAGATAGATTAAAATACAACAGATACAATGCCTCCTGACATGTGCATATGCATATGCTATCTTTGATAAAGCCGGTTAGCCGGCGAAACATGTCAGGAGGCATTGTCCCTGCTTTCCCAGGGAGCAGAAACTTTATTAAAACAGCTAAAGAAACAATTGTTTAGCTGTTTTATCGAACTCGAACCCAAATCTTTGCAAGATGCTCATCCGAGTGACGAGTACCATCGAGTACCTTAATGCTCGAACGAGTACCAAGCTCGGACGAGCATGCTCGCTCATCACTAATCTATAATTAACTTTTTTTTTATTTCTCTCCTCTCCTTCTCTCCTTGCCAGATTTCACATATTGCATATCCTTGCACATGAAAAATAAAGTATATAAACTATATATAAATGTAAAAACGTTTTCTACTTAAATAGAAAACAGCATCAGTCAGACACAGAACACTCTCTAACTTCCCAAATTACAACTGCAACAACATTTTCCGGCAATAAGCAGGGCAGGGAGGGGATTGGGAGGATGGAGGAGGTATGCATGCTGCAGCTTGGCACAGACTCTACAGCAACTCCTGAACTTTACAAAATAGGTATGGGTTTTGTTCACTTTTTTTTTTTTTACACATATTTGTATTCGAGTCCATCAGGTTCAACCTACGGAAATCCTACTGTGTTGATCCAGGGAAGGCAAAAACCCCTACGAGGCAGACGACAATTGCCCCATCACAGGGAGAAAACTCCCTCCCGGCTCCAATGGCAGTCAGAACAATCCCTGGATCAATGTATGATAGATAAAAGCTGCAAAGAGAGATCTGAAGTTCACAGGAAGTCAGCGGCTACTTCTTCTGACACATTAAATATATTATTATACATGGGTCAGACTGGTGATCACATGACCTAGTAATAATAATACAAAGAAAAGAAAAAACAAAACAAAAAGAATATGCTACTCACTCGGTTAGTGCCATTTAAAAATGTGCCCAAAGGCAGCCAATAAAGGACAGCACAAAATGTTTTCTGCTTCTTTTAGTTGAGTGATTTACAATAACCAGGTCCAGTCTGCGCCCATGTGTGCTCTAATTGCCGCATAAACACACATCACACAGCTCCTTTTATTGCCAGCAAATCCGGGCTGCCCTTCCCTTAGACTGGTTCCCCAAGAGTTTCGGCCAAAACCTACATAAATATGGAATCACGGTTAATTAATGTAACATGCTTGTCTGAAACTGGTCCTTATAATGGAAGTGGCCTATAAAGTTTTTTATCGCAAAAGATGTGTAGTTTTCAGTGTGTTCTTTGGTTGTCGTCTTTGGTATCTTTATATGCCACCTGCCGCCGTTGTTACAACAGCCGCGATTCCCACGGAACTTACGTAGTGCTGCCTTCTGAGAGAATCTCGGCTGGAGTGTATACACATGGTATACACTCCGGCCGGGATCCCTAGCAGCGCCATAAAAAACTGACATATCATTTTTCTGCAGCCACTATTCAGTGAATAGCGGCTGCAGAAAACCCTGTCAGTGCATACTATGGAGCGAGCGGCTCCAGCCGCATGCTCCATAGTGAGCAATGGGGAGTTCTGATGCGGGGACACACAGATGCGCCCACATCAGAACTCTGCGGCACTAAAGACCAGAACTGGCCGGTCTCATTAAAGATCATCCCAGCCAGTTCTGCAGTATCGGACAGATGATCTTTAATGAGACCGGCCGTTCCGTGACCCGGCCGGGTCACGGAACAGCCGATCTCTTACGAGTTCTGAACTTAGCCCTAGGCTATGTTCACACTACGAAAAAACACGGCCATATTTCATAACAACGGCCATATTAGCGCAGACAACAGTAAAATACGGTCGTGTTTTTTACGCAGTGTGAACCCAGCCTTAAAGTGTACCTGTCTTTTGGAAAAACCCTTGACTTGCCATAGAGACATGTCAAAAGTTTTGGTTGCTGTGGGTCTGAGTGTTTAGACCCGTACCGATTGTGAAAACGAGCCAAGAGAAGACCGCGTTAAGTACAATCCTCTCTCGGCTCTATGTCACATCTTCATTTGGGCTCTGAATGATTGCCTATGTAAGGGCCCTATTCCACAGTAACGATAATCGGCTGGATCGGCCCCATTTGGCCCGACTCGGCTGATTATTGTTCGGTGAAATAGAGACAATGATCGTGTCATCGGCTGATCGTTCATTTAGGGCCAGACCTAAAATCACCGTTCCCGCACCGCACATCGCTACGGTTGAATAGCGGTGCGCGGCGGGCGACCGATGATTACAAGCAGCAGCAGCATCATACATTATACATTACCTGTCAGGTCTTCTCCGCGCTGTCTTCATCCCCGGGTCCTGTGTGCTCTATCTTCAGAATGGCCGGTCAGCTTAGCGCTCAGCCAATCACAGGCCGGGACTGCCGTGGCCTGTGATTGGCTGAGTGTGGCCTGCCAGCTGACCGGCCATTCTGAAGATAGAGCGCACGGGACCCGGGGATGAAGACAGCGCGGAGAAGACCTGACAGGTAATGTATGATGCTGCAAGGGCTGCAAGGACATCGGTAACAATGATCCTCCCCTTGCTTGTTCTCACAATTGATTCAGGTCTGAACACCAATCAATACTTTTTACATGTCTTTATGGCATGTCAGAAGTTTTACAATATGCAGATGTTCATCCTTCACAGGTAATCTCAATGACTAATCATATATGAACAATGCATTGAAAACTAGGTCAACTTGTATGCATCACTGAGTGTTTTTATGGAAACCCTTAGTTGTAGAATTTCAGATGCTACCGGCTGTGAAATAAGAAATTCTAAGAACGAGAAAGAACCATTCACAGTAAGTCTTACTGTAAAGTTATTGTAAAAGAGCATTGATAAGGCAGAGTATGTGGCTTTATATCATACACTCAAATAATTTTACATTCCCACTTATGTAGGAAGGATAGTCTTAAAGTATTTCCAGGGTTATGGGATCACAAAGTATGTACAAAGTATATACTGCTCTAAATTTTATGAGATCTAGATTTGTATTTGCACCCATAGTGTCTGTTTTTCTTTGTGTTAGTCTTATATAGACAGGCTTGTGTGTTATAGTTTTATATCATTGTATGATTCTATACCATCGGTTAGTTCTTGAGCTCTGGTGGGATCAGTGGTTTTTGGTATTGGATTTGTTACTGTGTTATTTTGGTAGCAGCAATAAACTGACATTTGGTAGAGGAACTCAACTGTTTATTATACCAAGTAAGTGTTAACATTCATTCAACAGACTTAGCTGCATATGTATTGTAGACACGTCTCTAAAGATTTATTTAATTAACAGTGTTTTGTTTGAGGGTCCATACTCTATCAGGAACCCTATGACAAGTGTGGAAATATATTCTTTAAGACACACAAAAAAATATATATAAAGTTTCAATGAGACATCCCCGCTGACTTTGTACTAATCAAAACTGTCCCGCTCAGCCAATCTTTTCGCTGCAGATACATTATGTGTAAACGCACCCTTAGGCCTCATGCATACTATGTATTTTTTCATTAAACAATGACCATTGTTGCAGGTTTGCAACATGATTCCATGCGGCCGCACAGAAAACTGACACGTCTATTAGACTGTGCAGACAATGTAAAGTGGAGCTCCGGATGTACTTTACATTGTCTGCTATGGCTAAATGGAACACTACCGACTGGGTTGTATATCACAGACAGCGGCCATTCTGTGACATGCTGTATCACAGTAAGGCCTCTGTTTTGCCATGTGTGAACATGGCCTTAAGGCATTTTCGTCAAGGCCTATTTCACAGTGATAAAACAACTGGTGCTTGGAAAACTATATTTGGAGGAGGCACTATGGTGACCGTCACTCCTAGTAAGTATCGAAGTGATGTACAGCTTATTGTAAAGTCAGTATGCATTGTGATAATACTGGCATCAGCAAGCTAATATTTGGGCAAGGAACCAAGCTGTATGTTACACCTGGTAAGTCTGTTTTTTTTGTTTTTTTTTAAACTACTCGTGTTCCCACTTATATTGCAGCATTTAAGGGTCACTGTATAGTCCTAATTCTATATTTGTTTATCTGCAATGTTACAGAGGATGCCCACTGGGGATGGTACATGGCCACAACAAAAAAACATTACCCCTTTAAGGCGATGTTCCCACGATATCTTTTTTTTGGCACACCGTTAAAATGACAACTGCTTTTATTGGACAGACGCCATTCAACTACAAATAACAGCCATTGTTTTATAACAATGAACGTTTTTATACGAATAACGGCCCTCATTATAAAATATTGACCAATATTTCTCATTAATTAACAGACATCCAATAAATCCAGCCATCATTTTGACAGTGTGTGAACATAGCCTAATGATGCGCTCCATTACATTGTCCAGGAAATTAAGTAATTGTCGCACACAGTATAGGGCAACGGTCATAATTGTGACTGTCACAATATTGAAAATTCTCATTATTTTCTCCTTATTTTTGCAGAAAACTGCCTGAGACTATGTTCCCATAAGCATTTTTTAGGCAAAATAACGTACATTATTTGATCATGTTCATTATTGATGGTTTTCATTGTTAAATATTGGACTTTATTATAAAAAGACTTCGTAGGGGCATAGTCTTAGGCCATGACCACAAAGCGTCTTTTTTGTTGCCGTTATTTGGGTGCAAAATGACGGCCATCAAAAAAATAAATAAAAAAGAACGCAGTCAAACGGCTAAAAAAGACATTGTGTGGTCGTGGCCTTAAGCTGGTTCTTCAACGTATACCTCTAAAATACTGGTGTGAACGTACTCTTTGATGGATAATTTCCACCTTGTACTTGTAATCTGGATTTCTATTTTTCATTTTCTTTCTTCTAAAAAGAAAAAGAAAACTAAATTCTGCGATGGGTAACGCATTTGTAATGTGATCTATCACATAGTGTAAAGCCGGATCTTATTGTGTAATAATCTAGGCAAATTTACCTTCGGTGGAGGAACCAGTCTTCTTGTTGTTCCTAGTAAGTGTTCCTATTCATTTTGCATGGAGTTTACAATATAATACACAGATTCAAAAAGTTTTTATAAATAAAAAAATATATATTAAAATAAGGTCGGACGTGTGTATATATATAATATATAATATGTATAATATAAAATTATTTTGAGTTTGCCTTAGATCATTTGAAGTGGTTTTCACTGTTCTTGGTGGCTCCCCCACTGCTAGGACCCCAGGTTTTGGAGATTGTATAAATAAGTGAAAACCATTATATTTCACTAGGTTTATAAAAAAGTTCACGGGTACAAGGTTTTTGCTATGGAGCTTTCTACTGTGATAATAGCAATTACAAGTATGTATTTGGAGAAGGGACCAAACTGAGGGTTGTACCAAGTAAGTATTCATCTAAACAGAAATACATTCACTGATGTATTGATTCTAACTCCTTAGCTTTAGCATAGAGTCATCCATGTACATATATAAATGCTGTAGTTATTAACTTAAAAAACCCCACAAAACTTGTGATTTATTATTTTTATTACAATTTTCAAGAACAAAGGGAACATACATTAGGCAACCAACAGTTGCCAAGGGACAACACAATAACAGATAAAACAAAACTTGTGTGGCCTTGCAGAGCCCCTAATAATACATATATATGAAGCAAAACTCAATAAGACACATTATAAACAACAAGCATCCAGTATCAGTCAATGTCGGTAAAACGAAGAGAAATCCCCGTGGCTGAAACCCCGTAGGGATAAACCATAACAGTCCTTTAGAGGACTCAAGGGGAATATTACAGATGACATCTCCACTGGAGTTTCCATTTCATATACTGTCACAGTTTCAGGGGAAAAAAAAAAACATGGAGCATTATTTGTAATGGTTAGATAATGGATACCATATTGGAACCTGATGTAAAACCCATTATAAAGTGTAGGAGCTGCTGTATGTTTTGGCATGTTGTGCAGCCTTAAAGCATTTCGTCATTTGTAGTAACTTGTTACATGTAAATATTTTATTTACTACATTTTCCATTTTGTAAGAATTACTGGTAGTTGTTGAAACGCAGACACATTTTTGTTAAGGTGTATAACAATGTGAACTAGTGGGACAGGTTACAAAGTCATCTTTGGTGCAGGCACAAGACTACATGTTATACCAAGTAAGATACTGTTTATTTGTAGCCACTTTCACTGTGTAACTGCATCTCTTACTATTAGGCCCAGTTCACACTGAGCAAAAACGGCGGACCTCTCCGCGGCGGAATCCCGCAGTGCTCAGTGTCCTGCAGTGAGTGAATGAGAGTGTGCACGCGCCCGCTTCCTCCCCTCTCCGCTCAAAGAAGTGCCATGTCAATTCTTTGAGTGGAGAGTGGCAGGAGCGGATGCGCCCTCTCATTTACTCACTGCAGGACACTAAGCACGGTGGGAATTCCGCCATTTTTGCTCAGTGTGAACTGGGCTTTATGTGTTACTATGACCTTATAAGACAATGTTCACACAACGTCAAAAAAAGAGAAAATGCGCTTTTTCTCTTTAAAAAGACATCCATTATTGCCACGATTTAAAAGATTTCAATGCAATTCATTGAAATTAATGGAATGATGGACGTTCAATGCACACTATGTATCAAAAAACGCACGTTGTCTGCGCAGACCGCAAAATAATGATTATGACAATTATTATTAGACGTTTTTTGCAAACATCATATGTTATTTTTTAGTTATACAGGTAAAAAAATAACATATAGGTAAAGAAATAACATTTTATTGACAGATTTCAAGAAATGTTCAGGAATTAAATCTTCCCATTTGTGTACAATGATATAACTATTCTTTAGCAAGCAGAACATTGCATGGGTGGTAATAGGACTGATATCATAGCACAGTAGACTAGAGTCCTAGATTTGTATATTTCTTGTACAGATGTCATTGTATGTGTAACTACTGGTTGGGGAAAACAGATATTCGGAGCTAGGACACACTTGAAAATAATTGCAAGTAAGATATCTATTGTTACTAAGAAATGCTTGTCGGGTTGAAGAAGCTTTCAAGATGGTTATCCAAGCTGTCATTGCTTTTCCTCCCCCATATAAAACTATAGGTATACTATAACATAGACATTATAATAAATCAGCGGGATTCTAACTCTATGTAATGTAAGCATGAGACTGAACCCTTCTTCACTTAACCTTCACTGTCCTCATTTGATAAATATCAAGATATACAGGAGCGTACCACACTGAAGGGTCATAGCATATTAATTTCCGCATACAGATATAAAGTATGAACCAACATCCTATTCTTAGTTTTTTTTATATTAAGTCCAGCTTTGCTGGGGTTTGGCGGCATCCAGGACGGGCAGTGAATTGTAGATGGGTATGCTCTGCACCTTGCTTTATGCACTTTAGCACTTAGTCACTTTGCCATGGATGGTCTACTTAAGTTATTGTTTGGGCTTTAGAGCCATTTTTCCAGGTTACTTATAGCATCAGTGCATGGTCATTTGACTATCTCTCAATAACTCACAGCGTGTTGCAGCCTGTATTATCAGGTTACCCGGACCTGTCCATACCTGTGATGCTGTCTTCCATGTGTGGTCTTTGAATTTTTTACTGCCATTGTTTAAAAATTTTTTAGCTAATAAAACTTTGAACCTTCATATTCTACTTGTATTGATTGCAATTTATTATTACACGTAAGGTCTTTTTCTGCTTCATAGGATTATTACCAGCTTTGCTGTTAGTAAATTGCTATTTTCAGAGAGCAATGGAAATGTTATTGCCAGTAGAGCTACAGCCGGTTATACATCTTCCTTGCAGGGACGTCTGGTGCTTCAGGTCTGCCAGATGCATAGCAAGCTGGTATATAGATATACTGTAGTAGGGGAGCCTGTGTACACGTGTATTTTATGTACTAGAGTTTCTGACTGTGATACTACAGGCGGCTGGAAATATGTCTTTGGGGAAGGAACAAAGCTCACTGTTCATCCTAGTAAGTGATCTTTATTATGAAGATAGATGTGTAACCAGTAGTGACGCATATTTCCAGACCTTGATTCCAATGACTTTATATTTTTTCTCATAATACACTTACAATGGCGCCATGTATTAAGTGCAAGGTTAACATTTACAATGTCTCCATTATGTGTAGATGTTGAAAGTATATTTATTATTTTTATTAGATACAATCAAGTGGTAAATAATGAGCATGTTCAATATTCGGATGGTCGTAATTAATTACGGCCGTTATTCTATATGGTGTGTGCACTGCTGGCTAATTCCCCATTGTTTTCAATGGAGCGCATTATTATATATATTTCTTTAATTTTACAATGTGTAAACATAGTCTTATAATGTATAAAAATAACCCAATATTATTTTCATATCATTCATTTCCATTAAATCATATACGTACAATGCCTCTATGCGTATGCCTCTACGTTCTAACTTTTACCCTGTTGCAAAGATGCGTATTTGTAATATGATTAACTATCGTGTGGCTATGGTACAGGAAGCTATAAATTGTATTTTGGGAATGGAGCTCTGCTAACTGTAAACCCTAGTAAGTACTAATTGTGCATCTCATATATAACAGGGTAATACAATAGATTTTTACTGCATGGGTACGGTTTATAAGAAGTAAAGAAAACTCATTGTGAGGAGACATATTGTCATAGTAAACTATTTATGTTGAGGTTTTGTACAACTTTTACTGTGGATACAGTTTTAACTTAGGCTGGTGCTTGGTTTGGGATCACAGTTGATGGGGATAAGTTCTATGCATCTACCTATTTAAAAATACAGTTGTATATATATATATATATATATATATATATATATATATATATATATATTGTACATGACCAGCATTGTTGTGTAAATGTAAATCTCCCCCAATGCCTATGCAGTAAATGTGCCCCAATGTCTACGGGAATGTTTGCAGGTAGTTACTGTAGAGAAGTTAGAGGTTGTGTGAATAATGCTGGCTGGAAGCTTATATTCGGAACAGGTACCAGGGTGAATGTGTTGCCCAGTAAGTCATCCATTCAAAAAGTTAACATGTAAAAAAAACTGTATTTTAGATGTCATAGGATTTTTGTTGTTTTAGGATACAGTTTAGAGGCTAAGGGCAGCATACATATGTCCAGTGATGCAGGTATATCCACTGTGGTATAGGCCACAGTGGTGGTGGTGGTGGGGGGGGGGGGGGGGGGGGGGTCTGGGAGGGTAAGTTTTGGTTACCTGGGGTGCATACACCTAAAAGGTCATGGAGAGGAACACCAGATACAGTAAGCGGGTCTCCCATAGGCTGATCCATGGCCCATCTTATATGGTTTTCCTCCTTGCTAGATCAAAAAAATGCTGCATATAACATGTATTTATCTGGTGCCTGCATAGCAGATGGCAACTATGTCAGATCCCTAAAATATATAAACCAATCCTGAAAGAATTTATACGAAACATATAATAGAAACTGTAAAACAAATTACCAGTATGGATAATTCATACAAAAAATATAGCATGAAAAATCTAACATAATCTGTGCAATTTTATATTCAGTATAGGTTGCTTTTATTTAGTTGTTAGTATTGGAGCCTATTTAGACCTATGATAGGATTTCTATGTTGTAAGTGATGAATCTAAAAGTCACTCTATACTATAGAATTAATGAGATTTTATTATGAGACTGGATTTCCATATATTAATTGTGTCAGGATCAGTTTATATCCGGCAGTCGATAGAACTGAATCTTGCTATACGACATTTAAAGGACAAGAATACGAAAAACACCTTTTTATGTTAAGATCGGCTTGGGCACCAAAAAGGTGCTGCTTACTGGACATATCTAGCCTAAAAAACTAAGTAGCAAGATGTACAAGATAATTCATGTACTGTATACTAGTGCTTGTAAAAAAAAAAATACAAAAACTAATTCCATAGAGAAATCACTAAATCATTGGATTATTATTATATCTTAAAATTAAGACTTTTGTACATTACGTTTTAGTATTAAAGGGAAAGTTCACAAAAAAATCTTTTTAAATAAACTGGTGTCAGAAAGTGCCATAGATTTGTAATTTATTTCTACTAAAAAATCTCAAGTCTTCCAGTACTTATCAGCTGCTATATGTCCTGCAGGAAGTGGTGTTATCTTTTCAGTCTGGAGAGCAGGAGAAGTTTTCTATGGGGATTTGCTACAACTCTGACAATTCCTGTTATTGACAGAGGTGGCAGCAGAGAGCACTGTGTCAGACTGGAAAGGATACACCACTTCCTGCATGACATTCAGCAGCTGATAATTACTGGAAGACTTGAGATTTTTTAATAAAGGTAAATGACAAATCTCTAGCACTTTCTGGCACCAGTTGATTTGAAAGAATTTTTGTTGGGGGTTAAACTACCCCTTTAAATAGTATATTAAACTATTAATGTAATGTGAGGGACAGAAAATATTTATGGCAAATTAAAAAAAGAAATGTCAGAGGGAAAAAAGATAATTTTCAGTTTTTTTGTTACTTTATAGAAGCAGATCGAAAAGTCCCTTCTGTATATCAGCTGAAGACTGACAAGCCAGAAGAGGGTCTCCCGAGCACAGTATGTCTGCTCACTGATTTCCCATCACCAAATAAATCCCTGGCGGTAGATGACCTGAAGATAAGTCTGGATGAATATGCTGCACTGGATAATTCCACCACTGATGTATGGAGATACAGCGCGGTCTTATGGGATAAGGATGCTCCCTCCAAGAACCTTTCCTGTAACGCGAACTATGATGAACAAGCTGTCGCCCAACATAATATAATAGGTAAATTACATCTAAACCAATTTCTTTGCATAAATATGGTAATTTGACTCCACCCACTAGTCAGATTTTGTATTTAAAAAATGTGGTAGCTAGTGTTCTTGCCCTTTGTACTATACAGTTGATGATACAGTTATTTTTTTTATTTGGATTATGGCCACAAAGCTCAACAATCTGCTTTAACGAAGTACAGCGAAATTTTTTTTGTATAGTATTGTATTGCCCCTTAAAAGTTATACAAATCACCAATATACACTTATTATGGAAAATGCACATAAAGCACTTTTTTTTCCCTGCACTTACTACTGCATCAAGGCTTCACTTCCTGGATAACATGATGATGTCACGACCCGACTCCCAGAGCTGTGTGGGCTGTGGCTGCTGAAGAGGATGTTGGCAGGGGGACACCGAGGGACACAGGGCACTGGAGGGACACTGAGCATCCCTCTGCCATCATCTTCTCCAGCAGCCACAGCCCGCACAGCTCTGGGAGTCGAGTCGTGACATCACCATTTTATTCAGGAAGTGACATCACCATGTTATCCAGGAAGTGAAGCCTTGATGCAGTAGTAAGTGCAGGGAAAAAAGCACTTTATAAGCATTTCCCGTAATAAGTGTATATTGGTGATTTGTATAACTTTTTGGAGTCAATAAAATACTTTAATAATATATTTTCACCAAACTTCTCCTTAAACAAATCAAAGTCAGCTCACAATAGAAGATTGTGTTGATTAAGGCCATGTTCACACAACGTAAGTAAAGTATAAATCACAGCTGTTGTTGCCGATTTGCAACACAGCCGTGATTAATACAGTACTTTACTTACATTGTGTGCAGCTAGAAATCCCGGCTGGGCAACACTCCAGGCGGGAGGGCTAGCAGGCACACAAAAAACTGGCATGTCAGTTTTCTGCGGCCAATATTCATTAAATAGTGGCCGGAGAGAACCTGCCACATGCTCCATTGTGTGCAGCAGTTAATTCAGATGTGCACCCGCCTCCGAATTCAGCAGAAGTGAAAATGATCCGGCCGATACTGCAATATCGGCCGGGATAATCTTCTTTGACACCGGCCGTTCTGCAACCTGGCTGGTTCACAGAATGGCTGGTGTCTTACGCTATGTGAACATGGCCTAAAGGTGTTGTCATAAAACGCATGAATTATCGCCATATTCTAACACATGTATCAGGTCTCCTGTCCTCATTTTGGGTGTTGCAGCTCAGATCCATTAAAGTGACTAAAGCTGAATTGTAATACCACACAACCCGAGGACACGAGGACACGTGTGGTGCTGTTTTGGTACGATAATAGCTGTGATTTTTCTAATCATGGATAAACCCTTTAAGGTTGTTTAACCCCTTTAAGCTAGGTCCATACAAATATAAAAGCAAAATTTAGCTAAAAAATTGATACAAAAAGTGGCCAGATTTTTTTATTCAATAATGTCATACATTAAAGTCTATGGGAAAAAAAGCATATTGTAGAGAATGAATTCTGTTTGTTTTACTATGTGCGTGCACATTTTTCCTATAGACTTTAATGTAGCACATTATTAAAGATACGTCCATGAAAAAAACAGTCATCCATGTGTTCATTGTAAAGAATTTTATTTTCTTTTTTACAATCTGTGCCCACATTTCTCCCACAGACTTTAAGGTAGCACATTATTAACCCCTTCCCGCCGGATCATGTACTGGCTCGTCCATTTCTGCAGATGGACATGCCAGTGCGTGACGGGGATGACACAGGCATAATGGTGCAAGAAGGGAGAATCCTCCCTTCGTTCCCCATTGGGGCTGTGCAATCTTACTGCAAGATCATCCCCGAAGCCTCCTGGTGTCTCAGCTACGGGGATCTCACAATCTCAGCTACGGTGATCTCAGAATTAAAAAGAAAAATTATAGCATCACGTAGCTACAACCGCATAAAGTGAGAAAGGTTGGTTTTAAATAATAGGCT
Source organism: Dendropsophus ebraccatus (assembly GCF_027789765.1). Lineage (NCBI taxonomy): Eukaryota > Metazoa > Chordata > Amphibia > Anura > Hylidae > Dendropsophus > Dendropsophus ebraccatus. The sequence goes on from NC_091456.1 coordinate 43,017,493, forward strand.
CTGGTCCTGAAGGCCAAAATCAGTCCGGTCCTGAAGGGGTTAAAATTACGTACCAATTTTATGGTTGTATTCTGCTTTTATTTTACTGTTTATGAACTTAGCCTTTGCTCTTTATTATTTTATTCTGTATCCAACCTTTTAAACTAATGTTCAGAGAGTCCAAGTTTTTCTTTTTTTTTTTTTATCAGTCTGCAAATAAATTGCAGACAAGACATGTTTATTAGAGCCTGACATGATATTCACTTGCTTTTAGATGATACTCCTCAGACCTGTAAAACAAGAACCATACAAGAGAATTTCAAAACAGGTAAATGCAGTTAATATCTAACCAAACAACAAACAAAAAAATAAAATAAAAATGTAAAGGAAATGAAGTAGGCTATGAAAGGCCACATTTACAGTGTTTTCTAATTATTTGCAAAACTTATGAGAAAGGCTATGATCGCATTAAGTTTAACAGCGTCCGTTGCATAGCAACGGACGCTGTTAAATTGCAGGCTGCCAATCTGCATTCAGCACGTTCCTGCAGCTGATACCTCTTCCTGCAGCCGATACCTTTTTTACAATTGACTTGCGGCCACCGTCCGGTGTGCTTGTAAATTAATTAACCATTCACTTCAATGTGTTAATTGTGTGAACAGCTATTATTTCTGGACGTTGTTCATTGAACAGCCTCCTGAAATAATAGGCAGGTACATTATTCTGACGTCTGTTCTAAAGAACGGGTGTTAAAATAACGATGTGTGCATTGAGCGGGCGGCATTGCATTGACTTCAATGCAATACCGCCCCTGCAGTAAAGTACGGATGCTGATTCCATTGCAATTAGTGTCTATTCTTTACTGAAATCTTACGTAGTGTATACATAGCCAAAAAGACTATCAGGCTATGTTCACACAACGTCAAAAATAGAGAAAAGGCATCCGCTTTTGCTATTTAAAATAACGTCCGTAATTGCCCCGATTAAACTGACTTTAATGTAATGCATTGCAGTCAATGAAGAGATGGATGTCCAATGCACACAATGGATTGAATAACGGACGTTATCACGGCGGAAGTCAAAATAATAAACATGGCAATTAATTTCGGACGTCTTTTGCAAACAGCGGACGTTTTTTATTAGTTCACACAGTTTTTCTTTTGTCACAGTCCTTTCTCCGTTTTTTCTATTAAATTCAATGGACTTTTCAATTAAAGAGGACCTGTCAACCCCCGTGCCGGGGTGACAGGCTCCCGACCCCCCTTTACAGCCCCCTATACTCACCTGATCCCGTCGGGTCCCGCTTCCTGAGCCGGTCGGGTCACGGAGATATCAGCGTGCTCACAGGAGAGTCCGATGCCCATAGAGAATGACGGAGCATCGGACTCCCCATTAATTCTCTATGAGAATGACGATGCTCCGTCATTCTCTATGGGCATCGGACTCTCCTGTGAGCGCGCGCGGGCTTCGGGCGCTGATATCTCTGTGACCAGACCGGATAAGGAAGCGGGACCCGGCGGGATCAGGTGAGTATAGGGGGCTGTAACGGGGGGTTGGGAGCCTGTCACCCCGGCACGGGGGGTGACAGGTCACCTTTAAGCCATAGCCAAAGGGCAATTAGTAACCAAACTTGAATAATGTACCAACAGCCGTCATTGCACTACAAAGAGGCCATAACGTCCGTTATTTTAGACCAAAACTGACTGACATAATTTTAAACAGAGCTGAAAAAACGTTGTGTAAACATAGCCAAATTGTTTAATTTTATTTTATCACACTGTTTGCACCAAAAGTATTAGAATTAAAGGGGTTGGCCACTTTATAGTAAAATAGGTCAGTATACAGTATTAGTAACTGTAATCACTGTATATACTGACAGCAGCTCCCTGTGTACCTCATAGAGCTAATATCAGACTCCCCTCCTCCAGGCTGTGCTGTCCAGCTCTGTGGTGTTTCTGTCCATAAAATGGCCGACATGAAGGAACATGTGACCATTCCCCGCCTCCAGTGTCCTCCATAGGCATATACAGGCTCAGTGGAGGACACTGGGGGGCGGGGCATGTTCACATGCCTCTCCATGTCGACCTTTTAATGGACAGAATCACCACAGAGCAGAGCAATACAGCAGGGAGGAGGGGAGTCTGGTTTCACCTCTATGAGGTACACAGGGAGCTGCTGTCAGTATATACAGCTTTAACTAACTCCTGAGTCAGTAGTATATTGTGCTGAGAAGCAGATGGTCAGTCATAAGTTTTATGGATGTGCTGCCATGTCTGTTTTTCTCTTCATAGAGTATTATTAGAATTAACCCCCTATATTTGACATACAAACAATTTCTTTATCTACAGGTAGACTCTAAACTTATGCCTAACATCAAAGCATTTCACGGCTATATTCTTCTTTATAATCACACAGGAATAATGTCATTATCTGGTTTTATTATGATTTGACGTGATTTTCATCCATTTATTTTTTTATTTACAGATGCAAACTTAAACAGTCTGTCCTTCTATGTTCTTGGATTAAGACTTTTAGTCATTAAAGGGTTAATATTTAACCTAGTATCAACAACAAAACTCTGGTCCATTTGAGGTATGTACTTTTGTCATATTTGTCATATTGTCCTATTTTTGTATGTAGGAAAGGGGCAGCTACTAAATTCAATATACCTTTTTATTTCACTCCTCATAGAGGCAAGTTCACACAATGTATGACAGCTGTCGTTCTGTGTCACAGAATAGCCGCCGTCTGTGAAGTTCACAGCAAGTAATACAGCAGTACCGGACGGATAAACTTCCCTTCTTATGCAGACGCATTCGGGTGTGCAGGCATTCCAAATCACCATAGCAGACAATGTAAAGTGCGTCTGGATCCGGATTTACATATTCAATGAATAGTGGCCGCACAAAACTGACATGTAAGTTTTCTATGCAGCTGCATGGAATCCTGGACGGTGTGTATACAGAGTGCATACGCTCCAGCTGGGATTCTATAGGACACAATGTTATTTTAATTTTCAATAAATAGCGGACGGTGTTGCAGCGGCCGTTATTCATTGAAAATTTACATTGTGTGAACTTAGCCTAAGTGTGGAGCACGAAGTGGGCTATATGTTGGTAAAGGATGGTAATATTACATGGATAGCACAGGTAGGAGGAAGGGAAATGCAACCCTGGTTCCAGATTATCAGACATAAGCTACACCATGAATATTCACAGCATCCTCTTTCCAGATTTTTATCTGAGAACCTGTTGGCTGCAAGCCAATGTAAAGTGTGTATGGGGGTTCCTGCTCTTTTACACCCTTTGCATTGAGAATCTTAAAGCATTCGGGGTACGTAGTTCACTTTCCCAAAAACCCAAAAGCCTTTGTGCAATTTAATCCAATCTTTGTGAGATAATTGGTGGCTCAGTGCTTGGATCTTTTGCGATGCAGAGCTGGGGAGGCCTGGTGTCAAATTCAATGCATTCACATTCAAAAAATTAGTTTGGTTAATATTATTCTTTAAATAACATGTAGTATGTCTCTTTGTTTCCACAGGATGTCAGACCCTTACTGTACAGGACACCTACATTGCAGCTACAAATTCTGATTTTCGTCTGTGATACAGAATATGCTTAATGGAAACTATTTGCTTCTGACCTTTGCAAAGATTTCATATGGAGAATTTGCAGATTATATAATTCATGCTTTTGTGATTTTATTTCTGAAAATAAAAGTGGATAAGAATTGAATTTAAAAAAGTTATAAGTATCTGATATTCTAAAGAATACAGTTTTAAGTGTTTCTATTACATGTATAGTATAGGGTTTCCTTAAAGGAGAAGTCCCATGAAATTCAAAAACTGCAGGACAGCAGTGAGGTGCTCGAACTCAATAAACAAGTCCTCGTACTTCCATAGCTCAGCTCCTGGTTTCCACTAACGGCCACTGGCTGGCATTTTTGCCTTGAATCTGGGTACGTCACTTACCCGGCTCTTCAAGCTCCAACATAGCGGCCCGCCTGAGCGATTGCCTGCTCAGCCAGTCAGTCACTGGGGTGGCGTCCCATCCCAGTCACTGATTTGCTAAGTAGGTTATCACTTACATACCTGCTGGACCCTGTGATGGCACTATGGGGCACGAGGATAGGTAAGTAAACGTTATTCATTATGTTCCGCACCCCCTTTCCATTCTGTTTTTTTCAAATTCACTGGACTTCTCCTTTAACTGAAAAAAAGTTTTCCTTTACGGACCTAAAGGCATTTTAAGGATATGTTCCCACAATGTCTTTTTTAGGCCACTTGAGTCCAAATAACGGCCATTAATAAGAAATAACGGTTGTTATTTGGATTCATACAGACAAAAAAAAAGTTATGGGGACATAGCCTAAGGCAGCTTTCCCACATTTTCAATCCTCAATGCAGCCAAAACGTCTTTCTATTTCTTCACCAATAGACGTGCGATGTTGCCGAGATTAAAGGGGAACTATCAGCAGGTTAGACGAAGCAGACAGCTCCATACATTGTGCAGTGGTTGTGCTGGGTTACTGCTGTTGAGCTCCCATTGAAATGGGCTGACACGGGAAATCTTTATTACTTCTTTTTACAAAAGGAAATGCACATAAATATTAAAATTAGGTGGTTTCACTCATGGTCCCTGCCCCTGGGACCCTGAATATGCATAGCAGAGACACCATCACATGTTTCTCAACGTCAGTGAATCTAGGAACACTGCCCCCTGAGAAGACAAATATGCAAAAATACCCTGGAGATACCAATACGTGTTTCTCAACGTCAATCAACCAGTCAGACCTTTACCGGGAAGGAACAACCAAGCCAAGCGGGGTAACAACCAAGGGGAAGCCGCCTTCCAACAAGCCACAGTGAAGTATGACATGACTTGGGAAATACTCAAGCAAGGTGTCCATCTACAGACAGCTGTTTCTGGATGTTTGCCCCCCATCAGGGTGAAGTGATATGTGGCCAGCTCACAGATCATATATAACAGGCTGCACACAAAGATTTGTGTGTTTTTTTAGCTAAAGACAAAGATCTACTTCTTTTCTTTATGGGGGCATTGTACTGTCAGAAAGGAAACCAGAAACTTACATACATGTAGGAAGCAGCTATTATATACTTGTGTTACCTTTGATGTCCCCATGCACCATATTTCACCATAGATATATAGTTGTAATATGGTAAACTACTGATTTAAAGAATAATCCAGTACAGTACCCTTCTACTCCATGTTATATCAGTCTAATGACTATATGTTACAGTCTCTTCTCTCCAATATCTTGAAAGCTACAATCTCTAGCTTTAGCTTCGGTTGTCCAGACAGGATGGAAATTGTAGTGCAACAGACAGGGAGCCGACACCTGTGATCTAGATGATTCCTGAATTTTAGCTCTGTCTCTGTATATAACTTATTGAATAGTTTAGATACTAAAGATCATTTGTTACTATTGATAACTATACTGTGATTCAAAACTGTTATTTTTTTAACTTTTTTGTTATACATATTGTATCCTACAGCTACATCAGGTAATGTGTGTCTTTCTTACCAGGTGATCGCTGTATTATAGATGCTACACGCTGTGGTTAATGTATAGCTGCTGACCTAAATTACATGAAAATGACTCCGAGACACGGAAAATATTTTTAACCAAGACAAGTTGTTTGTTTTCTGGTTGCTGAGTTATGTGGTTTAGAACATGGGAGGGGTACAACTATTTATATGTTACACCTGGATGATATAGGGCAGGATGAATTGTATTGTTACACCAGGCTTCATCTTTAGCATTCACTTTTCCTGCATCTTACCAATGGCTTTCAGTACTCAGGTCCTACCAGGACTTAGGGTAGGGCAGAATAATGGAACCAATCAGCAGTCATGCAAGAAAATCTTAAAAGGTCATATCAAACGTAGTGATGAGTGAACATATTCATAAATGTTCGTATGTTCATACAAACATGATGCTAATTGTTCGTATTCGCAGATCACAAACAATTTGTTTGATGATCGGAATGCTTATAACGATCATTTTCACACATATTCAAACTTGTTAACATATGCAACTGCGTAATTTATGCTTTAGGTCTGATAATCTGTACACATACGTGTAACTCTAGACCGAAACGTACACAATCTGTACACCTGTGTACGCAAATAAATACAAATGAAATGCGTATAAAAAATACGTATACAACTGCGAAGTACACATTTGCGTAGACCGAAAGTTCCAAAATTAAATAGAAAAAAATTTACACAACTATCGCTTTGCTATCTTTTACAATAAAACTAAGCTTATATTAAAGGGGTCATCTCACCAACCCTTTGTCAACAAAAAGCTGTCAGATCTGGCTTCATACAAGTTTATCCATGGGCGGTAAACTACAAGTTTATAGCAAATAATGCTGGAGGAAGCTTCTGGTTAGCCTTCCATTTCCCTTGCAGTGGTCAATGCAGAGATGAATTGGACGGATTCTACATGAAGTCTAGCCAGAACTTGTCGGCTGACCTGGGCTCCAGCAAGGCATGTAGATATGGAGAAAACTGTTTATAGAGTGTATCACTTTACATACAGGATCTTGATCATTTTGAGGAGTTGTGTAGATTGTATAAGAATCTTGTTAAAGTTCTGCTGCTCAACCGCAGTAAGATTGTTCCTCTGATACTCAGCCATGTCAGCGAGACACACAGCCCCCACATTGATGGGTTTCCTGTTTGCTGTGAACATGGCAGGAAGTCACTGAACTACTCATTCACCTGCAGCTGCAGATTTTACTAATCCACCACAATATATCAAAGTGCCAAACAATCTTACACACAGATAAATTAATACAATATATGGGATCCTCCTTTTGCTCTTTCTACAAGCTGTGATTGAGAGATATTCCTGTGGGGTCATAGCAGAAAAAAAAAATGAAACAAAATGTCTAAATACAAAGATACTGACTTCTCTGTTAAAAGCTTAGAAGTTTACTTAAAGGGAACCGATCAGGCAGGAGACCCACCCTACCCCTTAATAAAGCGTTGGATACTTACATAGGAAACCACTGTGATCTCCTATGGACAGCAGACTCATCTCTGCTCATTAGCATCATGAGCGTGAAGATGAGCCCGTATTTGTGTGCACTAAAAAAAAAAAAAGATTGCATTTTGATCCATTTTTTGTTCCCTTTTTACTATAATGGATAAAAACAGATGCACACAAATGCATCCATTTTTTCATCTGTTTTGGTGCATTAAAAGGATAAAAAGAAAAAAAAAAGGTTGCAAAAATGCAGTGGGAACCCAGCCTTAAAGTGCGTTTACACGTAACGATTATCGTGCGAATTTGCGCAATAACGATCAAATTCGAACGATAATCGTACGTGTAAACGCAGTGAACGATCAAACGATGAACGCGAAATCGTTCATTTTGATCTTTCAACATGTCATCAAATTGTTGTTCGTCGTTTGCAAAAAATTCGATAGTCTGGTCGCGCGATAGTCTGGCCGCCCGCCGCCCGGCCCCCCCGCTCGCCGCCCGGCCCCCTGCGCCGCCCCGATCGCCACCCCCTTGATCACCCCCCCGCCGCAGCTCCGATCACCTCCCCCCGCCGCCACTCCGATCGCCCCCAGCCGCAGCTCCAATCGTCCCCGCCGCAGCTCCAATCGCCTCCCCGCGAGCATACGTTACCTGCTCCGCGTAGCAGGTCTTCCTAAATCCCCGGCTCCCCTCTTCAGCACTGATTGGCTGAAGAGGAGGCGTTTGAAATTCCCGGCTCCCCTCTTCAGCCAATCAGTGCACTGAAGAGCGGAGCCGGGGATGTTGGAAGACCTGCTACGCGGAGCAGGTAACGTATGCTCGAGGCGGGGGGGCGATCGGAGCGGCGGCGGCGGGGGGGTGGCGATCGGAGCGGCGGCGGGGGTGGCGATCGGGGCCGGGCTGCGGGTGAGTGGAGGGCCGGACTGCGGATGAGCAGAGGGCCGGGCTGCGAGCGGGGGGCCAGGCTGCGGGTGGGCCGGGGTGCGAGCGGAGGGCCGGGCTGCGAGCGGGGGGCCGGGCTGCGGGCACGCAATCGCAAAACAATCGCAAAACGATTGTTCCATACGATATATCGTACCGTCTAGACGCTGATCGTTATGAGAAAAAAATGTTATTCCGACATCGTTAATCGTACGATCGGGCCAATTATCGTTTCGTGTAAACGCACCATTAGTGTAAAGAAGGCATGGATTTTACACCCATTGGATGCACTAAAGTGCATAGGTTGTTGCTAACAAAAAAAAGCAGGCATAGGTTGTTGCTAAAACTCTTTGTCAGCTGTAGGCTAGCATAGATTCCACTCTGAGGCGTACAGGCAGCCATGGATATGCAAACACACAAGTGCAACATGTATATGCCTAATTAGTAATTACCTGTTTTTCTTACTAAACTAAGAGCGGAGTACATCCCCTCATATGAGCTTTAGACCAGTGTGTAAATTGGCAGACTATAGTGAATCTCAGCCATTATGTCCCAAATCTTATTCAGTTGTCAGAATCATTGACTTTTGTTTCCATCCAAATTATTTTATTGTGCATTTTCTATTTAAATATTGCTTTTAACTTTTGTAATCTGACACTTAGATTTTTTTTGGTCTACCTGCATATTCTTTTTTTTTTTAATTACCTGTTCTTGTTTTTGCTTGTACACAATGTTAGAGATAGCTGACTGGGAACAACCAACATCTGTTGCCACAATCTACATTAGATTTCATTCTTGAAAGAATCTTACAATATCTTATCAACTGGCTATGGGAGAGGAATTTTTTTCACATGTCCAGGGTGAAAACACTTATAGTTTAAGAGGGCATTCACTGAAGTGGGTTTTTCCATATCCCGAAGTGCATAGTTCGCCATAATAAACATGTAACTGTACATCTAGAAGGTTTAGTTCACCCCCTTCAAAGACACTGGTTAGAAAAAAAATATCTTCCAATAGCAAATGTATCATATATTTGTATCATGACAATGCTACATTGCTACAGACCTGCGTACGAGATTCACTAAGAGGTGCACGCCTTTCTGTGAATCTGGCCAGACGTGTGGCCGACCCTGAACCCAGTGCAACAAATCTACTCCTGCTTCCAGCTTGCCCACCCCAAGCCTTTTGAAAATTGTCAGCAAGGCATGTGCAGAAAACCTGCAGCTTATAATACACAATCCAGCTCCACCATAAATTACTCTGGTCAAGCACTACCTTCAAATCTTGGTGAGGACAAGAAAGAAAAGATTTTTAAGTGTCTAATTTCACCAGTGTGTAACCAATTCTTCAATCATTATTGCTTCTCCAAGAATAAAAGCCCCTGACATACTGTGTACAAGAGTCAATGCATTGTGACTACTCATGGTGATCTTATTCATGGTCATACCACCATTAAACCTTGTGCTCTATATAAAGGTGTAGTGATCAAAGGACGGTGAAAAGAACTGTGAATTCAATGTATTGTGTGTGAATAAATGAAAATAATGGCCACTGTTAATGACCTGGACATTAATTTGACCGCCACTGCAAACAGTGACCGTTATTTAATACATTGTGAACCAAGGCAGTTTTTTCTATAGACTTCAATGTTAATCATTTAAGAATTAAAACAATGGACGCTATTTTAAAATCAAATGCCGGCTGATATTATAAAGTATGTAAACATAGCCCGTATGCTGCCCCAACATTGGATACACATTGCACCTATTTGACACCACGTGTGGGCTTCTTAGAAGGTGGGGTACTAAAAGCTTTCAGCCCTTGGAAGGAGAAAGCTTTAGATATCTTCTGGTCCCTGGACAACCCCTTCAAGCTTTATTTCCATAATTTTGGAAAACTTTTTAAGGCCAACTGAAGGGTTACTGTAACTAAACACCAAGATATGGAATCAGTGAGCGCCAAGGAGCAGAAGTATTCAGCCATCTTCTGCCTCCTAGACAAGTACAGCATGAATGTGAAGTTTTAAACTATTAAGAAAGAGTAACTCAAAATTCATTTTGGTGCATCATCAGTATTTAAACCCCTCTGTGCATCCATATAGTAGTTAGGCCTCTCTGTGCAGGTAGGCAGCCAGTAGATAGTATACCCATGTAGTTACCCCTCAAGTAGTTAGTATCCCCAGTAGGACATACCCCCATGTAGGCATTCCCCAGGTAGGTCTCCCCACAGTAATATTATTCTTCATGTAGGTAATCCCCTTGTAAGTAACCTTAATACACCTTGTAGGTACCCCCCTGTATATAGTCTCCTTTGTAGTTGCCCCCCCTGTAAATAATATCCCCCATTTATGTAGTCCCTCTGTAGGTAGCCCCCCCATGCCCCCATGTAGGCATAGGCGTAGGCATAGGTGTAGGCCCGGCCCCTGTCCAAAACAAACAAGAGGAGACAGGGCCCTGATCACAAGGACTGGAATGTAATTTGAAATATCAAAAGGGCAAAAGCACAATACTGCTGTATTAAAGTGTTGGCTTAGGAACCTGGCCTAGTGTTGGCTTAGGAACCTGCGCCATCCTTTTGATGACCTTTCACATGGTTCATGATGGAGGAAGTGCATATCTTACTTCCACAACAGTGACATATCAAGGTGAATATACGACTTACTGTATCTCTCTCTCTGTTTTAGTCCATAGCCACTATATACCGCCTAAATCAAGTGGGACATGGCTGGACCGCAAACCGATAGGGATGTTTAGGTGTGGAAAGAACTGTGTAGCCTGCCCTTTCATACACCAGACGAAATTGGTCACAAGTCATGCTACGGGATGTACTTATACCATTAGAGATTTTGCTAACTGTGGCTCAGTAGGTGTGGTGTATGTTTGTACTTGCTCTTGTCCTTTCAATTATGTTAGGAAGACAAGGAGGCAACTCAAGCGGAGAATAGGTGATCACCTCTGTGATATCAGACATTGGAGAGATAAACCCTTGGCCAGACATGTATGGGAATATCATGATGTGGATCCTAAGGCGTTACGATTCTCCATAATAGAAGTAGTGAGACCAGGGGTGCGACAAGGTGACTGGGACCGCAAAATTCTGCAGAAGGAATGCCAATGGATTTTTAGGTTTAAGTCCACATACCCAGGTGGGCTGAATGAAGTGTTAAACTATAATGTACTTATCTAATTTAGGATCTTTCTACCAGGTTTAGCTTACAGGCAAATTATCTGAGGGAAATATATTTATCGCCCGTTTGCCATTACACCCTGCTATATTTTGTTATTGGGTGTTTATCTGTATATATATTTTTTTCTGGTTATCTTGTCTTATCATATATTATCTGTTTTGGCTAAAACCCTCCCCCGACCCTACCCTCCCAGTATTGTATGTGTAGACTCACGATAAAGGTGACATAGGTGGCCCTGAACATCTATGGTGGCAGTATGTGTATGTATGTATTTATTTACTTTTGTATGGTTCCAACATCCGACTGCCAGGTTTTTTATCATTATTCATTAAGTGGGTGTAAATATTTACTGTTCTGTGTACATTTTGTTATGCGTTCCATCACTAATTGATGTTGCGTTTCACTCGCAGGCAGTGATGGTTGCGTATCACTTATGCGTTCCAGCTATCACATCTGACATAGGACGGAAGTGACATCTGCTTCTCACATGACAGTGCAGCGTGTTTGTGCGTCTAATGGCGGATATCTATTCTTGTCCGTATTTACTTATGCGGAAGTGACATTGGCGTGCCATGTTTGGTGCCGGAAATGTCTAGGCGTGCGTTCCAGCTGAGTGCAGCCGTGCGTTCCAACTTAGTGCGCACGCGTGAGGTAACGAGGTGAATTACGTCTGGGCAGAAGCTGGTCTATGTGAGTTAAGCACTGTTAATGTCTTAATATGTTTATGTATTAGCCTGCTCTTATTGTTTGGGGGAGTGGTTTTTTGTAGCCTTCCATTATTTATACCTGCTATTAGCGTTAGTCTGGTGCTGTCCTCCATCTATGGCGCCAGTGTCCTCGTTGGGTACTATCTCAACCCCCAGGACGGTGATTGCAAGCCTCCTGATGAACTCCTCACAATCTACCTGTTGAGGAGGGAAACGCGTAGAGGCAATCTGTACGGTGTGAACTGCGGTGATGGTATCTACATTACCACTAAGGCTCGCACCTCTTTTTTGACGGCCTTGTGTTTTGGGAAAGGGACAGAATAGGGATAGTGTATGATAGGTAGGGATTTCTAGGGCATTGTCCCATCAATCAAGTGCTTTTTAATTTTTGAGGTACAGTATAGAGTCTCTAATACTATGGGATTTTTTTATTCCCTTAGTGTCTTTCATCACAGGGCTGGTTAGCCCTGAAGACACCAAACTGTAAGTACATTCCCTATTATTCTATCTGTTTGTTCACCCACACAGGCTTGCCAAATGCCGCTGAGTGGCATGGTCCAATTTTAAGATTAAATATATATTTGATTTGGTTCACTTGTTTTTTAAGTGGTTATATTAAAAGTTATATTTTAGACAGTACACTTTCTTTTGCAGTGATGTTTTTTTCTGTATCTCTCAGTATTAAGTAATATGACAGGATGTTCCTACATAGTAAAGCTGACAAAGACTTATTAAAAATGGAAATCCCTGTCAATGAGTGACACCTTGTGTTTGATTTTAACATTACACTTTTTGTAAATTTGCTTTCTAGGTAACAAACTGTACTAAAGCTCCTCATTTTCCAATCACTCTCACTTGCACTTATCTACTCACTCAGGTACCTTAAGCAGATTTGACATTTTGGGGGAGATTTATCAAACTGGTGTAAAGTAGAATTGTCTTAGTTTCCGGTAACAACCAATCAGATTCCACATTTTATTTACTAAAGAATCTGTGAGGAATGAAAAGTAGAATCTGATTGGTTGCTAGGGGCAACTGAGACAATTCTACTTTACACCAGATTGATAAATCCCCCCTTGGCGTTTACCATTGAAAAAAAAAAAAGTTAATTAAAAACACAATGAAATCACATGTGTGAGCCCTGCTTTATTCCCTCAGTCAGTTATGGTTGTGTCTTTATGTACTTTAACTTCTGATATAGTTTATGCCCAAAATTTTGCAGATATATAGAAAATTTCTATACAAATAAAAGCACTAAAAGTATTATTATTATTATTATTATTATTATTGCCTTATATAACCCCCAGCATGTCCTGACCAGGGGCAAATTAACTTCACCATAGGCCCCGGGCTGTTGACCAAGCTTGACCCCCCCTACCCTACTGTAACTTTGGCAGCACAAGCGTGGTGTCCATAGTACAGGATAGATAATGTCATAATGCCCTAATATGTGCAAAATTGCGGTAAAAAAGAAGTGATTTTTTGGCAAATCATGGCGGAAAAAAGTAGCCAGGAGACAATACACCCCTGAAAGTATAAGTCTTCTTGGGTGGCCATGGACCACCCCTAGGAGCTCAGGGCCCCGGGCTACCGCCCGAAAAGGTCCCGTTGTAATCCACTATTGGTCCTGACAGCTGCATACTGCTCCACAACTACAACTGCCAGCATGTTCTGACAGCTGCATGCTGCTCAATTACAACCCCCAGCATGTCCTGACAGCTGCACCCTGCTCAACTACAACCCCCAGCATGTCCTGACAGCTGCATGCTGCTCAACTACAACCCCCAGCATGTCATGACAGCTGCATCCTGCTCAACTACAACCCCCAGCATGTCCTGACAGCTGCATATTGGTTAACTACAACCCTCAGCATGTCCTGACAGCTGCATACTGCTCTACAACTACAACCCATACTGCAGCCCTCCAGATGTTGCAAAACTACAACTCCCATCGGGGCTGGATATCTAAAGCTTTGTCTGTCCAGGCATGATGGAAATAATAGTTTTTCAACAGCTGAAGGACTGTGATTTTGACACAGACAACGCTCTATGAGGTGCAGCTGGCTGCCTGTTACATGTTATATATACAGGTACACTGTATACAGCTCAGACTGTACAGCACAGGACTGGATATACTTTCTCTATACTGATACATTGTATACAGGACTGGATATACGTTCTCTATACCGATACACTATATACAGGACTGGATATAGGTTCTCTATATTGATACATTGTATACAGGACTGGATATAGATTCTCCATACTAATACACTGTATACAGGACTGAATATAGGTTCCCTATAGTGATACATTGTATACAGGACTAAATATATGTTACCTATACTGATACATTGTATGCAGGACTGGATATAGGTTCTCTATAATGATACATTGTATACAGGACTGGATATAGGTTCTCTATACTGATACATTGTATACAGGACTGGATATATGTTACCTATACTGATACACTGTATACAGGACTGGATATAGATTCTCCATACTGATACACTGTATACAGGACTGGATATAGGTTCCCTATACTGATACACTGTATACAGGACTGGATATAAGTTCTCTATACTGATACACTGTATACAGGACTAGATATATGTTCCCTATACTGATACATTGTATACAGGACTGGATGTAGGTTCTCCAGGGGGCCTTACTACCAGGGGACAATGGCTAGATGGAAGGGGGACGTACTACCAAGACAGGAGGCAATGACTCTATGGGAGGGAGGGCGTACTACCAGGACAGGAGGCAATGGCTACATGGGAGGGGGGCTGCTACTACCAGGGGACAGAGTTTTAGCTACTATATGGGGAAGACAGAGGGGTCATACTACTATATGAGTAATAAACCAAAAAAGCAAGCCTGAAGGAAGAGAATGCTCAGCACATCCGAAATAATACACAAAATATACTTTATTAAATAATTGCAGATTAGGGCCAGGTTCAGACTATGTAACTGTGCGGCTGTATTTGCGGCTGTAATTGTGCGGCGGTATTTTTGGTGGTTCATGCGTACGCTGGAAAGTATAGGATATACGGCTGCACAGTGCACACTATGTATGAATCTACGGCCCGATCGTAAACGGACCCGTAAAAAATGAACAAGACCATTGTTTGCGGCTGGACATGCAGCCGAGGATTGACAGGCGGTCCGTACGGAGTACTTCAAAAATAGCCGGCAATGATGCCGAATGCCGATGCCTCTAATAGTTAATATATTAAATTAATAAAACACATTTTCTTTGTAATAAAATCCCTTTCGTTGGTCAATAATTTAATTCTAACGAATCCATCATTTGGCAATTAAATATACTGTCAAAATAAATAGATATATAAATAAATGTATATTTATATATATATTTATTTTTTGACAGTATATTTAATTGCACAATGATGGATTCGTTAGAATTAAATTATTGACCAACGAAACTGAATTTATTTCATCGAAAATTTGTTTTATTAATTAAATATTAATTAGTACAGGAAGCTCCATAAGCCGTTAATTCATATGCCGGTAATAGAGCATTCTGTACTAATCATCACTTTACTTTAATGAAAACATCAAATGTTTCTTCTAATTATGTTATGACAATAGCATTATTACAAGAAACATTTAGAATTATATGTGCGTTCAGCTGATTGGCTGATCGGCTGAGCGCACATATAATTAGCCGGTCCGCAGTACAGTGACTTCATTGTGCTGCAGACCAGCGAAGAGGACACATCGGGGTGAGTATAGAGCTCTCCGAACCCCCTCCCCAGCACTGCACCCCTCCCAGCAAGGAAGGGGGGGTCAGTTAACCCCTTCCTTGCTGGGATGGGTGCAGTCTGACATCAGTCTGGCCCCCAAGGGGTTAAGGGGGATGGAATACATCCTCCCTTAACCCCTTGGGGGCCAGACTGTAAGCAGCGATCTGTAAAGATGCTGCATACTGTAAGGAGCACAACACCGCTCACAATGATGGGTGTTGTGCTCCTGTTTGTGTGTTTTTTTGTGTGTTTCTCCCTTTTTGTTTTTCAGATATCGGTATCCTGTGGATTACGTCGGATTCCGTGGACTACGTCGATGACCAGTGTTTTTTTAATGTTTTTTTTTTTTTTATAAAATGGTCAATGAGGGGTGTGGGGGTGTTTTTATTTGAATAAAAAAATTTTTTAACTTGTGTCTTGTCTTTATTTCTTTACTTTATAGACTTAGTAGTGGAAGCCGTCTAATAGACGGAATCCATTACTAAGTTGGGGCCTAGTGTTAGCCGGTATACAATGGCTAACACTAACCCCCTATTATTACCCCAGTACCCAATGCCACCAGGGGTACTGGGAAGAGCCGGGTGCCAGTGGTCCCAGAGCGTCAAAATTGGCGCTCCTGGACCGGGCGTCAGCAGGCTGGTAAGATTTAGGCTGGGGAGGGCCTAAACCAATGGCTCTTCCCACCCTGGTGTTACCAGGCTGCTGTCGTTTGGTTTTTAACCCGGCTGGTTATAAAAATAGGGGGGACCCTATGCGGTTTTTTTTAAATAAATAAATAATTTAAAAAAAAAAACGCATTTTTTTTTCAAACGAATTTTTTATTCAAATAAAAACACCCCCACACCCCTCATTGACCATTTTATTTAAAAAAAACATTAAAAAAACGCTGGTCATCGACGTAGTCCACGGAATCCGACGTAATCCACAGGATACCGATATCTGAAAAACAAAAAGGGAGAAACACACAAAAAACACACAAACAGGAGCACAACACCCATCATTGTGAGCGGTGTTGTGCACCTTACAGTATGCAGCATCTTTACAGATCGCTGCTTACAGTCTGGCCCCCAAGGGGTTAAGGGAGGATGTATTGCATCCCCCTTAACCCCTTGGGGGCCAGACTGATGTCAGACTGCACCCATCCCAGCAAGGAAGGGGTTAACTGACCCCCCCTTCCTTGCTGGGAGGGGTGCAGTGCTGGGGAGGGGGTGGGGAGATCTCTATACTCACCCTGATGTGTCCTCTTCGCTGGTCCGCAGCACAATGAAGTCACTGTACTGCGGACCGGCTCATTATATGTGCGCTGAGCCGATCAGCCAATCAGCTGAGCGCACATATAATTCTAAATGTTTCTTCTAATAATGCTATTGTGATAACATAATTAGAAGAAACATTTGATGTTTTCATTAAAGTAAAGTGATGATTAGTACAGAAAGCTCTATTACCGGCAATATGAATTAACGGCTTATGGAGCTTCCTGTACTAATTAATATTTAATTAATAAAACACATTTTCGATGAAATAAATTCAGTTTCGTTGGTCAATAATTTAATTCTAACGAATCCATCATTGTGCAATTAAATATACTGTCAAAAAATAAATATATATATAAATATACATTTATTTATATATCTATTTATTTTAACAGTATATTTAATTGCAAAATGATGGACTAGTTTAAATTTAATTATTGAACAACGAAAGGCACTTTATTACAAACGAAAATGTGTTTTATTATTTTAATAGATTAACCATGAGAGACATCGGCATTAGTGCAGAGGATCGCAAACCCCGGTAATAGCAATTCATGTAAACTGTTTCCCTGCTTTCCCAGATGCATCCAGAGGTGTTTGCATCACTTTCTTAAGATTTTATTTGTTATTTTTAGTTGAACCAGATTTCCAAGTAAATGACCGTATGTTTTGAGCCGCATGTCTATTTTTTCCCACGGCCGGAGTTTCATCCGCACATTTACAGCCGCATAAAAAATACAGCCGCACAGTTACATAGTGTGAACCTAGCCAAAAACACAAAAAGAAGAAAGAAATAAAGCTGTATACAGCAATTAAAATCAACTATATAGAGGGAGACCCAGATACGTCAACCCTCAAACCGAGGTCCTCCACATGAATAAATCATGCTTTGAAGGTACTGCACCCCTCACTGATATCAAGATACAAGTATACAATGCATGCATAGGTAATGGTGCAAAGCAAATAACATATAAGAATAAAACATACACACAATGACCAAACACATGCACTATTGTACAAACCAAAATAAAGGAATAGTGGAGGGATGAGTTGTTGTATGGTTGTTGTTATATAAATATTGCTCTTCTCACAGTGGGTGGCATGCCAGTTGTGAGGGCATTTGGGATGATGAGTGACCCTGGTTATAGCGGTTATGGCGCATGAGAGTGATTCCGGTGTACCAACCTAGTATCCTTGCATAAAAATTTATTTTTTAGCTTTATGCTGTGAATTTTATTGTCGTTCATTAAGGTTTTTATACATGCACATTCATACACGTATGACCTGTACACGTTTTACATAAGTTGTGTCTATTTATTTATTTATTTATTGATTCATCTTTGTTATTACTAATAGCAATATATTAATAACACTAGCACTTGTATGACACTTAGTTGGGGTCAGTTGGTCTAAAATTTGCAAGCTTTACATTTCAGATTGATATAATATAGATTCTTTGTATTTGTACATGGATTGATTTACACTTCATGATTTATGGACTGGTTAGATGTTCACATGGGATGTGGTTTTTAGATTATGTTAGGATAGTAGCTATTTTGGTATACAGATTTCCATTTCTCAGGCCTCCATATCTCCAGCAATGGAGGTCTTGTTTATTTACACTTTTGTGCCACGGCGACGCTTGATTATCATGTGATATCCACGGGGTCTGAGTGGATTTTAATATTTATTGGTGATACTGTGAATTCATGTGGGTAGTGTTTTGTTTTGGTCTTTGTTGGAATTGGGGCTAACTGGTGAGTGGCTTAACATGTTATCACGGGCTGATATTATGTATTTACATCTAACTAAACCATGGGACTATGTAGTATTGTTCATGGTGTTATTCATATACAAGAAATACATTGTTTAATACGACATTTTATTTAATCATCGTTGAAAATGGCTTGTTATCATGCAGTGGCTTGTTTGTATTAATTTATTATTATTATGTACATTCTATTATTTTCTTACAACAGAGTGAATTAACCATGCGATTATTTAGTGTATTCATCGTATATACAATTATATGATTATTCGAGTTTTATTTCTTGGTTATGTGTAATATCTTCCCATATGGCTAGGCGTTTTCATTCCCACGTTCTGTAGATATCAAGCATGTCCCTTCCTTTTGCAGGATTCTTCCCATGTGATTGGGAGAGTTGATTTGTGCACCACTAAAACCTCTCAATGTAAGGGCGGGTTCACACTACGGAATTCTCGCGGACAATGTCCGCGGAATTCCGTCAGCTGTCCGCCCGCACATCTGGGCGCCTTTCCGCCGGCCCCATAGACACCATTCTATGGGCCGGCGTATTCCGCTATAGGGAGGGTTCACACTACGGAATTCTCGCGGGCAAGGTCCGCGGAATTCCGTCAGCTGTCCGCCCGCACATCTGGGCGCCTTTCCGCAGGCCCCATAGACACCATTCTATGGGCTGGCGTATTCCACTATACGCTGAAAGAAGTGTCATGTCACTTCTTTTAGCGGATCGTGGAATACACCGGCCCATAGAATGGTGTCTATGGAGCCTGTGGAAAAGCGCGTGCCCGTGCGGGCGGAAAGCTGACGGAATTCCACTGCCATTGTCGGCGAGAATTCCGTAGTGTGAACCCGCCCTGAAAGTGGACGTCATCATGTGGTTATGCTACACACATATCATTGAGGATGGTGATTTGCATTGCATGAAATTATTTATCATGTTTACACTCTATGAAATTACTTATCATCTTTGGCAAAGCACGATGGCCCCTTTTATTGTTATTATATAGTGGACACAGGCTCACGCTCATGTGACCGGGTGGGCGGATCTATGGCTAGCCATGTCTTTTTCTTGAGTAGATAAAGAGTGACGTTATGTTAGCCTATTTGAGTGACGACGTATTCTATGTATTTGACCAGATGGGTGGGAGTATATAGTTTGTGTCATGATTAGATGGGCGGACTTATGACCGCCCTTGTATATTGAGTGTGATCTAATCATGTGCTTTAATTAAGGAGGTTATAATTTGTGCTGCCCACGTGATTTGAGGGGCGGACCTTCTATGTGAATGGAGTGTGACGCAATTCAATCATGTGATCAAGTATACCGCTCATGTATATAGTGTGATCTAATCATGTGATTTAGTTGAAGGGGTTATAACTTGCGCCGCCCACGTGACTTGAGGGGTGGACCTTCCATGTGCATGGAGTGTGACACAATTTAATCATGTGATCAAACTTACCAGGTGATGTCGGTTGCCGCTCACATGACCAGAGGGGCGGGCGCATACATCAGGCGTCATCATTCCCCTCTTCCTATAGAGGTTAGCCAATCTAATCACCTGATGTTGACTTTCCATGTGACTGAGGTTACTTCCGGTTTTTCCATTTCCATTTTTATTCCTAGTGTTGGTTGCTTCCGGCTAAACACTCCATGTTGGAAACCGGAAGGTGTGATTGATGCTCTCACCCGTGAGTACTGCCGGATCTGGCTTATAATTGGTTGATGAATTATATTGGCGTACTATAAAATGTTGCACATTGCAGGTTTAGACACATACCCCTGATGAAGTCAGCGGCTTGCTGACGGAACGCGTGGGAAAGGGTAGCATCGGGGTCACTCTCATCCCTCCACTATTCCTTTATTTTGGTTTGTACAATAGTGCATGTGTTTGGTCATTGTGTGTATGTTTTATTCTTATATGTTATTTGCTTTGTACCATTACCTATGCATGCATTGTATACTTGTATCTTGATATCAGTGAGGGGTGCGGTACCTTCAAAGCATGATTTATTCATGTGGAGGACCTCGGTTTGAGGGTTGACGTATCTGGGTCTCCCTCTATATAGTTGGTTTTAATTGCTGTATACAGCTTTATTTCTTTCTTCTTTTTGTGTTTTTATCTGCAATTATTTAATAAAGTATATTTTGTGTATTATTTCTGATGTGCTGAGCATTCTCCTCCTTCAGGCTTGCATTTTTGGTTTATTAGATGCATTCCATCTGCTTTATTTTCAATTTATTTAGTGTGCGCTCACACTATATTTGTTGTAGGTCAATACTACTATATGAGGGCACAGAGGTGGCTTATCTACTATATGAGGGCACAGAGGGGGCCTAAGTACTATTTGAGGGTGGCATAGAGTGAGCACTGTTACAGTACAGAGCAATGGGTGGGAGATGGGTGGGAGTATATAGTTTGTGTCATGATTAGATGGGCGGACTTATGACCGCCCTTGTATATTGAGTGTGATCTAATCATGTGCTTTAATTAAGGAGGTTATAATTTGTGCCGCCCACGTGATTTGAGGGGCGGACCTTCTATGTGAATGGAGTGTGACGCAATTCAATCATGTGATCAAGTATACCGCTCATGTATATAGTGTGATCTAATCATGTGATTTAGTTGAAGGGGTTATAACTTGCGCCGCCCACGTGACTTGAGGGGTGGACCTTCCATGTGCATGGAGTGTGACTTCTTTTTGTGTTTTTATCTGCAATTATTTAATAAAGTATATTTTGTGTATTATTTCTGATGTGCTGAGCATTCTCCTCCTTCAGGCTTGCATTTTTGGTTTATTACATGTATTTTTTTCTGAAGTAGCTTGCACTCCATCTGCTTTATTTTCAATTTATTTAGTGTGCGCTCACACTATATTTGTTGTAGGTCAATACTACTATATGAGGGCACAGAGGTGGCTTATCTACTATATGAGGGCACAGAGGGGGCCTAAGTACTATTTGAGGGTGGCATAGAGTGAGCACTGTTACAGTACAGAGCAATACAGATGGGGACTTTAAATAGATGGTGAGGATGGTGCAAAAGCAAAAAGCCTAAAATATTTGTCTGGCAGATTCTTCAGGGACGAGGCATTGCCAGGAGTGGTTTTCATGATGGACTGTACCAGATGGAGAAGAAAAGAAAAAGTGAGCAATGTAATCAGCAATGTAAAAGTGAGCTGTACTGTAATCACGTATATGGTGTAAAGAGCCTGTGCTCTTTGTATCTACCTCCATATGGGTCAGTGTAGTGGAGATACTGGTCTTTGTATAGTGGATGTTATGTAGTAATGGTAAGAGGGTATAAGTCACTATGTAGCGACAATATTGGTTTTTATATAATGGTAAAAGGTGACGTGGATATGAGGGTGTGGCTATGGGCGTGTGGTTATGGGGAGGCAGTGGCTATAGGGGGCGTGCTGCAATGCCGTGACAATCCCTCTTTCCTCCCAGCAAAAGTTTGGAGGTATGTGCATAGTGTGTGGATGATGGGTGCATAGTGGATGCATGAGGGGCCCGCTGGGGCTCTGTCGCCCAAGGGCCCGCAAAGACCTGGAGCAGTCCCTGCTTACATTTTCACCCAGCTGATACTGCAGTATCAGCCGGATG